>NW_026126586.1:3417500-3986080 GCF_943737965.1 Phodopus roborovskii | reverse complement strand
TCTTTTACCAGTCAATTATGGATGCATTAATATCCAGTTCTGTCTTTAAATGGCTACCTCACTGGCTACCCATTGGTCTCAATTTCCATTCTTGCCACAGACTTCCCTTAAAGTCACATTGCAAGATTGTGGGAGGATTACTGATGCTCGTAACTGAGCCAGATGGCAGCATCCATAGCTCCATTTAATTCACCGATACGATAGCTACAAACCCAGACGAGTCCATGTGCTGAGCCTGTAGGTTTCATCTGGTTGCTGTGGCATCAGACATCTTAGACAAGGCAAAGTAGTAAGCAAACGTGGCATTTTGCTGTGGATTTGCATGAACAGCTTGGTTATAGATCTCTTTTAAATTTACCACTCTGGGATTGGCAACATTTGTTGGACCAGCTTCATTTCCAACAGTTACAGGTTTGATTCACGTTCTGATCACCAGGTTCTTGGAAGCCTTTAACATCAATGAATACTCAAAATAGTCACCTAAGATAAGGGATGAAACATTATGGAAAGACCTGCAAACACAGCTACTAGGTCAAGCAGCTCCTTTCCTGTGGCTCTCCCCCATCTGATGTTTCTGAGTAAGAAAAGGGTACCAAGCTTTATGGTACCCAATACTTAGACACTGAACTTCTGACCCTGTTAACAGGGCACACATTTTTCAGCATCTGTGAGAAGGGCCTGGTATAGAATTGATTTTTATTCAAAGAACCCTCACGTTGTAAAAAGCAGAAATTACATTTCCATGAGGAAAATAGAACCTACACAATTTCTAATTTCTCTCACCTGATTCAAAATCCTTTGCTTCATAATTACTCGGGTCAAAGACTAGATCAAATACCCAGAGCTAAATGCATAACCTTAAATACTTGTCTTTTTGAGAACACGTTTAAAAAAACATTACAAAATACTTGAGTTTAATTATAGGTCTACCTAATTCCATAGGCTATTTCTTCCTCTTTGAAGACTTACTAAAGAAAGCAAGAAAGGTGGAAATTAACAGCCTTATAGATCTGAACAGGGTCTACTGGAGACTGGAGATGAGTGAGGCAGGCGTGCCATGAGTTTTTCCCCCCATGGGATACAGACTTGGCTTTAATTGATAAATGTCGGGCTTGGCTATTAACTGGCCATTTAGCTTAGAGCCAATTGCTTCATATTTAAGCTCACATCTAAGCTAAAATGAGACACAGGTGGACCTTGGCTACACAAACAACTATCGCTTAAGTTTGCCTTAGTAATAAACGAACTAGTGTACTTAATGCTCACACGTGAAGGTAACCAAGTCCAAGTGGTTCCAGGTCTCTCCTCCCCCATTGAGTGTGGGTGACAGGAACTTACACTGACCCTTCCTGGCTGGAGGATAGGTGTCTTTGCCAGATTGTCTTAGGTAGAGAGTCTGTGTCATCCACCAGCTCCGGGGTATGTCCTGGGAGTCGTGACAGCACTGGCCTAAGCCAAACATGTCTTTGGGCTGTCCTAAAAATGGCTATTATTTACTCCTGTTCCACACACATTTACAGCAGATGGAAAGACAACCTTAGACCTGGGATGCACTTAAAAGTTATGGCTTTTCTCAATACCATCATTCTCATTTGATGGCAAGAGCAGTGATAATTAAACAAAACTGGATGATTTCCATGAGTCCTCATTAAAGAGTGGGGTAGGCAAGGCAGCTCTGGGGGATTCCTTTTATACCAAGTTCTAGAAATTTCCTTTCATTCTGAGCCTGACAAAATGTGTTTATTCATGACTTTCAAAGTTGGAAAGCTTGTATACGATCTGGAGATGTGTTTTTGCTTGCTGTGTTAATGGAATGAGATTGGATCCCTCCCACTATATCAATCTGTCTTATCAGACAAACAGAACCAGCTCCCTATCTGACATTCCTTCACTACATCTCGCAGACTTCTTGGGTCCATAGTAACTAATATGTTGACCTACATGTTTTTCCTCTCTGTTCTATCTGTGGATCAAACTATGCCAGCTTTAGAACAGGAAGCCTTCCTTCTCCTTGGAAATTTCTAGGGAACCGAGCTTTCCATCAGTCAGGGCTGTTAACTGGGACAAGAGTAACCTTGTGTATTCATGAAGAATTTAACATAGGTAGAGCTAACCGAGAACACTAAGAAATGAATGGTGAGAGCTGGACAGTGCTCAGATCTTTGCAGAGGACCCAGGTTTGGGTTCCCAGCACCCATGTCAGGTGTAAATCTATGCCTTCCTGTCATGATGGGATGACCTTGAACTGTAACCCTGGATAAACTCTACCCCCCTCTCGTTAGCTTTTTTTGCCAGTGGGTCTAAGGCAACATAAAAATGTAGTTACAACCCCAGTAGCTCTACTCCAGTCTACATTTTGCCTTTAAGAGTTCCTCTGGCATTGTTTCCTTAGCCATCTCTATGGTTGATTCTACAGGAGTGGTCAGCAAGGTTAGGTCTGCCCTAAGAGCCATAGCATTCTTGGGAATCTAATTCCAATAATTTCTTAGTGACATTATCTCTTAACCAACTGGGGGAAAGCTGGGATTATAGAGATCTTTGACTCCTTGACAGGGGACTGATACTCTGGTCTCTTATATTGGAAACAAAAATGTGGCCTTGCCCCCAAAATGTTTTCTGCTTTTTCACCATGAATTTGCACATTTGCATTTTAACCTATGGGATTGCATTACAAAATGAGTCTCCCTTAATCTTCAAATAACAGAATGACCTTTTCAATATTTATTGGTGTCTTTACCACATTTAACTCGAGGGTAGAAAACTAAGTAAATTGGCTACTGATTTGAATTCTTTTGCTTGAAAAAGTATTCTGTATACTCCATGTATATATGTACACATTAATATTTATTGTGACGGTCCAATGGATCTCATTGGTAATTTTTGCTTTTCCATCAATTGCTAGGGTAGTAATGGCTCAATACACTTGAGGCTTTGCCTTTTTCACCTTGAACCAAAGCTTGGTTGATGTAGTCTAAATGAGTTGTGATACATTCAAGGCAAACAACTGATTTGAAGAGACTATCTATTCAATCTTGGTTCAGTTTGTCTTCCCTGACATGTTACATATATAATGTTGGCTTAACTGTCTTTTTCACTTAAACTTTTTGCATGGTTTGTGTGTCTACACCTCCGAATTTCAGTAACTTTTTGAAGACTGGAAGAAAAATTTCGTTATGTGACCATCTGAGTGTATGTGTATATGTGCCACGTGTATTCTAGCCTACCACAGAGGGGGGGAATTTTGCCAAGAGGGTTTCTTTGGGGAAAGAACCTAGAAGTAAGCCATCTTGGATCATAGGATACTTGGGGTTTGGCCTGACCCCAATCCTCAGCCTCCTTTCAAAGCTATCTACCTATGTAAGAATTTACTGCCTTACCTGGCTTGCTCTCTATGCTTTCTTATACAATGCAAAACTGCCTCCCCCCAGGGTGGGTACCAGCCACGATGGATGGGCTCTGCCCCTCACATCAATCACTAATGACAACTCTCCACAGGCCAACCTGATGGAGGCATTTTCTCATCCTTAGTCTCCTGCTTGTTAACGCCTCTATGGTTTAGGGGTAATCCCCACAGGCACATGTATTTGAATGCTTAGTCACCATGGAGTAGAACTGGATGGATTAGAAGAATTGATGTGGCCATGTTGGGAGTGTCATGGGGGTGGACTTCCAAGTTTCAAAATTCATGCCAAGCCCCTCACCCTTGCCCATTTGATCTACCATATATGACTGTTACATGAATCCTTTGGACCGTAATCCCAATTCTACCGGACCAGAGGCTACAATAGTAACTGAGGCCCTTATTTCCCAGTTATTCCGACCACTCGCCTACCTGATGTTCCCACTGTCGTACTTGATTTTATGACTTTTTCTAGCCGTATACAACTTCATGAAACTATCACCATGGTTACTCAACTAACTGTAGAACAAGCTCTCTTACCCTTGAGCTAAGAGCTACTCTGCTTTGACAGTTTAGGCATTTGAAGGTAGAGCTGCAAAAAAATGTTCCAAATGCTTTGGGGTTATTGTGACTGAGTCCTGGGCTCTAGACTTCAGTTGTGTGACTGATGGTCTACTGGTTTATTCTGAGCCGGTTACCTGGATCCTATTTTCCAATGTATATGCTTCCAAACGCCCATTTTCAGACATGCTTTAATTTTTAAAATGTTTGACTTCCTACACTCCCATAGTCACATCCACCTCCGGTCCCTTCTCTTATCCCTTTGTCTAGCGTGTAACACTTCTCAACAAGTCCCCTCCTACCCTCGTGTTCTCTTCACTGTGTGTGGCCCTCTGAATTCAGTTACTTGCCTGAGCATGGATGGGAGGCTGTTCATCTGACCAGGAGCAACTTGCCTGAGGTTATTCCACCAAAGAAAATGACTCTGCCCCCACAAGTGTTAAGCAGTAAGTCTCCTTGGGCTTCTATCCATGTGAAAATGTTGACAGGCCAAATCTTGTACAAATTTGTGCAGATGACCACAGGTGCGAGTGAGTGAATGACCTTGTCATGTTCAGAAGGCATCTTTTCCTGTTGCACAGCTCCTGTCCTTTACATCCTTCTGCCTTTTCTCAGGTCCCCGGCCTGCAAGGATGGAGCAGAGAATTTCACCATTTACTCTTGGACCTTTGTCCACACCGTGCCAGAGCATTCAACTTTTGTTTTCAGAGGTTCTTAAAATTTCCTATTACCTTACTCTGCATTTTTCTGACATCTGCTTATCTGATGCTTTGGTTTAGGAATTGTAATGTGCCTTATTATAAAGACCCTGAAGGGAAGGCACTTGTTTTCTCCAACCCAGCAGACTGGGGAATACCTCATAATGTATGTAGCTGCCCACATGGAAGCCAAACAAAACACATCCTGTTTCTGCTTGGAAGACACTTTATTGCATTGGCCAGGAAGGGAAAATAAAAATATGGGTTGATCAACCAGTGTTTCAAGCCCCTTGTGTCCCCCTACACCAAGGCCAGCTGAAGGTGCAGCATGAAAAGCAGACCACAGGGAGCCACTCTGAATGGTCAGCATGCCTCTGACCTGGAAGCATAGATCTAGCCCACACAGGGAGGCTTAATCTTTAGGAGAAAAATGGGAATCAGACATGAAAGGAAGTAGAAAACGCTTGGAGAAAAATTTTGCCACCAGTGCCCCAGCTGCTTTATGGTTGATAATTACAATAATTTAACTTGGAAGTATTTGGGAAAGTGTGGGGGGAAATCTAATTGAACATATTTTGGCTTCACTGGTTTTTCACATGGGGGGAATATTTGATATCCCCAATTGGCTTAAGTTCTAGGCAATAGAATTAAAGATCACGAATGGGCAATCTACTATAACTGGAATTCTTATGTGTATGTGACTGCATGTATGGATGTGTAAAAAGTGAGGGAGGGCATCAGATCCCCTGAAATCAGGCAGCTGTGAACTGTCACATGGATGATGGGATTTGAACCTGATCCTCTGCAAGAGTGGCCAGGCTTAGAGCCAAGCCATCTCTTCAGCCCCTATACTTGAATTTAAAAGGACAAACTGGATAAATTTACTAAAACATCTCAACTATATGAAGCCAAAAGGAAAATGTTAAATCGGAAATTAATACAAGTTTAGAGGATAGAGCCAAAATTCTGGAAAATAGCCTTTTCAACACTACATCTTTCTCTGACATTGACTCTGCCTCTTTTCTCTCCAAGCAAAACAAATTCCTGTTGAAGGAAAGATAGTTCTGGTCTGTGCCTTTCATATTGCTGTGATAAGACGCCAAGACCAAAGCAGCTTGCAGAAGTTGATTTGGGTCACTCAATTCCAGACAGTTGAGTCATCACACTGGGGAGCAGGCAGCAGGCAGGAATTGCTCTGTAGCAGTACCTGAGCTCTTATCTGATCCACAGCATGAGCCAGAAAACTAACAGAATGGCTTGAGCTTTTGAAACCTCAAAGCCCTCCCGCAGTGACAAAGCTTTCAACAAGTGGCACACCCGAATGTTCCCCAACAGTCCCCCAGCAGTGGACTAAGCATTCAAATAGGAGCCCCTATGGGTGCCATTCTTACCCAAGCCATCATGGAGAGGCTATTGAATGTCTCTACTCCCTGAAAACAGCTAAGAACTTTGGTGTTTTCTGGGTCCTGTTAAAGCTCTCCAGGAACATTTTGAACTTGGGGCATTCTATTAGCCTATAAAAACTTAAATTTCTGACTTGCTCAAATGCATGTCCATGGGCTGGCGAGAGCTCAAATGTAGTACTTGTTGCTCTTGCAGAGGACTGGACATTAGTTTCAGGACCCATACTGAGTGGCTCACAACCACTATAACTCCAGCTCTAGGGAAGTAAAATACAAACATTGTTTAATCTATTTCCAATTGCTCTGTCTTGTGATAGCCACATTGCTAGACATACAAGTGTATGTGACCCAACCATGCCTATCAGCCATATGAACTCCAGTCTGTGTGAGTAAATCGAATTGAGTAGTATTTACCTCATGTAGAACTTAGCAGGTCTGGGAGGCTTGGAGATTTCTGCCTGACTTCCACCCTATCCTCAAATGTGTTAAAGGGTTAGGGTTGACTTTTTACCTAAACTGGATGAAAGCAATTGGCTCCCAATGTCAATGATTCATAGTGGATTCAACAAAACTGATACAACTGACAGAACCCAAAAAGACTTTTCCAGGGATATGGGTACCACACTAGAACTCTGGGAATATACATCAAATTGATACAGGAGAACTGGAAAATGTTGCAAGACCAGAGCTTAATAATATTGGCTACCTCTCCACTGCCCACTTCGGGTTTGGCTTAGCATTATGGCTATTAGGTAAATCCCTTATAGGGTACAAACAATACCGCAAGATCTATCAACCTGAAGGCTAAGGAATGGCATTGACTAGCATTTGAAGCCTATAGTAGATTGTTCAGCTCTGCTGGAACCCACTTTACCCAACACTCCGGTGCTTTGAAGTATGGTTTTTATTCTGTTACATGGAACATAAAACTTTGGAATAACCTGAGCATGTGTCGGGCCGGTTTATTCTAAGTCCATATATGACTGTCATCTCTTCTTCCCTTTATTGTGAAAAACTTATCTTTGTGCCACTAAAATGTCTCTGAGCTGGGTATGGTGGTGCATACCTTTAATCCCAGCACTTGGGAGGTAGAAGCAGGCAGATCTGAGTTTGATGCCAGCCTGACCTACAAAATGAGTTTCAGGACTGACAGGGCTACAGAAAACCCTGTCTCAAAAAAAAAAAAAAAAAAAAAAAAAAAAAAAAAAAGTCTGAAGTTATAAGGGTTAGTAAAAAGGAACTGAAGAGGAACGGTTAACCCAAAGCTCACAGGGGAAAGTCACCAGAAATGAGAGATGGCGCCTGGGCAGGTCTAAGGAACCTCTGACAGTGGAACCAGGATATATTCCTGGAACCAGGATATATTCTGGAAAACAAAAGGACACTGGGGAGCACATTCCCCAAGAAGAGTTCCTCCCTTAACCTAGAGGCAGGAGGGAAAGCCCAGTCCCTACTCCAAATTACTTGACGTGCCTTTTGATGCCTGGAAGGCATCCTCCCTGTGGAGGGGGGAGGGGGTTGGATTGAGGGTGGGGGGGCATGGGAGGGAGGGAAGGGGAACTGGGATCTATATGTGAAACAAAGAGAATTTTAAAAAACTCGGAGAAAAAAGATGGCTCAGCCTGTAACACTTGCTGGTCTTTTGAGGACTTGAGTTCAATTCCCAGGTGGGTCAGTCACAGGCTCCTGTGGCTGGAAACTGCAGGGACCCCTCCACCCTCTTGTGTCCCCTTAAGGCACTGTACCCACGTGCACAAATCACCCCCATTCTATAGACACATGGTTAATCATAGAAAGGCGAGATTTTTAAAAGCCAAAATACAGTAAAACCCAAAACGAATAACTCAAAAGTCAGACACATTTAAAAGTCTGCTCTGAACAGACTGAGATGGGAACATACTTGTATGCGTCTTTAATCCCAAACCTCCAAAATGAAAATAGATTAGCCATGTGACTAAATGGTTTATTTTCTGGAAGTAAACTTCAAAAAGAGTTGATAGCAATTAAAAAAGGTCTTCCAAGCTTATTCCATGTAGTTCTTAGTTTGCGTTGTCAATAGCTGATCGTTTAGAAACTGCCACCTCCAAAGGAAAGAATACAACCACAGTTGCAGTCACCTGTGCATACCGTCAGTCCATCTTGAGTGACCATGACCCAGGGACACCGGTTCAGGGTTACGAAAATTCCATGTTCCATCTTGGAAGCGGTTTCATTGGGTTATTAGAGTTTTACAGAACAAGGAAAATCATAACCCAAGGCAAGATTAAAAATACACTATAGGCCTGTGATGCTACTGGATGTGAGCTTAGCTTCTGGGTTGATAGAAGTTCGTTTCTGCTAAGTCAGTAGTGGTGATGTTTGTTTTTTATCGATTGTCACAGGATGTTACTTCCCGGTTCAAATGGGGAGGAATAGCTGCTGTTTAGCCTCTGGCCCGGCCCCACCCCACGGCATTCCAGTCTCTCCACAGTACAGAGAGGTTCTAATGAGCCAGTCACTCTCTGCTGCCATAGTCATCCATCATTCACAGCCACCGAAGAGCTTTTTTCACAAGTTGTTGCTTACACACCCAACACAGTTCCCTAACTCTCCTGAAAGTCCTCACCCTGTCATTCAGTTGCTGCAAACCGATTAAATGACATTTCTAGTTTTTAACCAACTTGTCCTCCCTGAGATTGAAAAACTTGTCAGACCTTTTCATGGACTTTCATGAGTCTGCTGACCTGAGCATACTAACCTTGGAAGCATCTAAATCTTCCCCATATGTGGTTAAGATCTAATAGAGAGTGTACTTTGATCTTTAAGGCCATGTGTGCACAGCACGCCTTGTTTTAAACTACAGGCATGCAGGTGTAGAGAAGGTATGTTCATGCCTGACAGGAGGGTGCACATGACTGAAATCCAGAAGGGCATCAGATCCCTGGAGCTGGACTTAACAGTTGTCAGCCAACCCATGTAGATGCTGGTTACACTGAGGTTCTCTAAAAGAATAGCCAAGTGCTTTTAACCACTTAAGCAATCTCTCCAGGCCTGGCATAGGGGCATCAAAATACTTTGGTTTTGTTTTTTGTTTGTTTCAATGAGCTCGCAGTGAAAAAATGCTGCATTTACTAGTCCTAGCAGCAAGGTCTCCTTTTATCAAATTTGTTTCGCCAACAATGTGTACATCTTTAGCTTCTGCCTGCCCCTCTAGAAATGATCTACTGGGAGAATTCCACCCTCTGGAAGTTGTGGAACCCAGTTATCGGCAGTGGTTCGACTTACTATTTCGTGAAGGGTCATGTCATGTTAAATATTGCTGACGGAAGTAATCAGAGTGTATCATTTTTAATGGAATCTGGAGTTGCCACAATCTGAAACCTGTTCAAAACATGGATCCTTTCATCCAGTTGCATAGCAGCAGCCTTGGACACTGTAATTTGTTCTAAGCCGCATCCCTTCTACTCTTCATTCTTGTCTGTGTCTGCCAAAAGGACGCTGATAGGATCAGGCCCTTTGTCTCCAGTGTGTCCCAGCAATTTATATCCTGGCTGGCAGGAACCATGTGTTTCCCTAGTGGTAAATGGATTTTTATCTTTCACCTAAACATGTAGCAAGTTAGCGAATTCTTCCTGTTTTTGTTTCATGTTTCCATCTTTTTTTAACATCCCGATCCCAGTTGCCTCTCCCTCCTTCCCCCATACCCCACCACCACCCCCGCCATCCCGTCCCCCCACTCCACAGGGAGGGCGATGTTCCTTCCAGGAGGGACCAACAAAATCTGTCAAGTCTTTTAGATTAGGGATCTAGGCCTTCCCACCTGCCTCTAGGTTAAAGGAGCATCCTTCCATGGGGGAATGGCCCTTTGAATCTTGTGAATGGCCAGTGTTGTTTGTACGCTAATGAGAGTGAACCAACGAGCTTTCATGATGGGGACTGGTGACTAGAAAGACGATGAAAGCTTGATCCTCGAAGAGAGAGGCTGAAAGTGCAGTTGATCACCAATGAGGACATCGATAACCCTGATCTGATGGAATGAACTCTAGACCATCCTGTCTAAGCCCGCTGTAAGTGGGATTGCAGTTGTACCACCATTCCTGGCATGCTTATTCCCAGGGTCCAGCAGAACAGTCAACAAAGCCAGATGGCCTTAGACATCATAGCTTTGATGTTCTGATTACTGATCGAGTTTTCATGTTGACTATAGATCTGTTTATATTTTACATGTTGGCTTTGGTTGAGTTTCTGGAAACTTATCACTCTATCTGGGTCAACTAATTTAAGGGCAAATGACTCTCTTTAGAATCCTTTTATTGATCATCTCTCCCACAAAACCAGTTGAAATCCTTGTAGTCAAAACTTAACATCTTTTTTCCTCTTGTGCCTACTTAATTATCTCTGCTCTAGTTTCTTAGAGCACACTGGTTAATTTCCAGTTTTAGGTATAAAATTTCTCTTGGCAACATGTCATTGTATCCATATTTTTTAATTTTCATTTGTCGCAAGACAATTTTCATTGATTTTTTTTTCCCATGGCTTTTATTCATTCAGGAATATGTTGTCTAAGCTCAGTCCCTTTACACTGTTAATCTCTAGCTTTGACTCATTGTGATCAGAAAATCTTAAGATTTTAATCCTTTTATAGTTGAGGATAGACCATATCTTAGGCTGCAATATCTCAACTGTTCCATATCCACTTGAGCAGGATTATTTGTACTGTTGAGTGTTTGGTACCGGATTAGCAATGTGGTCTAGCCCATTGTGCAAAGCACCCTTCCCTAATGACTTCTCCGTCTGGTTGTTTCACCCACTATTAGAAATAGGCCATTGAAACTCCCTGCTGCTATTGTAGGAATGTCTATTGATTTCAACTGTTTGCCGCAGACTTTGGAATGCTAATGTGGTGACATATTATGATTTATTAAAGCTTGCCAGAGGAATCGGAAAGCAGAGTCAGCCTCAAGCTATAGGAATGAGGCAGTGGTGGTACACACCTAATTCCAGGACTCAGGATTAAGAGATCTGTTAGTTCAAGGCCACCATGGTCTACACAGGAGTAAAGAGTAAGAGTTCATGCCTTTGGTCTCAGCACCTGGGATCATATTCCCTTAATCCCAGCATTAGGGGGGTATATAAGACAGGAACAAGGTCTCAGAGCTGGTATTCATTCTCCAACCACATTGACAGAGGACATTAAAGCCTCAGGATTCTCCAGCCATGCTGAGAAGAGGTTACAGTTTGAGGTTTGAAGGCAGATTGCCTTTCAATCTGAGGTTGAGGTAAAAGCTAGTGGCTGGGTGCTTTGCTTTTGTGATCTTTAGCTTGGAAGTTTGAACCCCAACATTAGTCTCTGATCTTCTATTTTTTCAATTACAACTGAATCCAAGCTGGGTGGAGAGCATATACGCTTTAATCCCCACTCCTGGGAGGCAGACCCAAGCAGATCTCCGTGGCTTTGAGGGCCCACCTGGTCTACAAAGTGAGCTTCAGTACAGCCAGGACTGTTAACACAAAGAAACTGTCTGGAAAACTCCCAAGGAAGATGGAGCCCCCAGGTGTTGCTTATAGTTCTTAATGTGAATGTCATCAAAACAGATTGGTTTTGAACAAGACACCTCTTAAGTAGAAGAGATGATAGTTCATCGAGCAGCATGGTTTAATCTAAGCTAACTTACAATAACAAGTGATTATCATTTGAACAGATATAACGTAGCCTGGGGGAGAACTTCCCAAAATTTATGGTTGGGGAAGGGGTTTTATTTTTGTCTTTCCAGAAGAATAAAAGGTATTCAGCTAAGGAATCCAGAGACCACTGGACAAAACTGTCCCAAGAAAGTAAATTGGCCTATTGGTACAGTACATTTACAACAGGGTAAAATTTCATAAGACTTCCCAAATGTTTCTTATTTCTATATAGACATATAATACATTGTGGTGTGTTTTTTTTTTTTTTTTTTTTTTTTTTTGTCTCAGTTCAGTTAAAGATTAAAAGCTGACTTTGGGGTTGGAGAATGTCTTGCTCCTTCTCTAAACCCTAGCATGCTTATTAATGTAAAATATAAAATCACCATCTCATGTCAGAAGAGCCATCTGATATTGAGCAGAAGGAACACAAATATTTAGGACTACTATATTGCTACTAATCTTTTGTCATATTTATGATCATATAGCATACCAACCAATTATAGAAAGTTTGGTATACCTTCATGTACATGATTTCTGGTTTGAGTATCAGTTTTCTACAGTGAACCATGACCACACCACAGACCTTTTGAAGTCTCCGAAAGGAGGAAGGGGCCCCACAATAATTTACCAGGACTACCACAACACTATTATGCTCAACACCAATTAAAGATCAGCTTTGGACTAAAAACTGTTAACTTGATCACAGATACTGTTTGGAACAATTTTGAGGTGGCTAGCTAAGGTGATCCAGCCATAGACTACTTACCCAGCATTTAAAATAATCCTTGAACTTGCCCTTTATACAGACATTGGACAACAAATGATACTTAACCAAAATTTTCATTTTAGGATCCCTAAAAGATAATCACCCCCAGATAGCAGAAAGTAACTTTAAGAACATATCACCCACATTCCCAAGAAGTTGGGTGGGTAGGTTTTGTTCTCTTTGGATTACAGATATTTATCACTGTTTAGAGGGGATTGGTTACAAAATGTTGGCTTATATTCAGGAAGAAAGTTGAACAAAGGGGATTATACCCATGGTTTTGTTCTAATTAAAAAAAAAAAACAGTAATCCAGTAATCCAGACATGTATTGATACACTCTGAGATTGTATCTATAACAGCCCATTTACAATATAATACAAATTTCTAGTCCTTGGAAAGCTATCAACAATATAAGACAATTCAGAAACTTAGCTTAGTAATCAAACTTGTAGTCACTTTAGGTATGTTTACAAGGTCAAATGATGTATTAGAAATATGAGTCCTCTTCAAACACGTCAGATCTATAGAACATGGTATTTAATGTGCTTTAATAGCATGGGTTCTTTATGACAGTGAGACATGTCTGCTCCTGGCAGTACCAGTCTACATCGGAATATGATTGGCATCAAAGAAACTCCACATGGAGTTTGAGTTCTTTGTGGTAAGGGGTAAGCCACTCAGCAAGAAAGTGTGCTTGCCTCAACTGTTGACCGTATGCTGTCCAAATTGGACAAGCAGGACACCAAAAGGAGGATTGCAAACCTTGCCAGACAAGATGGTCCAGTCCTTCAGATTATCCTGCTTCACTGAAGTCTGTCAGATATGCTAGGCCTATAGGCAGAAGATGGATGCCCCAACATTACTGAGCACCCTTGGGTGACTGACCAGGCAGCCAGCTGTTTCTGTCATTTATCTCATTCTTATTTACTCAGTAAATATTTCCTTCTTGGGTCTCTGAGGGAGTTGAAGACTAAATAGTATAGTTTTCTGTTTACCAGAATCGGTAAAGAAACTCACTATATATGCACTAAGTGTAATAGGTTTAAAAGACATTAAAAGATAATTTGATATGTGAATTAGAATAGAAAGAAAATTGGGTATAAGACTCAACTCTCAAGAAATAGATAATGGAGTATTGTCACGCTTAGGGACTAGACATTATACTTACTGCCATGTATGTTTTAGTTATTCTTATTGTACATAGTTTTTCTGATGTTGGTTATTACTGTATTTTTAGACAAAAAAAAGGATATGTGGTGATCTTTTCTTGCTTTGGACTTTGGATTGACTTTGGACTACAAACTGCTGAGAACTTCGAGGTGGCCAGCAGAGATGATCCATACTCACAGACACTGCTCAGAACAGTATTGAGGTGGTTAGCTGACGATGATCCAGCCTCAGTCACTCTATCCAGGACTTGAGATAATCCCTGCTCTTTGCTATTTTGCAGAGACTGAATAAAAATCACCTTTGACAGTTACCTAAAATTTTTTCTTTTCAAAATCCCTAAAGGTGCTGTCGCCCCCAGACAACAGGAAGTAACTTTAAAAACAGGACCCCCTACATTGCTAAAGAGATGGAATTGGGTAGTTTTGGGTCATTCAATGGGTTATGGATACTTGCCATTGTTTAGGGAGATTGGAAGAAAGATGAACAATGGGGGACTAGGGTTCAAGGTTTTTGTTTTGAAAAAATACAGCTATGGGATAGAATAAAATGGTAAGTTAATGAACTTACTCTTTGAAATGAAAATGGAGGATATATATGATAAAAAGGTTATTTATCTCCTTAAAAAACTACTAGCTTCAAATATTTTACATTGGAATTGGACTTCTGTATATTGTATACAAATTGTGTATTGATACAAACTTGAGATTTAGATAT
Organism: Phodopus roborovskii; assembly: GCF_943737965.1. NCBI lineage: Eukaryota > Metazoa > Chordata > Mammalia > Rodentia > Cricetidae > Phodopus > Phodopus roborovskii. Next base: position 3,971,703 of record NW_026126586.1, on the reverse strand, counting down.
TGGAGATTTAGATATTGTACATTTCTAATCTTGTTCAAAGGTATTAACCTATATAGCTTTATCAATGTAATACAAATTTCTAGTTTTTCAAAGTTATTTATCAACTACAAAATAATGAAATGTAGATGAGTAATTACTCACCTATTATAATCAATCTTGTAACCACATTAGATATGTTTTCAAAAGTCCAACCAAGAGAATATTCTGGGCAGGTCCTTCAAGCACTTCAGAGATCTAAAGAATATGGCATTTGGCATGTTTTAATGACATAGGTTCTTATGACAATGAGATGTCTGCTTCTGGCAGCAACAATCTAATTCAGATGAATAGGCAACGAAGAAACTCCAAATGGAGCTTACTTTCTTTGTGGAAAAAGTATCTACTGGCAAGAAAGTGCCCTTGCCCTGGCTCCTGACAGTATGCTGTCCAAACCTTAGACCATCTACACAAAGAGTGACTGTTAAACCTTGCCTTGTCAAGACAAGGCGGCACAGTCCTTAAGAAAATCCTGCTTGACAGGAAAACTGTCAGAGACGGTAGGTTCATAAGCCAAAGGTGGATGCCCCAAAGTCAGAGGAATCTTGGGTGACTGTCCAGGCAGCCAGCTGTTTTTGCAATGTCTCACATTTGTTGGAAGTTGCTTGCTTGCACTTCCTATTTACTCAGCTAATGTTATTTCCTCTTAGGTATCTGAGGAGTTGAAGACATAGATTTTATTCTTCACCAGACTCAGAAAAGAAACTCAAAGAGGTCTAAAGAGTAAAAGTCTGAGAGACATAAAAACTTGATGCAAATTAGAATAAAAGTAGGTACAAGACTTTGAACTCACCAAGGCAGGATTGACAATGATATTTTTTTTTTCTGAACTTGTCAGATGCAAATGGGATTAGGTGTTTCTGAACTTGTAAAATGTAAATGGGCTAGATATTTTCTGACTGTTTCAATACAAATGGACTAGACATTTTTGAACTTGTTGCCTATATATATAGCACATATATATATTTTTACTCTATATATTGTATTTACTGTACAGTTTTTATGTTAGTTGTAACCTTCTTTGGTATTAGACAGCAAAGGGGGGAATTGTAGTGATCTATCCTGGTTTAAAGCTTGCCTGAGGATTCAGAAAGGAGAGTCAGCCTCATGCTATAGAAATGAGGCAGTAGTGGTACACACCTTTAATCCCTGGACTCGGGATTAAAAGGTAGATAGATGTTAGTTCAAGGCCACCATGGTCTACACAGGGAGTGAATAGTAACAGAGCTCATGCTGTTGATCCAGCACCTGGGATCATATGCCCTTAATTCCAGCATTGGGGGGCAGCATTGGGGGTGATATATAAGAGGAACTATGGTCTGAGAGCTGGCATTCTCTAGCCACATTGACAGAAGAGGACATTGAAGTCTCAGGGGATTCTCCAGCCATGCTGAGAGGTTACAGTCTGAGGTGTGGAGCCAGGATCGCCTTTCAGTCCAAGGTAGAGTAAAAGCTAGCTAGTGGCCGGGTGCTTTGATTTTTTTTTTTTTTTTTCTGATCTTCAGCATGGTTTGAACCCTAACATCAGTCTCTGGGTCTTATCACACTAAGGTTCAGGGTGTGTCATGTCAGGAAGTGGGCTCATGTGTTTGAACCCTTGAGCCCTAACTGGTAGAGCTGTTTGTAGGGGGGTGGGACCTTTAAGAGGCATATTGTCACTGGTGGGAGTGGGTACTAGTGGGGTCTTGAGGGAACCTGGTTCTACTTCCTGCTTGCTCTTTGCTCCCCTGAGAGTAGAAGCGATGTGGCTAGCTGCCTCATGATGTGGCTGCTGCCACAACTCGAGCTGTGCCTTCCTACTGTGGCATAATTAATCTCCTCATAAGGAAGTGCTCCTCTGGCTCATTAAGACATTAAGATATTATATATACCAATGCCTATGTGCACACTTGCTTTCCCAGTCATTTCCCCATTAGTATCATATATGCTGCTTTCTTGGGGTCTTCGTACATTGTACTACTACGCCCATAATCCCTCGCTCCAGATACACATGGAATATCCCTTCCCTGTGTCTCTTGTGTTCTACCTACCATTATTTCAGTGACCTCCACCTAGATCTCATACTTGTCAGCCATTCCCCTCAGGGGCCCACAGCCAGAAGAAACAAACCAAAATTTCAGGTTTGTTCACACGCAAACTGGGACTTCAAACAAGTTCCAGCCTCTCGCCAAGGGATGAGCAGGAACTGGGTGCTTCCTCCTAACTGTGGTTGCAGGTAGTACCAGACAAATGTGCTAAAGAGTTTCCTGCCCTGCCGAGTGTGGTCCCTTCTTGGTGGCTGCATTAGGTTGGTTCCCAGGGATTCTCACAAAGTTGTTTTAGGTTTTTCAAGATTTAGTTTGTAAAGATGTATCCATGTATGAATCTGTATGTGGAGGTTAGGAGAGGGGGATCTGAGTTGCACAGCTGGAGTTATTAGCCCTGGTACAGGTGCTGTGAACTTAATTGTTTCCTCTGCAAGGGTTGTAAGTGCCCCAACCATGCAACCCTCACCCAGACCCCGAAGCTATTTAATTGGCAGATCAGTTTTCTATCACATTGACCAATCAGCTTAGGCATTTCCCTAGGGCATATGGCAGACAGATGTATTTTCTACCATTGTTCCTCTCCCTTGGGTCCTCTGTGCCATTTCTTCCATCTCTTCCTGGTTCTACTTTGACACCGATAGCTGCACTCACACCCATATAGAGAGCTTGTTTTCAGGCTTGCAAGCACCTCACTTGCAGGGCCAGTCAGGGAAGGGCTGGTTCGATTTCTGCTTTGGAGCTTGATGGGATACTGAGTCCCTAAGGCACCTACCTGGGCGAGTCCATAGCCAGTGGTGAAACCAAACTTTTTTAACTTCATTGACTCTTTTGGGAGTTTCCACATCATGTACTCCAATTGTGCTCACTTCCTGGTCCTCCCATACCTCCCCTCATCCCCTGCATCGCAAGCAAACAGGAGCAAAAACAAAAGCGCAACCCACACCAAAACAAATTTCTTTGCTACCTCTTTTCTTCCTCTCCAACACCTGGCCATTGGTCCTGGTGACACTGGAGGCTTCAGTGTGTCCTATTAGTCAGCTTTATTGGAAAATGTTCATTGCATTGAGTCACCGGTCTGGTTTAAGGCCTCTGTGAAACCGAACTTTTACCCCAGAGTTTTCTCACGTTGCTTCAGCTACCTTCTGCAGGGCCCTGACCCAGGCACCTTTCCATTCTTAGTCTGCCTCCCAACTCCTTCTGCCTTAGCTTCTGCTCTGCTCCTGTGATAAAATTACCATCAAAAGCAACCCCCAGGAGGGATTTGCTTTGGCCCACAGTTGGAGGTTGCAGTCCATGGAGAGGGGTGGAGCCACAGCAGCAGGAGCTTGAGGTGTCCATGTATATTGAAGAAAGGTTAATGGCTATCGGTGCTCAAATAATCCCTCCAGAGGAAGTGAACGTACTTAACCAGGAAGTGTGTGCTGCTGATAACCTGCTGGGAAAGGGGAAACCAGTTGTCTTAATGAAGTGCAGCTGGATATATAAACCACACACCAGGGGGCAGTCGTTCTGCCCAGGAGTGATTAGAACTAGCTAACCATAGAGGTCTGGGGTCTGTACAGACAGGTAGTGCATAGCTGGGAGAATCTGTACATAAGCAGGGGACAAATAGGAAATTGTTCCTCTCTGCAGAAGTCACCAAAGGAGTTAGTGGTCTGGACATTTCTCTGGTAAGATAAGACCACGTGTGAAAATACATAACACTAATACAAATAAGCCTAGGTCATTAGCCAAGAGTTTCCTAATTAATGTAGCATCTGTGTCTATTGGGGGCTGAGAAGGACAGCTGCTACAGAGTACCTCTCCACAACAAAATGGCCCCTTCAACATGCAGCACAAATTACCACGTAGAACCTGACAAAAGCTTAAAAGGACTTTAAAAGCAAAGTCAAGCACAGCTTATTGGTAGCGACAATCTCAGGTGAGCTGTTTGCTAGGGGCGAGCAGACACAGCTCCTTTTAAGGGACATTTCCTGACTTGGCAAAACCAGCAAAAAAGCACTATGCTCTCTTAGCAATCAAGTGGTGTGAACAAGCAGACAAGAATGGCATGGCCAGAAAAAGAGATTGACAGTAAAAGACAGATTCAGATGAAGTAAAACCACTAAAGGGCTTACAGTGTGCTTAAAAATACACATGAGCTTGTGGGAAAAACAGGATAAAGTGGTTAAGAGTAGCTGGGTGTGATGGCACACTTGCCTTTAATCCCAGCACTCAGGAGGCAGAGGCAGAGGCAGGCAGATCTCAGTGATTTCAACGCTAGCCTAGTGTACAGAGAATTCCAGGACCGGCAAAAGGACACAGAGGAACCCTGCCTCAGGAAATGAAGAAAAAATGAATATTTTTTGAAGCCACATAAAGATGGAAAATAGAGTCTTGGTACTGTATGCTATAGTATTCTCTTTTATTTTTGATTGAGGAAAGAGCTGCAACTACTAAACCATACTTGATTATAAATGCTGCTGGATTAATCAAACTTGCATATTTTGAAAATGCTTTTTAACTTCAAAATTTAAGTCTAAGGACGAGTTATTTTGGAAATGAATTTTCACAGAAAATGTAAAGCTGTGGATTCCTTCCAGACTAATATGGTTTGGTCAACAAGGCCCTCCTGATGATCCAGGTGACCCAACATCCATGCAGCTGGGATGATGCAGCCTCACAGACAGCCAGGATTTGGCAGGTTTCTGGGCCTTAGGATCCCCATGACAGTGCCCCCAAACATCAGGAGGCAGTTTAGAGAATGATGCCCCAAATCCCAAATACAGTTTGTATTCATCTGAATGGGGTTGGTTACAAATGGTTAAGGATCACAACCAATCCCTTTAAAGCTAGCTCTGGAGTTGGGGTATGGCTCCCCTCTAGACCATGCATGCTTGTTTAAAAGGTTGTTTAAGAGGTTTCCTCCAAGAATCTCTGCCCCATATCAGGTAAGCCACCTGCCATGTGACAGAAAGGAGAGCAAAACAAAATAAAGGGACAGACTATGACCAATGTGGGCTATTGCCACTCACCTCATAGGTTTTTGGCTTTCTAAATCTTTTGCTAAGGTTTCTTAAAAGAACCATGTGGTATGATGTCATTTTTGGATAAACCACCTTGGAGAGGACGCAATTTCTAGCTATGTGAAGCTTAAACCAGATGAGTCCTCCACTGTTTTGTATTACACTAGTGAACGCCCCCCCCCATCAGCCTTACCTGGTAGTCCTTTTTGACTCCAGCCTCTCAGCAAAGGCTGCCCACTCAGACAGGACTGAGTATGAGGTATTATTGCCTCTAAGGGTCTTGCTCTATTAATACCAATTAAGTATTCGGTATATTACCCAATCATATAACCCCACCTCCCATGATTATATGATTCTTGCCAACAGTCTTCCTCCCAGAGGAGCACATGGTCTGGGATCAAGCTAGGGCCCATGCAGGTGAAATCCACCCAACAGATGATACCTATCCAGTTAGGGCTATGGCAGTCTCTGACCAGGACCCTGAATGGGAATACCCCAGGACATAATCCTAGCTAGGAATCTCTTTTTAACTTGCCTCCTGACTGATCTCTGCAAAGCTGATCTTACGGTAGTAAATTATGAAAGTCCCAGGGATTATCAAATAAAAGTATGAAAATCCATCTCAATTCCTAGTCCACATTACAAAGGCCCTCTTACAGTAATTATGACTTTTTTCTCAATTCTAGTCCACCTTACAGTAATTCTTTGACTTTTTCCCAAAAGTTCTCTGACATTAAGGCCAAACTTTCACATCTACGAAAGGGGCCCCTGGCTCCACAGGCAGAAGTCTTAGCTGTGGCCTTCAAGGTGCACCATGGGAGAAATGTAAATCCCCAAACACACACCTGATATCTAAGGCCTCAGCTGTCCAAAGCAAAGGCCAGGCTTCTAGGTCTCCTAAAGCACAAGAACCATTGTATCTTTGTTTTATGGTCAGGAGGGTCACTGGGCCCAGGCATGTCAGAACCCTTGTAAACCACCCAGATCATGCCCAAGGTGCCATCAAGAAGGGGACTGGAGTGTTGATGGCCCCATGTCCCCTGGTGGCATGAGGACATCAACCCCAGATCACCTTTCATCTGGCCCCCTTGGTCTGCCCATGGCTCCCTTGACCCTCACCACCACCATCTCTAACAGAGTGCCTCAGGTAGTTATCACAGTATCAGGGCAATGTGTATCCTTCCTTCTGGACACCAGAGCTACTTTTCTAGTCCTGACAAAGTTCTGGGGACCCACTACTCCTTCCTGTTCCTCTATGGTTGGAGTAGATGGACAGCCTTATCCAGCTCACCAAACCCCACCACTTAGCTGCATCTTTAAGGGTATCCCCTCACCCATTCCTAGTGATACCAACTGTCCCCTTCCATTGATGGGAAGGGTCCTTCCAGCCAATGGGCGAGCCTCCATTTCCTTTGCTCTCCTTATCCGCTGACCCCCAGGCTCACCAGCATTCCCTTTCCTTTTCCAAACCACATGATCTGACACGAGTCTACCCTTAACCATATGGGACACCCCCTCTCATCATTCAACTCTAAAACCCCACCTAATACATAACCAAGACACAATGCCCACTTTCACTCCAAAGTGCACCCTCTGCCCTCCTAGGAAAGAATCCTGAGCCCCACCTATTCCCCCCTTTGCAACCTCCAGACTGGCAGTTAAAAACCCACTGTAGCCTGCCGCCTGGTTCAGGACCTCTGACTTCTCAATTCAGCATGAGTTGCCCTTCGTCCTTAAACTCTCCTCTCCACCATCCCCTCAGTAACATCTTCTGTCTGCCTCAAGGATGCCACCTTTTCTCTTCCTCTGGACCCCAGTCACAGAATACCTTTGCCTTTACTTGGATTGACCCACACATACAGTTCTACCAAATTCACTTGACAGTCGTATTTCCAAGGGAAACACCTGAGCTGACGAGTTTTTTTGAGGATACTGATTTTACCTATCACACCATCTCTTGTTTCAAACCCTCATCTCTACACATTAGCTATTGAGTGACTTGCCAAACTACTTTGAAAAATACTGGCTATGTCCCTCCTGAGTCAAACTCAGAACCATTTGTGGCCTCCCCCACTGTCTTATTGGACTTAGACTTTCCTACCTTGTCACGAATAAACTGCTGAGCCAAACATCTCCACCGCCCTTACCTCTCCCACATCTCTCCTGTATCACAAACTGCTTTAACTCTGCAGGAACACACCCCGTGGACACTCTGGATCCCGCAGACTGCAATTATACTGTGAGGCTTAGTACTGCCACACAGCCCTATGTCCAAACATTCACAGCACGTCTCACCTGCTAGGTGGCCAGGGACTTACACCCTGGTATTCCTTTCTCCTAAATTAGGGGTGGTACCTGGTGAAGAGCCCTTGCCGGCTCCGGTCACTGAATCTATAGCAGTATAGCATGACGGGAGCAATCCAGGCCATACCCTTCTGGCAGCCCTGGGCATAACTGCAGGTGTAGCCACTGGAGTGGCAGGACTACTTCCCTAACCATGCGCCAGAGGCTTTCAATTCATCCAGGATTCCCAACTGGTAGCTCAGACTAGCCTCACTCTTCGGGGCCAGGATGGCTCACTAATGGAGAGAGGTGGTCTTTGTCCCTTTCTCAGGGAAGAATGTTGCTTTCATGTTAACCAGTCAGGTACAGTAAGAGTCAACAACTTCGGACAGACCTTCAAAAAATAAGGAACAGCTTGGTAGCTCTGCCAGTGGATCACTGATAGCCCACTATGGAACTGATTGCTATCTTTTAACCCCTTTTTTTTTTTTATCTTAATCCTACTAGTGGCACCTTAACAAACTCGTCTAGATTCCTTCCAATTCAAGGGATTTCTAACCATAACTTTCAACCAGTTGCTGTTGGAGGATTACGAGCCCCTAGCTAAGGAACCAGGGAGCTGAAATGCCAAGATGAAGATGGTCCCATGAACCTCTATGCCCCAATTTCAGTAGGAAGTAGTTAAATATAACACTGCCCCCCTTTCCAAGCCCCCAGTTGTTTCCCTAATAAAAAATGGGGAGCATGTAGGGAAAAGGGCCAGCCAAAGAGACACACCCTGGGCAGAGCCAAAGAAACACATTTTGGCCCTGCAACCAGAGCCAAAGAAATGCACCCTGACCCTGAAACCAATGCTAAAGAAACCCTACCCCACCCCGTCACCCTCTCCCCCCCACCCCACCCCACCCCCGTCAATCATGCGTTCTCTCCCACCCCACCCCACCCCCGTCAATCATGCCTTCTCTCCCACCCCACCCCACCGTCAATCGTGTTCTCTCTCCCCCCACCCCCCTCCGTCATGAGCTCTCCCCCCTCACTGCGCTCTCCCCCACTCCTCCCCCCAGACGGTAGAACATGGAACTCTTCATCTCAGGGTAGGGGGTTTGTACCCCATGTTGAGTGCCCCACTCGCCCATAACCCGGGCAAGATGCTGAGTTCTGCTGGTCTTCGCCAAAGTCCCTGGCCGAGTGTGGTCCCCTCATCGAGTCTGGGGGACACTCTCTGCTGCCAGGTACTTGTGTGGGGAGGAGGACCAGCCTAAGTCAGCTCCTGTGACCTGTCTCAGTGTTCCACTGCTGTGAGGACACCATGCGCATGGTCACTCTGACAAAGGAGTGGGCTTGTTTACAGTTTAGAGGCTTAGCTCATTATCATGGAGGGAAGCAGGAGGGAAGCAAGATGGTATGCTGGCAGACATGGTGATGGAGAAGGAGCTGAGAGGTCTACATCTTGATCTGCAGCAGGAAGAGAGCCACACTGGGCCTGCCTGGCTTTGAGCATCTGAAACCTCAAAGCCAGGCACAAGTCCTCCAACAAGGCCACACCTCCTAATAGTGCTGCTCCCTATGAAGCCATTTCATTTCAGCCAGCAGTGCCAATGGCTCCATCCTGAACAGAATGTTTTTATACGTAGGAACCACAGAGTGTCAGACTGGGAGAGTTAGCATACGATAAGGCACGCTTCGAGGTCCCCACAATCTCCAGACAGGAAGCCCTGGAATCTGCAAGCAGCCTAGCGGGACCCTGAGACAGTCTGGAATGGGTCTTACTCAGTCTGAGGGACATCTTGGAGTCCTGGTCACCACGCACACTTCCAGCTGCCTGTCCAACTAGAGGTGTGTGGAGGTGAACAGACAAGGAGGCTGGGCAGCCCAAACTGAGGCTGCGTGAGGGGCTGAAGAAGCCCTGGGGCTTTTTTAACCACAGCATGGGTGGAGTCAGTGCTTGCAGGTGAGTGGGGGGGGGGGGAATGACTAAGAATCCTGAGATGGCAAGCCTTTCCTGAGCTCAGTGATCAACCCCCAGCTTCTGAACCAAATGGCTGTGAGCACGGCTCTCCAGATCTTGACACCCATGGGGGCTGTGTGGTGGGTGAGGGCGATGCCCTAGAAGCCCTAGAAGCCCTAAGGATGGACGTAGCAGCAGAGTAACCCGTGCCTCCTCCCTTGGAAAGGAACCATTCGGCTACCATTGATAGGATCAGAAAGGGCAAAAATAAAAAACAAGTCACTAGGAGATGCATTCTGCTACAGTTAACTCTGAGTAATGAGCCGTGTCTATCCAATTATCTGGTCCTTCCTTCCATGCACAGGCCTGGAATCCCCAGATCACCCTTGGAGGATGCCCAGGGATGGCTGCAGGGCCTCTTAGGCAGGGCTGTCTTAGTCCTGAGAGTTAAGGATTTGTCCCTACATGTCATTGGTTCCCACAGGAACAGCCTTCCCCTGAGCTTCCTGGTCAAGAATTCTGGGGGCTCCCCATACTTGGTAGATCTACCCCACAGATCATTAGAACCACACTTAGGGACATAGAACCCAAGAATGGCCCTGATGCCACAGCTACCCAAGGCATTCTGTGCTTAGTTACAGAAATGGCAGGGGGCTAGGGACCTGTCTTTTGGCTCCATACACTAATGGGCTGGCTGACGCTGGGAGTCAAACATACAGCTCTGCCCTGTTGTGCCCAAACTCTGAACCCCCAAATCACCAAGAGACTTGATCCGATGCAAAAGGAGTCTTTAATTTTACGTGTTAACTGGGTGTGTCCCCCCCCCACCCCATCTATCCAACACAGCAAGTGAAGCAGACTGGGTCCTCCAGTAGCAGTGAGGTAAAGCAAGGGAGGGGCTCTGGAGGTCAGATGGTTGCATAGCAACAGTCTCAGGACTGGTGTACCTCCTGGCTTGGGTGACCTGTCTTGTGTTGGCCAGATTGCAGCTGCTGTGCCTAGAGAACCTTTCAGGGAGGTTGCTATGCTCTGCATCCCCACGCCTGCCTGCTAATGTTGGGGAGCTCAGCACATGTTGCTGAGTCAGGGGCCTTTGTCTTACTGGATCCTTTGTGCAGACTGTCATGGCTGCCAAAGCAGGGGCTGGGTAAGGGTCTGGTCCCTTCATGCCACACCACACTGTCTGCTTTTTACTGGTGTTGGTCTCTCATCCAGCTTCCTAAACCCCTGCCAGCCTCTCCCCATGACAATGAAACTTGACACATGCAGGTGTTAGTCATGCTGAGAAAAACTGAAGGTGTATAATTACGCAAACAGGCCAGAGGAGACATAGGGATAGTACATATACAGCTAAGTGGCATCAGTTCAAAGACCCCCATCCTGATCTGAGGTACACAGGGCTCCCAGATACCCTCTAAGCACATCCTATTTGGTGTAGGGACTGTCGTCTCCCCAAGCAGACCGAGCCACTATTCTCTTGGGAGAGGTGTGCTCAGCCACTCCCCAAGCCGCCAGCCAGCTTCCTTCCTAGACCCTGGCTGCGATTTCACTCAGGCATGTTCTGGAAGCCTCCTGTTGCTCATCTCCTCTGTGGAGAGGATGCTCCTGCCATTGAACTGTTTAATCACCTCACTTAGTGCTGCATCATTTAGCATCAATGTAGAGCTCTCCTTGACAGTTCTCATGGGTGCAGAAGAGTCTCACCCAAGACCGCCATGCACACAGGCTACTGGAGCCACAGTGATGACATGAAGCTGTCAGATCCTCCTGTACCATGCGGGGTATGTGATGGGCAAGCATACCTTATTGTAGCTCCCCGTGTCCTTACAGATGTTCCCAAATGTCCAGGGCCCCGTTGGATGGATGATACATGGATCCCTTCACTCCTTCCCTTACAGCAGAGTTCAGGCAGTGGAGAACACTGGAATAGAGCTAAGTGCCTATTCCTCGACTATTCTGTACTTGTCCATTTTTTTTCTCCCTCACACAAACATAGAAGGATGAAGTGTAGATTTTGTCCCCTGTCCCCTGCTACCATAGGTCAGCTTCTCCGGAAGCCATCACTGATAGACGTGGTGTAAAATGTGTTATGATCTGAGACAGTGGGAGGAAGGAATGAGGTGTCCGACTTCAACACTGCCAGCCTAGTCGGGGTAGGGTGGTGCCTCATGTTGTAGCCCCCTAGGTTTAAAATGATGCCAGCTAATCTCATTTCTTCAGACCTCCCAGGTGCCACAGTTTTGCCTTTATCTTTTCAACCTCTCACAGCCTGCTCATAGATTTGCACTAGAAGTGAGGTAGGTAATAACGTGCAAGAAACGTTTCAACTTGTTTAAAGGGGAAGAAACCCAAATATATCCATCAAATGTATTATAAATTGAGACGATAGGCATGACTGTGACATACTAGACCTGTTCTTGAACCTTTGCAAATTAAATCCCATTAAATGCACCAGAAAAGAACTCACACTAGAGGATGCCTCATGTTAGAAAATTCCTAATAAAAGGATGGGATTCATGCTATGTTTAAAGTGACTGGTAGGAAGCCCTTTTCCAGCTACTTCTATAGACCCAGGGCATAGACGGTGGTTAGGAATTCTTTTTCTTTGTCTCCTTTTTCTTGAGAAACTCAATGTCAGTTCTAGGAAGGTAGAGGGATCATTCCAGAAGCTTAATGTAAATCTAGAGCCACTGTGCCTTGTGTGGTTCATTTATGGTCTTCACTGCTCTTAAGACAACTGCCTGGTTTCTAAAAAGTTCTCTCTACCCGTGGGTAGTTAGAGGGGTAATTAGCAAGATTAGGTCCATCCTTAATGAGTTCTCGTGGGCAGGAACTGTCTATTGGAGAGGGTTGAGGGACACTGAGGCAGAATAACTTATCAATACACATGTCTACTGTATACTTCCTGAATGTACCCAATTCTGAGTCTCCCTCATTCTCGAAGTGTTGAATCTTATCACCACCCACAGGTAGGTGACTAAACTACCCGCTTCCAACTCGGTGGATTCATCAATCGCTGTCTCAACAGAAGGGGAGCTCAGTCTGTAGCAAGGTCTTGGTTTCTTCTAGATGAAGGTGAGTGCATTTCAAGCAGAGCCTAGGATGAGCTTTGTCACTCAGGTAGCACCTGGCCTGCCTGTATTGTCCTATGATTGTGATGGTGTATGTCTTTACTCAGCTCTCCACCTTTCATGGATGTGCTACAATTGTGTCCCTAGGAGGATTTATAGACGAGTCTGTGATCTCAAGGCAAGTCTTCAGCATCCAGACCCTCATAGAGCCCGCAGGAGAAGGAGGAAGTGAAGCTGCACAGAACTTACCCAGGGTGAGAGGACAGAAAAATGGTCCTGATGGTAAGCTTTCTCCATATGACATGAGCTGCCTCAAGGAAAGCGGGTCTGTCTCATCCATCTTCAGTCCCTGGTGACGAGATGTTCTGATAAATGTGACACGTGTTTGTTTAGAAAAAAAAAAAAAAACATGTTGGAAAGAGGAAAGTTCCCAGGCATCATCTGAGATTCTGAAGGCCAGCCCAAGCCTGGAAAGCTGGTCCTTGTAAATGCCAGGGTCCTTGGAGGGAGAAGTAATCACAGGTCTGACATTTGAAACATGAGGCAGAGCTCCTGCAAGTGCCTGGCCCAGGGAATTATCTCAGGCACTCCCAATGGAGTGGGTAGCTTGGCTTTGAGAGGAGGCTCTTTAATTTCCCTGTGTCTGCTTCTTCCCCTACCAACACCCCAGCCATAGGCATGTCTTACACTGCTTCCTTTGCTTCTCATCTGTCCATACCTACCACACAGTGGGAGTGGGCCAAACTCAGTCTAACATAAAAAACACAGGTCTTTCCCACACAGCTGAACTTCACATTGAAGGAAGCTGTGCCCATCATGGTGGCTTGGGATGAAGGGCACTTAAATGCTTCATCCTTTTTTATTTTAATCTTAACCTTTAATGAATTGCAATAAAAATGGAAAGCCTAAACTGAAGACTGGGACACTCAGCACTAGCTTCTCTATTAACAACTGGCAAGTTTTTTTTCTGTGCCTCTTTTAAGAATGTTGTCATGGTTAATCTTTTTTTCTTTTTCCTTTTGTTTTGTTTTGCAATAAGATCTCACTGTGAATCCTTGACTGATGACTGACATGGAATTATGTAGGCCAGACTGTCCCTAAACTGATGGAGACTCTGCCTCTGCCTCTTGAGTACTGGGATTAAAGGTGTCCTATACCAAGTACAACCTGTCACAGTTAATCTTGATTGTCCATTGGGTTATGAGTCGCCATGCCCACTGGGATGGGAGTCGCCATGCCCACTGGGATGGGAGTCGCCATGCCCACTGGGATGGGAGTCGCCATGCCCACTGGGATGGGGTCCCACCCCCCTCGGTTTTGGTCGCCATGCCCACTGGGATGGGAGTCGCCATGCCCACTGGGATGGGAGTCGCCATGCCCACTGGGATGGGAGTCGCCATGCCCACTGGGATGGGAGTCGCCATGGAAACACCTCTGGGTATTTTTGTTTTTCTGAAAAGGTTTAACTGAGCAGTGAAGACCACTGAGCATGTGGGTAGCACCATTTGTGGTGACTTAAATGATATTGTGGTGACTTAAATGATAAATGCCCTCAGGCTCAGGGGATGTGAACGCTGTGAAGGAGATGTATGTCCTTGAGGCGAGGCTGTGTGGGTGGTGGGGGTGGGTGTAGAGTTGCTCCCAAACCAGTTTTCCAACAGAAATGAATGGGCTGAAGCTATAGCATTTTGAGATGTTCGCTACCACTAAATCCAAGTCCAGTATCAGTTTTGACATAAGTCTGACATCTGAAAGGCCATGAACCTTTCCATCCTGGTCCTCCCAGTAGAAGCTCCTGATGTCTTTGTCCTGAAGGAAACCCTGAAATAACTGGCCAGGTAGGCTCCCTCTGAAATGAATAAAAACACATACCCAGTTTATAGAACCAACCTCCAAAAGAGATGGTATTCCATAACCACTCTGCTCTGTGGCCCACTACAGTCGTTGCCAGGGAAACATTCATACCACTAACGCTTGTAGCATTCGCTTATTTGCTTTTGGGAAACATGGGCCAAAACCATGATGGATCCTGAAAGATCGAACCACTGTAGCACTTTGCAATCTCAAATTGTCCTTGCTATCGACCAGAGACAAATCACACTACTGAATGCGAAGCCCAGCCAATCCACCTTTTAAAAGAAAAACTTGTAGTTTCAATTGTGTAGGAGCATTGTGTCCATGTAGAGCATTGTGTCCATGTAGAGCATTGTGTCCATGTAGAGCATTGTGTCCATGTAGAGCATTGTGTCCATGTAGAGCATTGTGTCCATGTAGAGCATTGTGTCCATGTAGAGCTATTGTGCCCATGTAGAGCATTGTGTCCATGTAGAGCATTGTGTCCATGTAGAGGCATTGTGTCCATGTAGAGCATTGTGTCCATGTAGAGCATTGTGTCCATGTAGAGCATTGTGTCCATGTAGAGCATTGTGTCCATGTAGAGCATTGTGTCCATGTAGAGCATTGTGTCCATGTAGAGCATTGTGTCCATGTAGAGCATTGTGTCCATGTAGAGCATTGTGTCCATGTAGAGCATTGTGTCCATGTAGAGCATTGTGTCCATGTAGAGCATTGTGTCCATGTAGAGCATTGTGTCCATGTAGAGCATTGTGTCCATGTAGAGCATTGTGTCCATGTAGAGCATTGTGTCCATGTGAGCATTGTGTCCATGTAGAGCATTGTGTCCATGTAGAGCATTGTGTCCATGTAGAGCATTGTGTCCATGTAGAGCATTGTGTCCATGTAGAGCATTGTGTCCATGTAGAGCATTGTGTCCATGTAGAGCATTGTGTCCATGTAGAGCATTGTGTCCATGTAGAGCATTGTGTCCATGTAGAGCATTGTGTCCATGTAGAGCATTGTGTCCATGTAGAGCATTGTGTCCATGTAGAGCATTGTGTCCATGTAGAGCATTGTGTCCATGTAGAGCATTGTGTCCATGTAGAGCATTGTGTCCATGTAGAGCATTGTGTCCATGTAGAGCATTGTGTCCATGTAGAGCATTGTGTCCATGTAGAGCATTGTGTCCATGTAGAGCATTGTGTCCATGTAGAGCATTGTGTCCATGTAGAGCATTGTGTCCATGTAGAGCATTGTGTCCATGTAGAGCATTGTGTCCATGTAGAGCATTGTGTCCATGTAGAGCATTGTGTCCATGTAGAGGCATTGTGTCCATGTAGAGCATTGTGTCCATGTAGAGCATTGTGTCCATGTAGAGCATTGTGTCCATGTAGAGCATTGTGTCCATGTAGGCATTGTGTCCATGTAGAGCATTGTGTCCATGTAGAGCATTGTGTCCATGTAGAGCATTGTGTCCATGTAGAGCATTGTGTCCATGTAGAGCATTGTGTCCATGTAGAGCATTGTGTCCATGTAGAGCATTGTGTCCATGTAGAGCATTGTGTCCATGTAGAGCATTGTGTCCATGTAGAGCATTGTGTCCATGTAGAGCATTGTGTCCATGTAGAGCATTGTGTCCATGTAGAGCATTGTGTCCATGTAGAGCATTGTGTCCATGTAGAGCATTGTGTCCATGTAGAGCATTGTGTCCATGTAGAGCATTGTGTCCATGTAGAGCATTGTGTCCATGTAGGCGCGTGCACAAGTAAGGTACCCAGAGGCCAGAAGAGGACATCAAATCGCCTGAGCTGGAGTTACAGGAAGTTGTGAACTTACCTAACAAGGGTTCTGGGAATTGAACTCGGGTCCTCTGCAAGAGCAGTCTGTGCTCTTCACCTTTGAGCCATCTGTTCCAGCCCACTCACTACACTAGTCAATGCCTTAAATACCATGGCATGCCCATGCTTGCGTCATCGATTTGTCTCAATTCCAGCTTGAATCGGGTTGAATCAGAGTTCCCTAGAGCTGTAGCTAGAGGCTGTTACGAGCTGCCCCATGGGAGTGTTAGGGACCAATCTTAGAAATATATAAAGTAGAAATGGTCCTTGGTGAGGTTACTTATTAGCCAGAAGACTATGGAGTTCATGGAGGCAGTATAGGGTGAGAAATGAGGTGTGGTCTGGGATGGGAACAGGTTTCTTCTGAAGGGAAGAAGGCACACACTGTGAGCTCCATTCTGCTCTGGGCTCCTAGCCCCTGGAGGGTAATCTCAGCCAGTTACCTTTATAAACCCTGTGTCCAGCACATGGGGACCCACATGACAGAATGGAATCTTACAGCAGAGCTGATGAACGCAGCTGTGACAAAGCCCACGGTGAGTGTTTTAAATAGTCAGGCTCCCAGCCCTCCTTTGCTTACTGTCCTGCCGCACTGTGCCTTGAGTCTGTTGTTGACCACATCGAGGAAGAGTGGAATAACATACAACTGTGATCAAGCCCACCAAAATACCAATCTATTAAAAGCATCCGTTCATCAAAGTCTACGATGTTAATTGCTGGGAAAGAGTCCCATTGGACTAGACTTTTAATTGGTTTGAAATGCAGCCTAGAAAACAGTCTTGGGGAAATACAATTCTGCAGGCTGGCAGTAGTTTAACCAAGCTCCTCTAGAGTTACTGCCCCCTGGAGTATTGGAGTTGTTAAATTACCAGGCTAGGGTTGGGGGTTCTATTATCTGGAAGCTCAACCATTTCTCTCCAGCCCTCTCTGAAGGATATGTAAATGAGCCATCTCTGACTCAGTGTCCCCAGGAACTCTAAGGCTCTATAAAGCTGGGTGGCATCTCCTGACGGTGGTACCTTCTCCAACTTATTTTTGAGGGCAACATCACAAGAGACTGTTGTGTTTAGGGTGGTGGCTTTAGCAATGAATGTTGGAAGGTCAGAAGTCTGGAGGCTTGAAGTTCAAGGTCAAGGAGTTGATGCTGTTTGGGGAGCTTACAGAGCCTTTAGGAGGTGCAGCCTTGCTGACGGAAGTGCATCACACAGGGAGTGGGCTTGAGACTGTAGCTTGACCTCATTTCCTGTGCTCTTCGTTCTGTGAGTGGAAATGTGACCAGTCACTTCCTGACTTTGCCACCAAGCTATGCCTTCCCAGCCATGACAGTCTCTCCCTCTGAAACCAGAACCAAAAATAAACTTTTTTTCCCCCCTGTAAGCTTCTTTGGATCATAGTATTTTGTCACAGCAACAGCAAAGTAACATAATGATGGAACACATTCTGTCAACTCATTGGGCACACACTTACGATCTGGGCATTACCTTCTCTATACTTCCCCTAATAAAGAGTATTAGTCTTGAAGAGGAAAATGTGTATATACTATTTCACTTAATTCCACTGTGGAAATACGTGTTATGCCATTAAGCACGAATATAAGAAAACATCTATTGCAGTACTTAGGACAGGAAAAAAATAGAAATACAATTTAAAAACTCAGCAGTGATTAAATTACAGAAACTCTATATAGCCCAATGATGAAACGTACTTTGACTTGGAAAACCATAAAGGATGGTGGATTAAAAGCAGAATGCAATCCAGTTTTGCAAACATTAAAATGTAATGGTGGTTTTGTATTTTTTTTGTGTGTGTGTCTGCCTAATTACAGAAACACTTGTGCTTTTCTAAGTTCATAAAGTAGATGATGGTGTATGTGTAGCTTAAAATACCTGGTTGTCTCTGCATTTTAATTACATCTGGGACATCTATGATGATGGAAACCCCCGTATTGGCAGCGCTTGGACAGTCCTGGGAGTTCGGGCTACTGTGGACTTCTCTCTCGAAGTCTACAAGTCCGATGCTCGCATATAATTGCTGTGCAGCTGCAGCTCAGTCTGGAAGAGCTCGACTGGTTAGGGAAGACTCCTGTGAGGACTGCACTGCCCAGACTTTTATCCCCACCCCCTCCCTTCCACCCTGGAATCATGGGCTCCACGTGAGGGACTGCGCACACCCAGCATCTTCAGAACCTTGGGTTTGGGGTGTGTCTGTACCACTTCCGCCTGCCTTTTCTCTCTTAGAACTTTCTTGACGCACCCTCTTCCCTCTTCAGCTGTGTTCCTGATTTTCAAACCCTGAAATTCTCAGTTTCAAAGCATTTGTTTGCCTGTCTATTTTGTCCAGTAAAGCATGCTAAGATGGCTGAGCCCCCCAGTAGCTGTGGACATGAGTGTTTGGAAAATGAAGTTAGGGATTTTGGTTTTTTCTACTTCGTCATCTTGACCTGGACAGGTGAGCACAATAGCCTGGGTCTGTGCTGGTTGCTCCTAACTATCAATGTGATTCGATTCGGAAACAAGACGCACAGTCCTGTGTGCTCTGAGAAGGCACTTCCAAGAGGGACCAACTGGGGAAGAGAAGGCCCTCCCTTAGAGTGGACAGACCCTTCCAGAAGCAGCCCAGATCACAAGTCGACAGTGACTTCAGATTGCAGACCAACAATCCCCCAGGAATCCTCTAGCCCTTCAGCGTTAGATGGGATCTGCTGAGCCTCAGTGTGCAGCCGGTCATGTTGGATTACCCAGATTATATCTTGTAAGGTTATCTAATAAATCCCTTTTATAATGTGTGTGCATGCGTGCGTGTGCGTGCAGGAGCAGGACCTGAAACACTACTTTCAGACTTCTGGCCTTGATACTTTAAGACCATGAACTTCCATTTTAAGCAGCTGACTTTGTCATGTGTGCTGGTGCAGTGCTTTGAAAGGAAACGGCCCCCACAGGGAGCTGCACTGTTAGATGTTGCCTTGTTGGAGGAGGTGTCACTGAGGGTGGGCTTTGAGGCCCTTTGCTCAAACTTCCCTTGGTGTGACAGTGGACTTCCTATTGCCTGGGGGGGGGCGGGGTCAAGATTCAAGAACTCTCAGCTCCAGCACCGAGTCTGCCTACTCCCCACCGTGCTCCCCCCCCCAACGATAATGGACCAAGCCTCTGAAACTGTGAGCTGCCGTGTCTTTTCACAGCAATAAAACCCTAAGACGAATGGTCATTAGCAAAGCATCGGCAGCAATCTGCCCCTGCCCTCACAGATGTGAATTGGTGGGGAAGGAAGAGTTAAATGTGGTCTGTGCTTGGGAAACACAGCAACAGCCTTGAAGCTGTTGTGGGAAATCCAGAGCCAAGGACAGGAATCCAGGCTTGCGTGGCCAATACTTGTCTTTCTGAGGGCACACTGGGATTGTTCACCAAGGGAACAGAGTGAAACATTGAGTATACGCCCCCACCTCTCCCCTTGCCCTCGCCATTAGTCCCCTCTCCCCTCCCCACCCCTCTAGTATCTGACCTCCCACTCCTCCCCCTACTTTCCCCTCCTGCCTCAGCCCCTGGAAGACTGTCTCCTCTGCACCCTTCCGCCTTTCTCCTCCTCCCTCTTTGATCAACTGTTGCCTACTCAGGTTCTTTGTTTAAAGACAAGGTCTCTTGTAGCCCAGGCTGGCCTCAAACTTACTATGTAGCTGAGGATCACCTTGAATTTCTGATCCCCCCCCTCCACCTTCTGAATGCTGGGAGTACAGGTATGAATACCACACGATTTTCTGTGTACTGGGGATCAAACTAGGGCTTCGTGCATCATGCTAGGCAAGCACTGTTGTAGCTGGACCATGTCCTCACTCTGGTTTGGTCTTAATTGCTCCACGCAGGTACTGTGTCCAGCTGTGCTTGAGTCCCGCAGACCTAACAGCATCTCCAAGAGGATACTAAGCCTCCAGAAAGACATGGCTCTGTGGAAGGACAAGAACAATGTCCCCAGTACACCAGGCATTGCCGTCCTTGTCCTCTTCCCCACTGCTCTGGCAAATGAAGTTTAAATATTTAACAAGGATGCTGGCACTGTTGGAGAGGCTGGGCCTCCCCCCACTGATGAGGCCTTGGGGCTCAGAATCCACACAGGCCATGACTGAGTCAGAGCAGAGATGGTCTCTCTCCCTTACGTACACATGGCAGCCCATCCAATTCATCACCTGGGCTGTGGGTAAGTGTGCTGTAAGGGGCTGTGCTCACGGCTGCCTAGGGGCGAGGCCAGACCCTGGCTGTGCACATGCTGGATTAAGGGAGGGGCTGGGGCAGCAGCGTGGCATCCAGGCCAGATGCCCCTGCAGCTGCTCACCATGAAATGGGAATGTGGGTCCCTCGATGGGTGATGCCACAATGGGAGGTGTCTCGTGGGCCAAGTGGCCTTTTAGTCCCTCATGATCCACCCTGTCTAGTTTCAAAAGAAATTAAATACATGCATTGTGTAAGTATAGTTAAGTATCATGATGTACATTTGTAACTATTTGATAAATAAATATATTGGTAACTATTATATGAGCTGCTATAATAGTTTATAAGGAGTTTATAAATTATAAGCCAGGAGACAATAGAGCTCATAATTCATTGATATAGCTTTTATACACTATAAATATGAGTAAGGTCCTGTGAACGGAAGTTCCCAGAGAGAGAACACTTGTGTTGAAGATGGCACAATGTTTGTGATGGTGGGGAACTGGGACTCTGTAGTCTGAGTCACATTAGCTTGACCTACTTTAGCCCCCTTACTAGATACCGAATGCCCATTTTGTTTGACATAACACCCTTCTAACTACTAGGAAATTGTTTAAAATTTTTCAAAGACCCAGCTCTGGAAGAAGGGAAAGACCATTCAGTTTTGTTGTGTGTAGACAATGGGAAAGCTTATTAACTCATTCTAAAAGGAAACCTGAGGCCAAACTCAGTGAAACTATCAATAGAATGAACACGTGACCTCCTGCACCCAGTACCAAGTTTACAAAGATACGCCGTTCCCATCCCGGGTACCAAAAGAAAGTTTGTTTTGTTTTTTTTTTTTTTTTTGTTGTTGTTGTTCTGTTTTTTATAGTCTGTTCCCCTGGACAGTTACCAAGGTCCCCCTATCCCACTCCTTGCAAGCTCTCCTGCTAGGCCCTGCCCCTAACCATAAAGAACTCCTACCACTCAGGTGCAGGCCACACCCATCAGGAAAACTGAGATCTGCTGCATCAAAGGCCAAGCTAACTGCCAGGAGAGGAGGCCTACTTGGACACTCACCTACACCAGAGGCCACATCAGCCACCAGAAAGCCAGGTCACAAAGACCAGAAAAGCAACAGAGGAAATGGAAACCAAGGAACAAAACACAAATCTAACAAAGGCAATGTAGTGGGATATTCACTTTGTCTCCTTCTGTGACACTGACAACGCCCATTGGTGGGTGGAGCCAGGGGCGGAAGTGACCTGTGGAAGGAGGTCTGGGGAGGAGCCCGGGAGCACTCTCTTGCTGGTGGGTCCCGGAGAGGAGAGCATCCAGTGGAACTTGCTGGTGTTCATCTGTCTAGGTTGTAAGTTATTTCTCCCTGAATAAACATCTATTCGGCCTAATTGTTTATCCTGATCCTTATTTAACCACAATAAGGCAAACTCAGACATCATGGACTAGAACTAATCATCCCAAACCAAGATGCCTAAATGCCAGGGAAAGAATACAAGCAACAACCATAGCAATATCGCACGACCAGAGCCCAGCTACCTTGTTAATAGTTAAGCTAGACTTAACTATTCCAGAACAAATGGGTGAAGGAAACTATGGCATGAAAATTGAAATAGAAATAAGAATACACAATCCGAGGGAATTCAGGAAATGACAGACACAAGAATCACCAAGAGAATACAAGAGATGGAAGAGAAGCTCAGGCATAGAAAGGCAATAGAAGAAACAGACACATCAAAGAAAATGTTCAATCTAAAAATCTCCTAATACAAAACATCCAGGAAATCTGGGACACCATGAAAAGACAAAATCTGTCTTAGTCATGGTTTCTATTGCTGTGAAGAGACACCATGACCATGGAAACTCTTATGAAAGAAAGCATTTGGTAGGAGTGGTCCACTTAAGTTCAGAGGTTCAGCCCCAGCCCATTATCATGGCAAGAGTACGGTGATGTGCAGGCAGACATGGTGCTGGCTACATCTTGATCAGAAGGCAACAGGAAGTGACTATATGTCCCACCGAGGGAAGATTGAGCAAGAGACCTCAAAGCCCTTCCACACAGTGGCATTTCTCTAACAAGACCTCAACTCTTAATAATGTCCCCAAAAGGGAGTGGCACTTTCTTTCAAACCACCACAAACCTAAGCATAGAAGAACCTCATTATTAAACCTCAGAAAGTATATATAACAAAATCATAGAAGAAAATTTCCCTAACTTAATATGTGTCTAAAGGAACAAGAAGCTTTCAGAACATCAAATAGATTGGATCAAAAAAGTTCTTGAATCACATAATCAAAACACTAAGTGCACAGAACATGAGCATAGACATAAATATATTCAATAGAATATTTGCAAACCAAGTCCAACAACACATCAAAAGTCATCCACCATGGTCAAATGAGCTTTATCCCAGAGATGCAGGGATGGCTCAACATACAAAGACCTGTCAATGTAATCCACCATGTAAACAAAGTGAAAGAAAGTACATGCGCACATCTCACTAGATGCTGAAAAAGCATCTAACAAAATCCAGCACCCTTCATGACAAAAATATTGGAAAGATAAGAAAATAGGCATACATAAATGTAATAAAGGCAACATATAGAAAGCCCATGGCCAATATCAAATTAAATGGAGGGAAACTTAAAGAATTTCACAATGGAAACGCGTCTTCAACAAATGGTGCTGATCTAACAGGATGTTGGTATGTAGAAGAATATAAAAATAGCCATATCTATCACCCTGCACAAAACTCAAGTCCAAAGGGACCAAAACCCTCACCATAAATCCAGATACACTGAACCTGACAGAAAAAGTGTGGTATAGCCTTGAATATGTTGGCATAGGATACAACTTCCTGAATAGAAAATCAGGAACACGGACATTAAGACCTACAATTAACAAATGGGACCTCATGAAGCTAAAAATCTTTTGCAAGGCAAAGAACACCATCAATAGGACAAAATGCACCCCCACATAAAGGGGAAAAACCTTCACCAAACCCACATCTGACAGAGAGCTAACTTCCAAAATACATAAAAGAACTCAAGACACTAAACATCAACAAACTGAATAATCCAATTTAAAAAAATGGGTTACAGATCTAAACAGAATTCTCAACAGAGGAATCTCAAATGGCAATGAAAAATAAATGTTCAACATCTTTAGCCACTAGGGAAATACAAATCAAAATGACAGATTGCATCTTACACCTGTCAGAATGGCTAAGATCAATAACAGCTCATGCTGGAGAGGATATGGAGCAAGGGGAGCATTTCTCCACTGCTGGTGGAGTATAAACTTGTACAGCAACCTTCTTTAGAAATCAATATAGCAGTTTCTCAGAAAACTGGCAACTGATCTACCTCAAGATTCAGCGATTCCACTTTTGGGTGTATACCCAAAGGAGTCTCCCCATCCTACTACAAGAACACTTTTTAAGCCATGTTTATTGAAGCTTTATAATATTCAGAAACTAGAAACCAGCTAGATGCCCCTCAACTAAAACCTAGATAAAGAAAACATTTAAACAATGGAGTATTACTCAGCTGTTAAAAACAATGACATTAGAAACTCCTGTCAAATGGATGAAACAAACATCCTGAATGATCATCACCCAGAAAGACACTCATAAGTGGATATTGGCCATAAAGTGGAGGGGAAACGTGCTACAGCCCACAGGCCCAGAGAAGCGAAGTAACAAGCAGGGCTCAGGCAGGGGAGGGGCCTGCAAGAATCTCACTGTGAAGGTGAAATAAAGTGAGCATTGCCAGTGGATGGGGGAGGGGTCTGAAAAGGGGTAGGGTGGGAACAGGAGGGATCAGGTGGAGAGGGTGAGGGAGAGCACCAGGAGAGACAACTGGAATCAGGGGCATCTCTGGGATGAGCTAGGGACCTAACAGAAACTCCCAGGCATCTATGAAGGCGGCCCCTACCTAAGACGCCTAGCAATGTGGGATATGGAGTCTGAACTGGCCATCTCCTGTAATGAGGTAAGATTTCCAGTAGAGGGATTGGGATATCAACCCAGTCACAAACCTTTCAACCTGCAATCTGCCCTACCTACAAGATGTGCTGGGTTAGAGATGTCACAGAAATGTGGGAGTGACAGACTCTTGACTGGCTCAGCTGGAGACACATGCCTGAGAGGGAGCTCACCCCTGAGGGCCAGGACCCAGAGGCAGGATATCCCAGACACCTATGATAAACCAAAACAGGATTGGTGATAAAAAGTTAGACGAGAGACGGGCAGGCAC
The DNA here is from genome assembly GCF_943737965.1 of Phodopus roborovskii. Taxonomy (NCBI): domain Eukaryota; kingdom Metazoa; phylum Chordata; class Mammalia; order Rodentia; family Cricetidae; genus Phodopus; species Phodopus roborovskii. The sequence goes on along the minus strand of NW_026126586.1, from coordinate 3,947,203 downwards.
GGGGAGACGGGCGGGCACGGGGAGTAAATGATTCCTAATGATATTCTGCTGTTGGCACCACTCATAGATCGGTGCCTAGCCCAACTGTCATCAGAGAGGCTTCACCCAGCAACTGATAGGTGCAGAGACCCACAGTCCAACATTAGGAGAACCCTGTGGAAAGGGGGGAGGAAGGATTATGGGACAAGAGCAGTCAAGGGCACCACAAGAAACCCCACAGAATCAACTAACCTGGGCTCACAGGGACTCACAGAATCTGGACGAACAACCAGGGAGGCTGTGTGGAACTGACATAGACCCTCTGCATATATGTAAGAGCTGTGTAACATGGCCTTCCTGTGGGACTCAACAGTGAGCAGAGGCTGTCTCTGACTCTGACGCCTATTTTGGAGACATTTCTCCTACTGGATTGCCTCATCCAGCCTTAATAGAAGAGGAGGTGTCTAATCTCACTGCAGCTTGATGTAACATGGCAGGGTTATCTCTATCTTCTTCCATCTATAAAAAATTGACAAACCAACTTGCTTCAAGTTAGGTTAAAATCGCAGCCCCTCATGGATCTCAATGTACAAAATGTAGATAACATCTTACGATTGTGTGTAATAAACTCTGAGAGGGTACTAAGGAATTGACCTTAAAATAGGAAACAAAACCATCTTGTTTTTTTAAAGAATATATATATATATGTGTGTGTGTGTGTGTGTGTGTGTGTGTGTGTATGCCACATATATGAGGGTACTCAAGGAGGCCAGAAGAGAGGTTGGATATCATGGAACGGGAGCTACAGGTGGTTGTGAGTAGTTTCATGTGAGTTCTGTGAATTGAACTTGTGTCCTCTAGAACAGCAACAAGCTATTCTAGATCCATCTTTCCAGCCACAGAAACTAGAGTTTCCAATGTAACTAATTCATTCCATTTTTATTGAAGATCCCGGCTAGGGCAATAAAATAAGAATACAGACATAAAGATCAGACAGGAGGAAGTAAAACTGTTATTTGTGCAACATATACTCAAGATCTGATATGTATTAAGGTGACTAGATACAAGAATAGTTTATCCAATAGTGCCTTGGAACTGGTTGTTTATCTGTAGGCTAGCAGCCAACAAGAAAGTGTAATTAAAATGACACTGCTTACAACACCATCATAGAGTAGAAGGATTTGAGAATAAGCCCTACAAGCGTGTAAGCCCTCTATAGGGAAAATAAGTCTTAAGGAATTTTTTTAAAGATCTTAATAAATGGGAAATTATAGCATGTTTATCGACTGAAAGCTTACAGCTGGGAGTTTTATAGAACTCAGAAAGATGAGTGTAAATTTTATGTGGGAATACCAAGTGCCAGAGTATGTTCTCCAATAAAATGACAGTACAAGAGACATCATTTCAGGGTCGGAATCTCTATATTAATTTATACCAGGATCCTGGAGGGTTGGCTCGGCACTTGAGAGCACTGGCTGCTTTCACGATGACCCAGCACCCACAGGGCAGCTCATGGCTGCCTGTAACTCCCGTTCCAGGGGCCCCAACAACCTCTTCTGGCCTCTGTGGGCATTCTACACTTGCGGCACACATATACACATGCGCACACATTTATACACATAAATCTAAAACAAGCTCTCTAATTATTCAGTGTAATACTGAATACAGCATGAAAACTGTACTGCTACACAAGAAGTAGTTTTATGGAACATTCCTGAACTTTATTGTTGAGAACTTTTGTTCATTCATAGGCAGCTATTAAAAACTGACTTCTGAGGCCTGGTGGTGGCGGCGGCGGCGCACACCTTTGAGCCCAGCATGGGGGAGGCAGAGGCAGGTGGATCTCTGTGCGTTCAAGGCCAGCTTGGTCTACTGAGCGAGTTCTAGAGTTCTAGGACAGCCTACAAAGCTACATAGAAACCCTGATTTCTGCTACAGGTTCTCTTGTAGATTACTGCTTAGAATACTGAAAATTCTAATAAATAGTAAATAGGCAATAGATGTAACCAATATAATGTAAGGAAATTATCAGGAGTGATTATAAAAATGCCAAGCAGTCACAATGAGATTATTTTAGGCCTTTTAAGTTGGGAATTATTCTTAATTTCACCCATTATTGGAAAAGGTGAATTGGAAATATTTATGGGCAGAAATTTAAATTGGTGCAACCACTTTGTGACATTTATTAGTGCTATCTTTTCAATGTCAGGGCTAGAGGCAGGGCTCAGCAGCTAATGCCAACTGTTCCTGGGTGCCCTAGCTATGGTTCCAACACCTACCTCTAACTCTTATCCCCAGGGTTACAATGCTGTCTTTGATCCCCTCGTGTGATGCATGTATGTGGTACACAAACATCAGACATGACACCTGCCTACATGTGAAATTATCTTCTTCTAAAATGCCACAATATGAACACATTGTAGGTGGGAGATTGCTGGAATAAAATTAAAAGTTTTGATTAATAAGCTGACTTTTCAAACTCTTTCCCAAATAGAACTAATCTGTTCTGGCCAAATGTTTGTCTCGGCACCTGCAGTTCAGTAGAGGCCACAGTGACACTGGAACAATTATGCGTGAGCCAACGACACCTGAGCCTGAGAAGTAGACCCCAGGTTCTCCAACCACTGACAGCATATTTGAGGTACTACTTTGTCCATGAGTGACAAGAAGGACAAGCATAGTCTTGTCTTTTAAGTGTAGAGAACACAGATGAGTGAGAAATGAACCTTTATTGTCTCGGGCTGCTGTAATTTTGAGGATTATTCGTTACTACAACATATCATAACCTATACTGACGTGCACACATAAGACATGTACACATGACTATAGTACCAGTGTTTACAGTACTCTCTGAAGGATGGAAGGAGGGTAAACACGAATTTACATAGTGGAGGTGTTACTTAGCCCTGAATCAAGTGAGTGACATAAAAAGATGTGAGAAACTTAGCCAGTATAAGTGAATTTAGTGTAAATATATTGAAAAAGCAAATCCAAAAAATTATGTGAAATAGTTATATTACTAAATTATTTATTTCAATGCCATGTGCATGCCATAATGCATGTGTGTCAGAGGACAATTTCAGGAGTCATTTTTTTCCTATCACATGGGGCATGGGGAGAAGACAAAGGTTGTGAGGCTTGGCACGCTTCCCTGCCGATCCTTCTATGTGTTTGTATGAAATTAAAATCAAATACAGCTGGTCGTAAGAGTGTAGGTGAGGCTGGAGAGGTAGCATCTTGGGTAAGAGCACGCACTGCTGGTGCAGATGTGCTTGGCTCCTACATCACACTTGGCTCAAACTTGCCCTCCTCTGGATTCTGAAAAGCCCTTCACAAGTAGCAGTTACATAAACACACGCACAACTAAAAATAAATCTTAAAATGCCATATGATACAGGCTTCAAGGTGGTAGTCGCTTGAGGCAAAATGGAGTTCTGAGATGGATCAAAACAGCCCTGAAGTTTGTTAAAATCTTCATGCTAATCGAACAAAGAGTATTAGCACTGACATTAAAATTAACCAAATGACAGTTTATTTACAGACTGATAATTCTGAACCAAGATTATAGCTAATTCATGATTCAATCCTATGTCCTGTTGGGAGATGTCATTCTGTAAATGTTTCTTATTGGTTAATGAATAAAGCCCTGTTGGCCTATAGGAAAACAAGATAGGTGGGACTAGGAGTCAAGGAGGATTCTGGGAAATGTAGCAGAGGGGAGTCAAGATGTAGGGACTTGAGAGAAGAGGTCCGGACCCTCTCCAGTATGTTAAGACTGCATGGAAACAGAGTAATAGAAATGGGTTAATATTTAAGACAGAGCTAGCCAATAAGGAACACTAGTAACAGGCCAATAGCTTTATATCTAATACAGCGTCTCTGTTTGTTATTTGGGACTGACGTGGCAGTGGGACCAGGCTGCCAGGAAAAGCTTCTCATAACAATGTACCTTAGATTTTTTTTTAAAAAACCACAAAATGGCATGACCTGTCCTGCTAATCAACTTTGTGTAATTGGGTAGGAAAATGATTGGCTCCTCAGCCTTCAGTGGTTGGTTTAAAATGTGACTCTGCACCCTATCCCAGCTTTGAGTTCTGAGAGTGAGTGACTATGGCCAATCCTTGTTTGTATTCATAGCATGCAGAGTAATGAGGTTTGTCATGCTGTTTCCGTACCTGCCCACAGCAGGTACCAACCAACTCTAACTGCCCTTTTTGCTCTACCTTCCCTACCACAACTTCCATAGTATGATTTCTAGAAATCATCATTCTATGTTCCAGCCAATTGTTTTTTTGTTTGTTTGTTTGTTTGTTTAGTTTTCATCTATGAAATAAAATATAGATGGAAACTAAAACTCAGACAATGAAGCCCTGTTGTGGGGCAGAAAACAAATCGGCTGATAGTGCAGGCTGTAGAAAGGGAAGAGAACCATGCTGTAGAGTACAGTTCTTGGAGCAAGCAAAGCAGCCAGCACTTCCGTCAGCTCCTGCAAGAGGCCATCGGGAGTGGGCTTGCTGGCTGTTGCTATTCCCTTAAAGAAGGAAGGAGGGCTTGGGGGACCCATGGGCCACCCTTAAAGTGTAGAGGCTCCTCCTATTCACTTGTGGGCAGTTCTGCTCTAATTGCAAGTGGCGTCTGGTGTCTGGGGAAGATGTTACAATATCCAGGCTGAGGAGAGATGTCCATCCATCTGTGCAGCTATGGGGAAATCACATGACCCACGATGAAGACCTTCCAGTGCAGCTGCTTTGGGATCACCCATGCTTTCTGGACCCCTCACCCAAGCTTGGAAGTGACCCCAATAAACTCACTGGTTCCCCAGGGTGACCTTCAGTGGAACCTGACTTTGTCTTTGGGACCTAAGGAGGGGATGACATTTCCACTTCCCAGGGAAGGAATTTTTTCTGAACACAATACAAGGATTTCCTGAAATGAAGGATTGACAACACCAGGCCCTCCTGTGTGTCTGTATTCTGAAACATGTTTGCAAACCAAACTTAATAGAACCTCCTCGAAGCCACATTATTCATGCCTACTTGTTCCAAATATAAATGCCGTGACATATTGTAAGATATTTGCAGTTCGTAAAACTACTCGTCTTTACATAAGTCTAAAGTTCAAGAGCGCCTCTGAGAGTTATTGGCAATTAGCAGTGTTTAGTTCAGATATCTGAGTGTCAGAGCCTCTGTCACCAAAGATAAGGCCACTCTCTATCCAATAACATTGAATTTACATATGCAAAAGTAGCTGAGCTATAAGCACAGGGATTAGTTACAAGAAGCCAACAATCCCTGTGTCTTTGTCTCAGCATCTGTTTGCAAGGAACCCAAACTAAGATGTAAGTGCCTGTGGTTTATTTTGGATGTGATCCCAGGAAACAATGGACAGGGAATGCAGCAGTGAGAAGAGGTAGTACCAGGCAGTAAAGAGTATTTCTGGCTGCTATGGGTCCCTGAAGCTTAATCCTACTGTAGGATTCTGAGAACTGCAACCAATGTGCCTCATCCAAGATGTAAGGCTAGGAGTATCATCTCCCATGAGTCATTGGTGGTCCATGTTTATGACATCATAGTGATGCTCGGAAAAGCAGAAGTTCTCAGGCAAAGTGGTAGGGCTTGGGGGATGAAAGTTAGACTCCCACACTTTGAAATGGAAAGAGGTATAAGAGATGGGAAGGGCCATAGGAGTGTCTGCTACCTCCACATAGGTATTTGGGGATTTAAAATAAATATTAGGGCTGAAGAGATGGCTCAGCACATACTACTCTTGCAAAGGACCCGAGTTCTATTCCCAGCATCCAGATGAAGCATCTCACAATAGTTGTAACTCCTCATTTCCAGGGGATCCCACTTTCTCTTTTGGCCTCCATGAGCACTGCACTCAAATGTACAGACTCAGATGCATGCTGTATGTCCATAACTAAAATTAAAAACTCTATGTGATTATCAGTTAATCTCTTATGTGTACATCTGTTTAATATGCCTATTGTGCCTCCAAGTCCCTGCCTTGAATTTCTTGTCTGCCTTCAAGATGGACTACATAAACTGTAAGTTGAAATAAATTGGCTTATCACAGCAACAGAAACCAAACTAAGACATTTACCAGTACACATATATTAATTACACATATATTTAAAAAGTCTTGGGTAAGAACAGGTAGAGAGAAGCCCCCATCTACTCAAATGTCTCAAGGAACTAGGATTAGGTCTTCATTGTTGGTGGCAGATTTTTTTTTTACTTCATTTTTTAATATGAAGAGGAAAAATATTTAAGAGGAAAAGCAGGAACTGGAACCATGGTCCAACAGTTGCACCTATCTTGAAGAGGACCCCTGTTTGGATCCCAGCACCTGCATGGGGTGGCTGGCAACTGTCTATAGCTGCAGCTACAGTGGATCAGATGCCCTCTTCTGACCAATGTGGGCAACTGGGCTGATGGGCACATACCTATACACAAATACCATAATAAAAATCCCTTTTTAAAAAAAAAAAGAAGAAGAAGAAACGTATAGGCTTCCCATAGAGCCCACTCCTGGGCTATCTTTCTGTGTTACACATTCTCACTCTTCTCTTTGCACTGAAAATGTGCCAGTAAAGTGTACAATATTGAAAACAATAGTCGTCATTGTTTTCCATACTATAGGTTTGACTCCATGCATAGGGGACTTCCTTAAGGGGAACTGTGTATATTAATCCCTATGCCAGCAGAGCATGGCATTTCTTAAGTGTACAGTTCTTCCTGATGAGAGTCTGCCCTAAAACTGCTCTTGTTTCTGCATCCTTTATTTTGCCAGTGAGAGAACACATCTATCAGATCAACCATAAATGCTACAGGAAGGGCTGACTATGTCCTTCATCTGCTCCTGCTAAGATTTAAGAGTTGTCTGGGCTCTCCATCCTACAGTCTTCTGCCCATTCTCTCCTTCCTCTTCTTCTGTGGTCTCCAAGGACCTATACAATCTTGGACACATACATAAACAAAAGTAATTTTATAAATATTTTTAAAAATGTGTTTTAATTATGTGTATATGGAAGGTTTGTGCAATTGAGTGCAGTGTCTACAGAGTCCACAAGAGAGCGCTAGATCCCCAGGCACTGGAGTTGTAAGCAGGTGTGAGCCCTCCAGCTTGGATAATAGGAACTGAACTCAGGTTTTCTGCCAGAGCAATTTTCACTCTTAACCACTGAATCATCTTTCCTCCAGCCTCCCTGTGAAAATGAAAATCCTACCTCACTCTTCTGATCAGACATGCTCATTTACCCATTTCTGCCTCCCTCTTACTCCCTGTACCTAAAAACATAGACTTGATAAGTGGGTCATCTTGACTAGGGATTTGAGCCACGGCTCCCGGTGCTAAATTATACAGGTAGGGCTGCATACTGTGTCACACTCCAAGGCAAGTTTAACCAGAAGTTTGAATCCTGGGACCTTCTCAGAGAGGCATTGACTTTTCCTAAATGCATTGTCTTAGTATATTTTCAGTTGCTAATGACCACACATAGGGTAAATATAAAGAAAAAAGATTTGCTTTGGTTCGCAGTGCTGGCTCAATGGTTTTCCCACTGACACAGTCCTAAGGTGGCACAGAATGTCATGGATCAAGAGACAAAGAATGTGCCAGGGATGCAGACAAACTGGCTTTTACCATAGCCCTAATCTCCAGCTAACCCATTAATTCGTTAATTGCATGAGTGGATTAATCCATGCATGAAAGCAGGGCAGCAATCACCTCTACAAGATCCCCACCTCCTAATACCTCATACTGGGGATTAGATTTCAACATGAGTCTTGGCTAGGATAAGCCATATTCAAACCACAGCAGCCAGAATGCTGCAAAACTGAGCCACTTAAGACCACAGGCATTATCTCACGCAGTTTCTCCTGACTGGCTATTTAGGCACATGAATAGTTTCTAAATTCTGGGATTCGGGAGTAGTTCATTTGGTGGTTCCAGGAGGTTACAGGTGAGCTGTCAAACATTCAGGGCCATAGGATGAACATCAAGGTATCCACATGGTTGCTGGCAGGCTTTGCCTCTTCCCAGGCTGTGGAAAGAATGTAGGATTGGCTTATTCCCTTATGGTTGTAAACATGTAGTAGCTGGCTTCTCTCCCCAGGGTAAGTAATCAATGTGAGGTAACTTGAATATCTTGTACAACATAATTTCATAAATGGTGATGAAGAGACAGCTCAGCTGTTAAGATGGTTTACTTCTCTTGCAGGTTAAGTTCCCAGTACCCACACTAGTGGCTCACAACTGCCTCTAACTCCAGGCACAGGAGACTTAGCACCCTGTTCTTACACACATGTGCAGACCACACGCATATACATAAATAAGATAAAATCTTTGTAAAGTGACAGCTCATCATGTTTGCCTCAAGCTATTGGTCCCACAGTTCACAGTAGGAAGGGAGAACACAGGAGTATGATAGCATCGCTGGGAGCCATCTTGGAAGATGGCAGCCACACCTCTGGAGCACCTACAGAACTTTTGCCAAGAGTGAGTACTGGGAGGAGATGTATGGGTTTACCAAGGAACTCTGTGAATGGAGGGGATGAGTGACATGCTAGAGTCCTTTGGAGATGCCATCTACTATTAGACTCTAATCATGGTGGATCAAGTGAGTACATTCAGACATTTGAGGATTCACACACTGCCTTTCAAGGTTGAGGTCTCGGTGTAGGCCAGCCTAGAGCCTTAAGATGAGATGAGTTTGGATCATTTCTCAGCTTGCATAGAGCTGTCTTTCATTAAATCAAGGGGTGCTCACTCTTTAATATTAGATTGTGAAAGAGACTGCACCTATAATGAGTCCTTAAGGGCAGGGCTCTCAGCTGGGTCAATGTAACAAAAATTTCAATCTTTGATCTCTTGTGGAATGGTTTTGGCTGTCACAACTCCTTCATTAAAAAAATTCTTTCTCATCCACCACCCTGGGGTCTTTTGCTTCCCCATCGGAATCACAGTTCTGACACCATTAGAAAACAGAGAGGAAACAGACTGTAGGGCTGACGATGGACAGTAAAGTCATTAAGGATCCGGGGAGCTTAAAGACTCGGTTAGAGCAGTTATTGGACTCTAGATCTTCAAGGATGCTAAGAACTATATGTATTTGTGCACATGCATATCGGGAATATGGTATGAATCCTAAATAGTCCACACCATCAAAGACAGGGTCTATAGTTCCCATGGAACTTCTAAGAGGCTCAGGGAAAAGCACACGTGCAATTCAATGATTTCATTGGGCATCTACTGCATTAAAATATTTTATCAGCCATGATAGGCTAAGTTATACCAATGACAACCTCTGAACCTTGGTGGTCCAGTATCTTATTTGTTGCTCGTGTTTCATGCCCACAGTGAGCTGACTAGGGTAATCTCATTGCACTCACTCTGGGGAATGGGCTGGTGAAACAGTTACTATTTGGAACTTGGCAGAAAGAACATTCTGGAAAAGTCTATATCAGAATTAAGTGCTCACTCCAAATAGAAACATATCATGTCTAGTCATTTCCACTCATAACACATTAGCTGAATTGGTTTTATGATCCCGTCCAACTACAAAGGAATATTCAGTTGGCAGCCATATTAACAGTCATTGCTGGCATTGCAATGAAACATGTCCAGATTCCTTCTTCTCTTCTTTCTGTGTACCTTATTTCCCTGGGTTACCATCTCATCTGCATTAGAGTCTGCTGCTGCCTCCAGCTCTCATTGGCTGAACCCAGGCCAAGCAAGCCAACAAGTTAATTTCAGTGATACAGTTCTCAAGCACCAGCCTCCTGGGCAGCAAGGGGTATGAAGTGTGGGGACCCCAGGGTGGGACTCCGGGAATGAGCACACTCACCACACTGAGACTCTAATCAGGAAGGGTAAGTGAGGAAATTACTGTTATTCCTGACTTTGAATTTCCACCAGGAAGCAGAATCCCCAAGAGAAGAGAGACTTTTACATTTCTCCCCATTAGCAGAGAAAGGGGAGAGAGTAGACCTTAAAGAATCATTGGAAGAGTATCTCCAAGGAAGACCCTGCTCTCCCGTGCATCCTTCTCGGGCCAGTGGCTGTGCTCTGCTGTTACAGACAGCCAGGTGTGTTCTTGCATGGGTAAAGGTGATTTCAGTTGCAAACAAAGTGTGGAGTCGGTAGGTGACTGTACGTGGGCATCTTAGTTCCCAAGGTCAGCAGCAGAACTGCCCACTGACAAATTTGTAAAACTCAGTGGTAAGTGCCAGCAGACAGCCTGGGGCTTTCGCTTAAGGTCCTCAAGTCTCTCCACTGACCAGCCTTGCCTTCCTGTTTGACCATGAACCTGAGCTCTTGGCTAACAACATGTGCTTGGGCAGATGTGGTGTGCAAACGTGTACCACTGAGTGCTCCCCTTCCTCACCTGTGGTCTTGCTGGGATGCTCTGAGTGCTGAGCTGAGCGGACCTCCTTCACTGTGGCAGTGCCGAGCCCCTTAGGGACGCATGCAACATTGCACAGGGCCTGTCACTGGGGCTCAAGGAACTTCACATTGTTTGAGATGGGTAACTTCACCAAGTCCCTCCCCCCTACGGTTGCAATTCTCCCCTCCCCTTTTCCACATGCTGGTTCCTAGCTTGTGACCTTTGAGTTTAGCGGGGCAAGCCCTTTCTGGATCTCCCACCTAAGCCTTGGCTTAACTAGAGCCTTGGATTAGGAGTTGCCTGCCACTGAGCTATCTGGTGAGAACGACACTTTGATTTCATTCTGCCTTCATTTTTTTATAACTATGTCTAGTAAGTACTGGCTGTCCCGTATCTTTCCCACAGCCCAACTATGATTGTCTCTGAGTAAGAGAACTTTGCTCTTGAAAAACTTCTCTTAGTGGACTTCAATATCATAGCTTAAGTGAGATACTGTCAATCACAGTCTATGGGGTGGGCACATAACTGGGACCAGATCAATCAGAGTAGCGGTAATGAGCAGCCCTTTACGGGCCACATGTCTTCCTTCTGCAAGTGTCCCTTCTTCTTGTTTAACTGGCTCTTGATGGAGAGAGCTTTTCAGAGATAAGTTTATAAATTGTTACACTCTCCAGCTGCCTTCTAAATACCAGTGCTTACGCCCACTGATAAACACCGCCCTCACCCCTCATCAAAATAGCTTTTTGGAGCAGATGGAGGCTGTTACAGAGAAGCACAACTGGTCAAAATGCAAAGATGATGTGACTGAAGTGCCAGTCCCCAATGAGACATCGACAATACAAGACTCGAGAGCCAGGGACCTTAGGGACAGAGGAGCAGAGTGACTGTAAGAACTGAGGGCCAAGATGGTTGCTGCCAGACAGTGTCTTCTAGATATGGTGGAGTGTTGCACCCATAAATCTGAGCAATGTGGCTCTGTGCACAAGATTTGCTGAAGACCACACCAGCCAGCATCCCAACGTGGGGGCGGGGCACACAAGGCCCCACCCCTAGTTGAAGTGCTACAGGCAATTGACAGCTGCTGAGGGAAGGAGAATGCGTTTTCTTCATGTACAAGCCCCTGATAGGTTTCCATAGTCAACTGGCTGCTCTATTGTAGGTATAGATGGGCAACACTGATCGTGTGCGTGTGTGCGTGCGTGCGTGCGTGCGTGTGTGCGTGTGTGTGTGCGTGCGTGTGTGTGTGTGTGTGTGTGTGCGCGTGTGTGTGTGTGTGCGCGCGTGTGTGTGTGTGTGTGCGCGTGTGTGTGTGTGCGTGCGTGCGTGCGTGCGTGTGTGCGTGTGCGTGCGTGCGTGCGTGCGTGTGTGCGTGTGTGCATGCGTGTGTGTGTGCGTGTGTGTGTGCGCGTGTGTGTGCGCGTGTGCGTGCGCGTGTGTGTGCGCGTGTGTGTGTGTGTGCGCGCGCGCGCGTGTGTGTGTGTGTGTGTGTGTGTGTGTGTGTGTTACAGGAGAGAGAATGCGTTTGAGATGGGGTTTGGGAGTACATGGGAGAAGTTGGAGCTGGAGGAGATACGATGAAAACACATTGTACCTATGTATGAAATTCTGAAAACGATTTTAAAAATTAAATAAAGAGATGCACACAAAGCACCCAAGACTCATGCCCCTTGTCAGAGAGGAACACAATCTTCTGATAAGAGACAGAGGACTCAAAGCAATAGAGAGAACTGCAAGAATGTTCCAGAAATATCCCGTGATCTGCTTATCCAAAACCCCCAGCTGTACCTGAAACCATCCTGAAGCCAGTAGCATGTCCTTTTTTGTCTAGGATATACTTAATTGGATTTCTGTCACAAGCAAGAGAGTCCTGATTGCTCTGCTAGGGGATTAGGGAGAAGTCGTGTGCAGTTCTGAGTTCCTGGCTACCATGGCACCCTCGATCCAAATCCCTGACTGTTTGGATTAGGTGAAGCAATGGCAGGAAGTCAATAATGATCAAATCTCCCTAAATGGGTCAGGGGGTACATCCCAAAGAAGCCTTGCCTGGCTCAGAATTACAAGCAAACCACCACCACCACCACTAACAACAACAACACAAACCGCCATGGCAGAATTAAGGTTAGTTTAAGCTGTGTGGCATGGGTAATCTACAGCAGGAGTGACCCTTCCAAAACCAAGCTTATGAATTTGAACCGGATCTCCTATGCTGTGAAACACTGCAGAGGCTGCTATCCTAGACCCCACTGATCTGCCTCAGGCTGGTTTCTGTCGTTTTCAGGTGGTAGCTAGAAGAAATTAGATGCTACGAATGGCTTCGAAGATTCTAGAAACATGTTCTATGCTCACTGTGTTGTCCTTAAAGGGGTGAAGCTGAGGAGAATGGAGTAAGGCTTGTCATTTGGCAAACCTCAGAGCATCTGAAACACTTTGCTGACTTGTGGACTAACCAACACTGCCACCTAGCGGGAAGCTTTGGAAATCACCCCACCCCTCCACCCCCAGCTTCCATACCCGACCAACCCTGAGACTCCGGAAATCCTTTTATACCCAGGCTCTTTGTGTCCGGTATTCGTGCTTCTGTGCACACGAACACCATTCCCTATGTGGAAATGGGGCTCCCTACTCCTCATCAAAAACCATAGATGACATACGTGATTCCTGACCTCCATTCTCCTGCTTGAGATAAAGGCAGCATGTAAACACTGTCCCCCAACCTATCATTTTTCTGGATCTCGTACTGTCTACTTTCCTCATGTTCTTACCTGGCAGTTTTGGGAGTTGTCACTCATGCTAGGTGACAACTCCAGTCCAGACTGTGATGTCTACTATTGATTTTGTGCTGTGCTGTGCCGTGTGCCCTCTTGTGCGTTCTTCAGGAAGATCACACCATCTCCCCGGCCCTGTTTGATGAGCCAGCAAAATCCCCCAGGTACTAGGACGCTGTTACCCATGCCTGAAGGAACCACAACTAGATAGCCTTTGATATCCGAGCTACTTGTTAAAAAGTTACCATTCGGAAGGTGCCAAGCATACCTTACCAGTGGCAGCTGTCATATCTCAAACATCGGTGCTATCTATGGTCAGTGCTTGCATGCTCTATACCCTGTGAGGATACAAGAGGATCAAGGTTTCTGCTCTGCACTCAAGGCTAGAAAACTATTTCATGGGGAAGCTCACCTCTACTCAAAGTCAACTCATTTTATCTCTGAACTGCAACTTCTAGTCACTGCCTCTTTCCTCAAGCCTGGAATCAGAAGGCCTCTGTAAGGACAGCTGGACACCACCCTACAAAGCCAACTGCGATTCTTGTCTCCCTCAGTACTTCAATGTGAAGTGTGGCCAGAACTAAAACCTGGCGGGAAAACTAGAGAGCCCTCCACCCCTTACTAATCTGTTTCTTGTCCTGATCAGAAAAAGAAGATGATGAATTCTTGCATCTAGATTCCAGGCATCCTCCCAGATGGGCTCATTTAAGGACACACTTGAGCTGTCATATTCTTGTGATGTATTACATCCACTCTGGATGTGCTCCAGGAGGGTGGGAGCAGAGAAACGAACGGACAGAAGATAGACAGAGAGCAGGAAAGGCAGGCTCGAGGTTCCATTAAAATCAATAGAAAGTACCCACAGTTCCGGTCATTTGAGGAGCTCTTTCGTTCTAACAGTATGTCCATGCATGTCTATGCGTGGGCAGGCTCACCTGAGTGCAGTGTCTGTGGAGGCCAAAAGAGGGCACCAGATCCCTTGGGACTAGAATTACAAGCAGTTGTGAGCTACCTGGCATGGGGGGAGGGAACTTAACTGAAGCCCTCTGCAAGAGCATCAAGCAAGTTTAACTGCTGAGCTGCCTCTCTGGCCCTATTTGATGGCCCCTCAACATGACTCCATACCCACTTCATGCACTGCAGAATGGACGTTGCTGAAATTGAATGATTTGGTGGCTCGGTCTCATTCTTCTGAGATAATGAGTGAAGCCGAGTGGAGAGGAGCTCTTCTTCTGTGTCTGTTGTTGAGCCTGGGTTTTCAACAGTCACTATTGTAAGGATAAGTCCTGGTGACTATGATTCTTTACTGTTGAGTGAACCCTGACTTTCCTGGGATTTGGGCCTTTCTTCTCTGCCCTCCTTCTGGGAAGCGTCATGAAGATGGGGAGTGCCTACATAGCAAGACGTTAGGTAGCCGAAAAGAAGGCGAAGGTCTGGCTCCATGCAGCAGGGGCCTGGTTCTTGCTCTCTTTCTGTGTTGCCCTGTGTTGGACATTGTTCAGTTCTATGTATAAAGCTCTGTGTGACTCTGTGTGCACACTCACATGTGTGCAGGTACCTGTGGCGGCCAGAAGACGGCATACGATTCCCAGAGCTGAAGTTGCTGGCAGTTGTGAGCTGTCTGATGTGGGTGCTGAGAACGAGCTAGGGGTGCAGGAGAAGCAAGCACCCCTAACCACTGGGCAATCTCTCTAGCCCCTCATCTACCAGGCTATTATAAGATGTCAACTGCTTGCTGGAGGCAAGAAACCTACAACTCACCACAGTGCCCGTGATGAATAAAAACAGGAGGTATTAATCTAGATACATCATGCCACATTCTGTAAGTAGTGACGGAATGAGCAGTTTGGGCCGTGAAGAGAAACAGCAGAAATTGGAAAGGAAGACCTCCTATTGGGGCATTTCGAGCTGGTGTGAGTCTGAGGACAGTGCAGCCACGGAGGAATCACAGCAATTCTGTTTACTCCTAATTCCCTTCTTCAGAATATCCAACTCATGTCTCAGTACCTGGGTCTCCCAGATGCCAGAGTCAGAATTCTGAGTGGATAAAGCAGTCACTCTGCCCTCACCCTCGGTGGGCTCTTCAGCCCTGAGCAGGAGGCACACTTATCCACTCAGCCATTTCTCCTGGCTTTGAGGTTTTAGGTACAGCCCCTTCTTGTCTGCTCTCTGCTTCCTGGGTGCTGACAGAAGGGACCCAACTGCCTCCGTCTTCTGGTAACATGAGTTTCTTATGAAGGACACCATCTCTCCTCCTCCCTTACTTCTGCTTTTTTGTTTTTTGGTTTTTTATTTTTATCTTTTATGTATGGATGTTTTACCTGTATGTGTGTCTGCACACCATGTACCTGCATTGCCTTTGGGAGCCAGAATCCCCTGAATCTGGAGTTACAAATGGTTGTGGGCCACAATGTGCCTTCTAGAAATCAAACCTTGGTCCTCTGGAAAATCATCCAATGCTTTTAACCATTAAGCCATCTCTCTAGCCACAACTGCGTCTATTTTAAAGCAAAACAGCCCCTTTCTATTTTAAGTTGCTACTTGTCCAGTGTTTGGTCACTGTAATGAGAAAAATAACTAGCAGGTGTAACCATAATGCCAAAAATAAGCATGCCCCCACATCATAATATCTCTGTGAAGGATTTTACCTGTTTCTTCCCTGGCGCTTACCCTGTGCCCTAACAGGCAGCCTGTACTTCTAACTTCAGGCTAGCTGGCTGCTGGGAGAAACCAGAATTATGGCTTTAAAACACAGGCAGGTTTTCTTTAGTAGTCAATTGTATGTTATCAGAGTATAAATTTAGAAAATAAAGGCAATTTGCACTCAATCAAAATAGCCACAACACAGAAAGTTATCTGAGCACACAGCCTCGTCTTCTGATATACCAGCCACACACCTGGTATAGGATCCTCTGTCTCAAGGCTCTTCCCTCCCCACCATGGGCTCCTATCCACTTTCTCCAGGCTGCTCTGAGCATCTTCTATTCCTACCATCAGGATCACAGCAAGAGTCACTAAATCCATTTTCCAAAATAGTCTCAGAAGACCAAATGGGGGTAGGTTTTTCTAGAACCCTTGGAAGAACAGAATGGATAGGCATGTTGGTTCAAGAGGGGAGAAAAATCATTGAGCAATAATAGCCAAGAATCAGTCTTTAGGTTTAAAGCACCCATAAAATATTAAGCAGAGAGAATTTCTAAAATGACACACATTCAGATACATACCAGTGACATTTCTGTATCTCTAGGATAAAGAAAAAAATTTCAAAAGCTTCCAGAGATGAAAAATGTGTTCTTTTTCTACAAAGGACTAAGAATAAAAAGGACAGAAGACCTCATCAGCAATTCCCAAGGCTAAATGCCAGGAGTGAACCCTCAGAAATCTAAGCGAAGTGGCTGGGGTGGAAATCTAGGTACAAAATATCAGCTCAAGGCGGAAAAAACAAACATCAAGGTACTGTACAAGTCTAGAGTTTGTGTGAACATTCGAAGTGGGATTGTATTATGAGAAACTAATCGGTGCAAACGCAGGAGTCATGCTGTCTGGGCCAGGACCAGTGTCTGGGGTGGTGACCACCTGAGTCCCTGTGAAGGATGAAGAAAGGCAGACAAGCCATATGGGAGAATGGACTGCTGGGCACTTTGAGAATATTTACAAAAAGGTTTGCAGGGTGGTCTCAGGCCCAGGCGGAATCCCAGTTTCTCTACTCACCCTGTGGAGGAAGAGCCTCGCCATGAATTCACAGATGCATTGCAGAGGCAAAGGGTCAACAGCATTGCAGGTGGGGATGTAAGGGACACATCCCCCACCTCCCACAGGATAGGGTGGGCCCCTGAGAAAGCAGAGCATCTTAGCACAGCCTGGAACCAGCAAAGGAAACTAACTGGTATGAAAGAAAGCTCATGTGTCTCAAGGCTTGGACAGACAGGAATGTGTGGCAGCTTTTGCCATTAAAAGATGTAGAGATGACTCACATACTTTTCTTGCAGAGAACCAGAGTTCAGTTCCCAGCACCCACTTTGGGTAGCTCACACCCTGCTTGTAACTCCAGCCGGGGGATCTGCCTCCCTCTTCTGGCCTCAAGGGTTCACTGCACTTATTGAAGGCGAGAGGGGTCAACCTTGTCGTGTGGGGTTTGACTATGAATGAAAACTAAGAAATCAAGATCATACCAATATATCAATTAGATTTCTGTTCGAGAATCACAATCTACTGAAACATAAGGAGCAATTTTAGTGTGTGTACCAAACAAAAGTGAGAGACGGCTCAGCAGAATGAAAGACCAAATAAACAAGACAGGAGGAAGGGAGCTTGAGAGAGGCATAGGTTGTGACTACCTCCTTCATTCCAAGTATGTCTAATGTGAGCAGATAGGAAGGCATTTTTTCTCCAATGTGGCAGAAGGCTAGGGGATGGCTCTGAAGGCAAAGCCTCTAACATGCAGGTGTGAAAAACAGAGGTCACATACCCAGAGCCCATGTAAGAGCCAGGGAGACATGGGGCCTCCTGAAATACTAGTGCTCAAAAAGGGAGGGAGAGGAGACCCCCCAGGTATGCTAGAAGACACCCCAAGTCAGCTCCAGACCTGCACATGCACACAGATAGACATATACATGTGAACATACATGCAGACATCACACATACACACACAGGCTTTAAAAAAGACTATATATCCTGCCACTAGAGTTAAGTCTGAAAGCTAAGAACTCTTGGAAAGTGGGTGGGTGGGGTGGGGTTGGTTTTACTACTTCCCAGAGCTGTTGGTGTTCTTTGTGTGGTTAATTTTGTTTGTTTATTTCATGTTTGTTTAAAAGGTCCCTCAGAGACTCCATCTTTAAAACTATCTTATTTTGAGAACACAGAAGACCATGCCCTTAACTTGCTGAAACACAAAACAAGACCCTGCTTGTTATTCTTACAAAAATGATTGACATCCCTCTAAACCTGGGTGTCGATGTTCCAGACTCAGACAGAGATGGCAGGTGCTCTGGGTAGTGATGTCACCTGGGCTGAACATCAGCATGATGAAGTCCCTAGAGTAACTGGCACCAACATTTACGATTAAGTATCTGCTGCTGCTTAGTCTGTTCCTGAAGGGTGTGTGTGCTTCCTGTGTCCTGTAAGAGCGCTGGACTATGCACAGGCACACTGGGATGGGGGGGGGGTATTTTCATCTTGTGCTGGTAGTAAAACCCTAAATATGATTTCAAACAAACAAGAATTTTCAGGCTTCCTTGAGAACACAAGTTATAAATATGTTTAAAGTTTCTGCTTCCTCTGCACTTGTTGAGTTTTGCCACGTCAATTTATTTTATTTATGTTCCCTAGCATCCCTTACAATATCATCTTTGACTTACCCCACCCCAAACTACTCAGGAATGTTGTTTTAAAATTTCCAAACGTGTTTATGTTCTCTGTTGGCTATGCTTTCTAACTCAATTGGCAGTAGTCGGAGACTCTGAACAGTATTGACTGCTTCTTTTTAAATAGCATTTATGGATTTTATTCCCCAGCTTAACATATGCCCAATTTCTACAAGTGTGTGTGGCTGAAGAAAGCCTATATTTTAATTTTGGGAGTAGAAGGTCCAATATGTGTTCAGTATATTATGGTTTTACAATAATGTTCTCCAAAGACTTATGGATTTTTATTTACTTGATCTATAAAAATTAAGATTAAAAAAACCCCATGTGTTGCAAATTTGAGATTGTTCTTGTATTTAACTCTTTTCTTCATGTGTTTGTGTGTAGTAGCCCTGGCTGTCCTACAACTCACTATGTAGAGCAGACTGGCCTTGAACTCACAGAGCTCAGTCTACCTCTGCCTCCCAAGTGCTGGGATTAAAGGCATGCAACATTTCATCCAGTTCTCCTTTGTATATTTTGAAGCTATTTTACTTCTATATAATCTTTAGGAAACATAATATCATAGGATTCTCATGAATTGAAATTTTACCATTAAGGAGTCCTCTTCTTATGCAAAACACATTCACTGGAAGAGAGTCACTGGAGGAGAGAGTCATTGGAGGAGAGTCACTGCAGGAGAGTCACTAGAGGAGAGTCACTGGAGGAGAGAGTCCCTGGAGGAGAGAGTCACTGCAGGAGAGAGTCATTGGAAGAGAGAGTCACTGGAGGAGGGAGTCACTGGAGGAGAGAGTCACTGGAGGAGAGAGTCACTGGAGGAGAGTCACTGGAGGAGGGAGTCACTGCAGGAGAGAGTCCCTGGAGGAGAGAGTCATTGGAGGAGAGAGTCACTGGAGGAGAGAGTCACTGGAGGAGGGAGTCACTGGAGGAGAGTCACTGGAGGAGAGAGTCACTGGAGGAGAGTCACTGGAGGAGTCACTGGAGGAGAGAGTCACTGGAGGAGAGAGTCACTGCAGGAGAGAGTCCCTGGAGGAGAGAGTCACTGGAGGAGAGAGTCACTGGAGGAGAGAGTCACTGGAGGAGAGAGTCACTGGAGGAGAGAGTCACTGGAGGAGAGTCACTGGAGGAGTCACTGGAGGAGTCACTGGAGGAGAGAGTCACTGCAGGAGAGAGTCCCTGGAGGAGAGAGTCACTGGAGGAGAGAGTCACTGGAGGAGAGAGTCACTGGAGGAGAGAGTCACTGGAGGAGAGAGTCACTGGAGGAGAGAGTCACTGGAGGAGAGTCACTGGAGGAGTCACTGGAGGAGAGAGTCACTGGAGGAGAGAGTCCCTGGAGGAGGGAGTCACTGGAGGAGAGTCACTGGAGGAGAGAGTCACTGGAGGAGAGTCACTGGAGGAGGGAGTCACTGTAGGAGGGAGTCACTGGAGGAGAGTCACTGGAGGAGAGAGTCACTGCAGGAGAGAGTCACTGGAGGAGAGTCACTGGAGGAGAGAGTCACTGGAGGAGAGTCACTGGAGGAGAGAGTCACTGGAGGAGAGTCACTGGAGGAGAGAGTCACTGCAGGAGAGTCACTGCAGGAGAGAGTCACTGCAGGAGAGTCACTGGAGGAGGGAGTCACTGGAGAAAAGAGTCACTGGAGGAGAGAGTCACTGCAGGAGAGAGTCACTGGAGGAGAGAGTCATTGGAGGAGAGAGTCACTGGAGGAGAGAGTCACTGGAGGAGGGAGTCACTGGAGGAGAGTCACTGGAGGAGAGAGTCACTGGAGGAGAGTCACTGGAGGAGTCACTGGAGGAGAGAGTCACTGGAGGAGAGAGTCACTGCAGGAGAGAGTCCCTGGAGGAGAGAGTCACTGGAGGAGAGAGTCACTGGAGGAGAGAGTCACTGGAGGAGAGAGTCACTGGAGGAGAGTCACTGGAGGAGTCACTGGAGGAGAGAGTCACTGGAGGAGAGAGTCCCTGGAGGAGGGAGTCACTGGAGGAGAGTCACTGGAGGAGAGAGTCACTGGAGGAGAGTCACTGGAGGAGGGAGTCACTGTAGGAGGGAGTCACTGGAGGAGAGTCACTGGAGGAGAGAGTCACTGGAGGAGAGTCACTGGAGGAGAGAGTCACTGCAGGAGAGTCACTGCAGGAGAGAGTCACTGGAGGAGAGTCACTGGAGGAGGGAGTCACTGGAGAAAAGAGTCACTGGAGGAGAGAGTCACTGCAGGAGAGAGTCACTGGAGGAGAGAGTCACTGGAGGAGGGAGTCACTGGAGGAGAGAGTCACTGGAGGAGGGAGTCACTGGAGGAGAGTCACTGGAGGAGAGTCACTGGAGGAGAGTCACTGGAGGAGAGAGTCACTGCAGGAGAGAGTCACTGCAGGAGAGAGTCACTGCAGGAGAGAGTCACTGGAGGAGAGTCACTGGAGGAGAGTCACTGGAGGAGAGTCACTGGAGGAGAGAGTCACTGCAGGAGAGTCACTGCAGGAGAGTCACTGGAGCAGAGTCTTTTGGGCATTGCTGACAGCAATGGTAGCTTTGCTTCATTTGCTCAGTTTCATCTAGTTTCCCTTTCTTTCTATGTGACTTTCCTGCCATCCATATTTGGAAGTAATCTGTTCTGAACATCACAGAATGAACCTGCTAAGTATACTCCAGTTAGGCAATCTGATCTCCTAAATTATTTAGCTCTTTGATGTTATTAATTAGGATTATTGAATATTTATATTTATTTCTATAATCTTTCTTTGTGCCATTAAATTTCATCAATCATAAGACATATATTTTCATACCTTTGAAATTAGAATCCTTCTATAATTCATGTAATTACCAGCTTTTTTCATTATGGGTTGCATAAAAAAATCAGGCATATTCTACAGACAATGTATGTGAAATACTTATTCTCCATTTATGGTTATTTGTTATATTCAACTCCTTTCTCATATTTTTTATGGATTTTTTTTTTTACTTTTTTTCATTCTATATGTGTTTGGAAACTACACATTCTATCTGTGTCACCGTGGTAATGACTGTTAAATGGTAGCAGGCATGCCTACATTAAAAATTTAAAGTTAATTAGTGTCTCCTTTGCGGTCTTCAGAAAGTCATCCTAAAACAAGGGGGTGGGTACAGGCAGTTTTGAGGAGACAGCAAGAAACAGGAGAGAAGTCATGAGAAAGTGCGAGGCCAAGGAGAGACAAAAGCCACAAAGAGCAATGAGGAGCCCGGGTCTGTTGACTCATTCTCTGAGTAAGCAAGAAGGGATATGAAATACTCTGATCCTCACTGCCTCGGGGCTTGCAAGATGCCCCAGTGTTAATGCATCCAAACTTCCAGGCTGCACATGCTCAAGTTTTCATGGTGCAGGAAGAGAACGTGGGGGCATAGAAGAGCCATGTCTGAGAGACGCTGTCCACACAGTGACAGCTGCCTATCATAGCTGCAACTGACCTTGAGTGGGTGTAGGGAGAAGGCAAAAACGGAGTCTGCTATAATCTCCAGCTCATCACTGAGACCATTCACTTGTCATTTGTATCTGTTATGTATTTGTCAGTGTGCATTTTGACTTTTTATTTTAAAGATTGTATTTAGTTTATTACTCTCTCTCTGTGTGTGTGTGTGTGTGTGTGTGTATTGAAAGGTAGTCGGACAGTGGGCATGTGCATGTGTGTGTACATACCATTGAAGGTCAGAACAGGGTTTTGGGTTCCATGGACCAGGAGTTAGAGGTTATTGGCAGATGCCTGATGTGGGTGATGTGGACTCCAATTCTCTGTAAGAGCAATAAATGTTGATAACTACTAGCCATCTGTCCAGCCATTCATGTTTTATTTTTTAAACAACCACATATTGTTTAGATTTAATTGGTATGCTTCAATATTTCTTTCCAATCCCTCTTCTTTTCTCTTATAGATTTATTTAAATAAATTTTAAAGGTCTTCTACACAATGGGTATAGTCGTCCATGACATTAATCCCACCACTCAGGAGGCAGAGGCAGGTGGACCTCTATGATTTGAGGACAGTCAGGTCTGTGTAAAAAGTGTGGGCTTTAAATAAGTCTGTGGCTAGAGAGATAGCTCAGCAGTCAAGAACAGGGGACAAAGTTCAGTTCCCAGCACCCACATCAGGCACTTCCCAGCCACCTGTAACAACAGCTCAAGAGGATACAGTGACCTCTTCTGGTCTTCTAGCATACTGCACACATGTGGTACATATATGGACACTCAGGTTGTGTGTGTGTGTGTGTGTGTGTGTGTGTGTGTGTGTGTGTGTGTGGTGTGAATAAATCTTTTGATTTGAGGTTTTCTCAATATTTATTATTTACTTTGACAATCTGACACTCGTCTGATTAATATTTTCTCTGTTGCTCTGCAGATTGATTTGTCACCTCCAATTGGCCTCCAGGAGTCCTCCAGACCTCAGTGCCAGACTGAGGATACTGAGGCACTCAGCCTTGTGCACTGGGCATCTACTGGGTTATCGGCCTCTTCAGTGTGCAGACAGCCAATCCGGGGACTACCCAGCCCCTGTCAACATGGGTGGTTCCAGGTCTGAGGTCCCAATACCAACTGTCTCTGTCTCTGGCCTGGTTAGATTTGGATCAACTTAACAGAAGCCAGAAGGTCATTCCGGGATGAGGGAACCTCGGTTCAGAAAGTGTCCCCATCAGATTGGCCTGTAGGCAAGTCTGTACGGGTATTTTTGATTAATGTTTGATATGAGAGGGCTGTGCCCCCTGTGGACGGTGCCACCCTTAGGCCTCCATCCTGGATGGTGTATGAAAGCAGGCTGGGCAAGCCATGTGGAACAAGCCGTGGTACTCCTCCATGGTTTCTATTTCAGGTCCTGCCTCCAGGTTTCTGCCTTGAGCTTCTGTTCTGACTCCCATCAAGGATGGATTGTAGGCGGGAAGCTGAAGTGAAGCCTCTCCTCCTCAAGTTGTCTTCGTCATGGTGTGAACACAGCAATAGAAAACTAACAGTAGCACCACCTAGGAAGTGGGCTCTGCTCTGGGTGACAGCTGGGTCAGAAACTTAAAACCACTGTAAAGCTTGGTAGGCTAAGCATTTCTTAAGCCTAGAATGGCAGGAGTTGTGAGGCACACCAAACCCATGCCATTAATTAGCTTGTGTTCATTTAGGGCAATCTCTACAAGTTCAGTATTTCAAATGCTTGCAGAATATAATTGAATTTGGCATATTCAAGTAAGTGATAAATTGGCCTACGAATTCAAATTAAATGTTGGTTTGATTTGATGGTAAGTGGTATGAGAGAGAGGTACTTAATTTATAATCAGTGTTAAAATGGTTAACAGAATTTGTATTGAGGAGTTGCTTGATCCTACAAGAAAGACTAGTTTCCTGGGTCTGCAAGTGTACTGCATTTAGTTATTCTACCTTTGCAAAGAAAAATCAAATATATTAAATTTTCAAATGTGTTTAAAGCATCTAAATGAAATTAGTCCATTCAATCAAATTTACTTAGCATTAATGAATATAAAATTCCCTTAACCCACCAGTCTTTTTGTATTAAAGTTTTCCTGAAGATAATTATTTTATATAGAGTATATCAGGGCTAAAATATTAAGTATAATTTATAAGATGAATTTAGGGATTTAAGGACAATTTCAACTTATAACTGATAAATAAAATGCTAAAACACAAGCCCAAATCAATTGTAATGTTCTTCTCTCTGCACCAGAGGCTGTGGAAATGCCCAGGCAGTAGAACACTTTTATTCCAAGACTGAGGATATGGGTTTTATCTCCAGAACCCGTGAAACAGGCTGGGCATGATGGTGCACACATATGTGTGCAATCCCAGTGTAGAAGAGGCTGAGAGGTTCCTGGGGCTCACTGGCCAGCCTGTCTGACTAAACTGGAGATCTCCAGGTAAAACTGAGAAACCCTGTCTCAAAAGCCAAGACGGAAGGTGTCCGAGGATGACCCAGAGGCTGGCCTCTGGTCCACACACACACACACACACACACACACACACACACACACACACACACACACACAACCTCAAAACTGCCTCTTTAAAACTCATCCTTTCTCAGTGTGCTCACTGCTCAGTGCCTCCCACTTCTGAACGTCTCGCTGGGTATCAATTTTACAATTTAGTTCTTGCATGCTTCACTTTGCAGTTTCCTCTCCCAGAATGTAGCACTGAGAAATGCCTTTAAGGCCGTCTTTTCCAATTCTCAAATGTGTCTTCACCTCGATCTGTTAATCCATCCGCTGGAGTCTTTCTCTCGTAACTGCGATGTCTCTGTTTCTCATTCCCCACCACGCACTTTGCTGATGCTCTTCAAACTGCTCTCCCCCCAACCCCTCCTGCCCTCTGCAAAGCCCTGCCTTGGGTGAGTAGGCACGCTGTCTCTGTAGCACACTGGCTGGAGACCTGGCCCTTGGGTCCCACATGCCATGCCTGCCTCCCCCAAGCTGTGTCTCTACACTAGAACATGGGGTTCAGGCTCCTGGGTGGCATTAAATGGCGAGTGGTCCCACATTACAGCAGCCCCTGGAGAGGAATGTGCGGTGATATATTAGCCGGCCTGTCCGTTGGCCAGAACAGCTTTGTTAATCAATCAATAAGAGAAACAAATTCACAGCATACACAAGGGCATCCCACATGAGAAATGTGGGCAATATGGAACACAAATGCATTGAGAAGACAAATTCCACTACCTTCCTCCCTTCCAACCAGAGGTGATGTTTCTTTTCACTGAGTTTTCAGGAAAAAAAGTGTCAGCTATGTCCACTTCAAAGCCCACAGGTCATGCGTACTCCAAGATGTTATGAATATGGCCCAGCATAAAATTGTGAATTTACAACACTAGAGTTTCTTTTTGTGTAGTTTTTTTTTTTTTTTTTTTTTTTTTGCATGTCTGTTTTGGTAACTCAACTGCAAAGTGACCTACCATGAGTTTTATAGATCACCATATTGCAACATCAAGAGATTAGAAAGACTGCAGCAAACGTGCCTGCCAGATACCCAGGTGTGGTCCCCTCGGCGTTTCTTTAGCAATCGAGATGAGCACAGAAAGTTACCACAGCACATTTTCCCCATCCCATCCCACCCCAGGCACTCTTATTCCGATCCCAAATTCCAAATGGAGATTTGGACTGAGATTACAGTCCTCTCTTGCATTTTAACAAGTACCATTTATTAGTATAGGTACCAATGAAAGACTATAACAAAATTTTAACTGCCTTAAATTGTTTAAAAATTAATCTTGCTCTCTGCAATGCCAACTCAAACTTGTGATGAATCGATTCCCTGTGTACGTTGTGGTTTTTGTTGGATTTCCTCTTCAGTGGGTTGGACAAAAGGGGGTCCACAGTCAAGAGAAGAACTGTTTGAAAGTTGCTGCTTCTCAACTGCCCTTCAAGTTTTCTGCTGTCCAGCGTCTCAGCCAGGGAATGGTGTCGCCCACAGTGGGCAGGCCTTCAACACTTCCTTTGACATACTCAAGAAAATGCCTCCCAGACACGCCCAGCGACCCAACATACAGGATTCTGTATCCTGTCAAGTGTACACTTAAACTTATCGGTCATAGTATGTATTAATGTGTACACATCAAATGAAGGTGTTACTATCTCCATCTCCTTATCGCCATTGTGTGTTTGGACACTTTAAGCTCCTCTCTTCTAGTTGTTCATAAAATGTTTGACAGGATATGATCATCTATAATCACCCTGCTGCGCTAAGGGACAATAGCACTGGCTACTTTTGTCACCTGCTTTACAAATGCTATAGCCTCTCCCTTCACCTTTTATTGAGGTCATTTTTATTTATTTCATATTTTATGTGTATGAGTGTTGCTGCATGTATGTGTGTGCACCAAGAACACGCAGTACCTGTGGAGGCCGGAAGAGGGTGTCAGATCCATGAGACTGGGGGTCACGGGATGTTGTGAGCCACCATGTGGGTGCTGAGAACTAAATCCTGGTCCTCATGAGAGCAGCCAGTGCTCTTAGCCACCTATCCATTGCTCTACCCCTCATTAACAGTTTTAATTTGCAGTTTTAAGTTTACTAATGATCGTGGACATTTTTCCATGGGCTCCTTTGCTGTTCACGTATCTTCTTTGGCAAAATGTCTGCTTGAATCCTTTTCAAGTGGGTTGTTTCTCTCATTGACTTGTAAGAATTCTGGTTATCATGTTTTGCGTAAAGTACCTCAATTTGTGGTTTCTAATTTCACTTTTCTTAACAGCATCTTTGGAAGAAAAGAACATTTAAATTTTGTGTATTCAATATTTCAGTGTTTTTCTTTAAACTTTTTTATGCTTTCTATGAGCTCTATTCTCAAACTCAAGATTTTTTCTTCTGTTTTATTAAAGAAGTTGTATGAAACTTAGAAATTTATAAGTAGGTTGGTAGTCTATCTCAATTTAATTTTTAGTGCATGGCACAAGGCATTGTGCCAATGTCCAAATGCTTCGTTACCATTTGTTGACATGACTGTCCTTTCTCTCCCGAGTTCAACATGTATTGAAAATCAATGGATTGTGTGAGTGTGGTTTATTTTCTGTTCTTTCATTGATCCATGTCTCTATGCCTTTGTCAGCTCTTGCAGTCCTGAGTGTGGGGCTTTAAAGCAAACCAGGGAGGCAGGTACTATATGTCTTCAACTTTTTGTTTCAAATTATCCTCGAGGCTTTGCTTTTTCTTATATGTCTTATAACTGACTTTTCTGGTTCAATACAAAAGCTACTTGGATTTGGGTTTGGGGGGAATCATGGTGAATTTATAGATCAGTTTGGGAAGAATTGACACCTTCACAACCTGGAGTTGTCTAAGCCCAGTGGAGCTTGTCATTCACTTAGGTCTTTGATCCCTCCCAGCAGTATGATAGTACTGAACACAAAACTTTGACAGAGTCTATTTGACTTATCTCTAAATATTACGCAGGATTTTGGTGGTGGCATTATGTGAGTCATTTCTTTTTAAGTGCATAATTGTTCATTACCATTTCCTGGAAATAAAAGGAACTTTTGTATATTCACCCAGTGTCTTGCAACCAGGTGGGAAATCACAATAGCTTTTTATTTTCTATTCTTCAGACCCTTCCATGTAAACAATCATGATGCCTGTGAATAGTTATTTCTTTCTTCTAATTCGTATGCCTTTTATCCTCATATGTGAGCAAAATGGATAAATGGTAAGCCTAAAACAACTTCTTCAGTAAATACACAATACAATCTGAATAAAAGAGAACATTTTATCATAATTTAATAGGCAGCATTTTCTTTCTCAGTGACACCCAAAATTATGGTGTATTTTACAACTGATAGTGTTAGGAAAAGAAGAAATCTTGCTTTTTCCTAGACTGTGCTGTGAATACTAGGCCTGGAGTTATACAGTGTGGCAGTCCCAATATCAGGTTATGTATACCCAGGGACTCCGTAGTTTACACTGTTATCACTGACTCCCTTTAAAAGCGTGGGTTTTCATTTTAAGACCGAACCAGGTCTACTGTTTAAGATCCCCGAAGGCTAAAAATGGTTGGTAAGCCAGTGACATTTAGTGGCTTTTGATCATGATAAATATAAATAGGAAACTCTACAAACTGGATAGGACTGGAGTTTTACTTTATTTACAAGCAACGTGGTCATCTGATAAAGTTTCCTTGGAGACACAGGGATGCAGGGGCAAGAGACAAAGCGCAATATTGTTCGTAGGATGACAGGCAAGACTGCATTAGTTCCTACAAAGTCCTCAGTTGTGGGGCAGGTGCAATGCTGCCTGCTGCCCTTCCCCCACAGGAGAGGCTGGAGCAGGAAGACTGCTTGGGCAAGAAAGTTCACGTTGGCAACCAGCCTGCAGAGACCTTGTCTCAAAATGAAAATGTCCTGCCAAAGGGCAATGCAAGGCTAGCCCAGATGGAAACTGGACAGGTTCCAGCAATAGACAATTATAAATTTTGAAAGCACTGTGTATAGTAACACCCAAAGCCCAAGAAGTATTGAGAGAGAGATCAAACAGAGCCTATGGAAGCTTACTTCTCAAAATGATAACATTTTGGGCTGAAGAGATGGCTAAAGAGCTATGAGCACTGGCTGCTCTTCCAGGCGACCCAGGTTCCAGTACCAGTCCCCATGTCGTGAGTGTGACTCACAACCTTCACAGTCCCCACACATCTGACACCGTTTTGTAGCCTCCATGGGCATCAGACAAGCAAGCGGTGTGTAAACATACCTGCAGACAAAACACACATGCACACAAAAATATTTAATTTATGGTAACACATTGCTGGGAGAAAATCAAAGACCTAATAGAGGACCTTAAACTGTGTTCAGAGACTAGAAGACTCCACCCAGATTTGTGTTAAACCTGGGAGACCCCAAACTTCAACCCTGAATCTTTTGAAGGGGTTATGAGGAAAATGGCTGACCTCACAAAACACACACACACACACACACACACACACACACACACACACGCACATATATATATGCTATTATTACTACTAGTAGTATTATTCAGAACATCTATCTGCTGTCTGCTTCAGACAGAAATGCTACTTATACCCCCCCCAAGGGCATTTTTGGTACAACATCCGTAGAAAGAGAGAACACTGGGTGGCTGATACTGCTGCCCCAAAGATGGAAGCCATGAGAACATGGCTGCTGCTGTATGACCCATTTTCCCCTCCCATGATGATAGGACACCACCGTGGAATTGATCCGTTAGCCATGGCAACAAGAGCAGAGCAGTACCACGCTATCCAGGCTTATGGCAATGATAATGGGTCTATTAACACTCCACAGTAGATGGAGGGAAGGAAAATCTGGGGCCCTCACCTAAGATTCTGGCTACTGCCCTCTGCCCAGTTGCAAGTGGTCATGGGAAATGCTAGAGTTTATGGAAAGTGAAGGCTGGTGAAAAGCTGAACTCCATGCTTCCACGAGGCGGTCACCCAGAGTAAGCTGGGACTCTGCAGTGATGCATACGTTTGGGGGTCACCTATACTTCTGTGCACCCCTCACCCATCTTCTATAAGCAAGTGTGCAGTAAACTAACCGATTTCACCGAAACTGACTTTCATGGGATCATACGCGGATGTGGAGTGAATGGGCATTCAGTTGTGTCTCCCTAGGAAAAGTTAACACAACAGTGACAGCCCCAGTGGTCATCTGGAAGAAGTTATTCTAAGTAGAGCTTAGTGTCTGTGCCCAGGGGTCTCTGTCTGTGGCAGTGTGCCCATGTGTTCAATAAACTTGCTTCTAAGACTACTTCCAAGCCCTCTGTGTAGGTAGAGATGGCCACGTGACACAGATGGCCAGTGAAACACAGATGCACGTGATCTCACCATCTCTAGGCCCGTGTGGTAATCATAAATGGCAGATAAACTGACAACGCTTCAGTAGCTTGACCATAAAAGATGGCCCATGGCAGTAGCCAGCATTTCACATCCTAAAAAATCTGCCAATGGGACTATTACCCTACCCCAAACTTAAACCTCTCTCTCTTGCACATGAGGTCGAAGAGGAAAACTGGCTTAACTGTTTTTCTTGTGGTATTAATGTCTAACAGAGAGTTATTAAAAACTAAATAAGAAATGATTCTTTTATTGTAATGTAGGTCTTGAGGAGATGAGCAAGGGTTGCACTTATTAGCTGTGTGTGTGTGTGTGTGTGTGTGTGTGTGGATTTCTCAGGGTGTCATCAGGAAATGCATATTCTGATGAGCATGTAGAACACAACGCTGTAGTACCTTCATGCTTCATTGCTTTTGCCTTCCTGATGTACAAAACCCTACCAAGCATGTCTCTCGAGCTCCCCGTAAGTCTGATTAAAAAATTAGTGGTTAGAACGCATACATTCTTAACATCTCCCCATTCCTTTCTGTCCCGAGAACCGAGGTAGGCTACCACATCTCTGAAAGAAAAAGACAAACAAACAATTTTTACAGGGTCCTTGGATGGTGGAAACCAACCCTCAAAGTGACCACAGACTTTTTAGTACTCAGCATCCAAACAAGGGACGTTCAAGCAGCTTTGAAAAACAGTAAGCCAGCCTGACTGACGTTTGTGGGGAGTGACAGGCAAGGCACACACCTGTGGCATGGCTCAGGTTTCTTTCTTCCCCTTTTGAATATGCAGGTGGGCTGGAGGGATGGCTCAGCAGCTGAGAACACTTCCTGAGCTCTTGCAGAGGACCTGGCTTCAGTTCCCACCAACGATGCCGGGGAGCTCACAGCCACATGTAGTGCAACTCTAGGACCCCAGATTTCATGGTCAGCTACACCCACAGGCACACACATAATTAATACTTTAGATTTGTTGTTCTATTTTAAAATCATGTGTGTGTGTGTGTGTGTGTGTGTGTGTGTGTGTGTGTGTGTGTGTGTGTAGGTGCCATGGAGATCAAAATCCTGTGGACCCGGAGTTTTAGATGGATGTTGAACTGTCTGGTGTGGGTGCTTGGGAACGAACAGAACTTGGGTTCTCTGAAAGAGCACAAGTGTTCCTAACCACTGGGCCATCTCTCCAGCCCATGCCTCGGATTTCTGATGGGCCATCTCTCCAGCCCATGCCTTGGATTTCTGATGCTGGTGTGAGATGTTGTGTATTAGGTTAGCAAGCCCATCATAAATGGTCCCACATGGGACACAGTGTCTCTCTTTAGGTAATGGATCCCAAGCAGCCTCCTGGCATCACTGGTGTGGCGCTGGGTTTTAAAGGACAGTGTCTTTCCCTTCTCCTATCTTACCAGTCTTCTCTAGCTCACGGCCTTCGCTTGTTGTCGCTTGTGCATGCACCCAGGCTTCCCTTCTCTGAGTTCATCTAAACTCTTGGTCTTTGAACCCGCTTCACTTTATCTAATCTATCACTGCCTTCCAAGCTCACATCATCTCCCATCCATCACCCCAAGCATGCTGTTACCCTCCACTTGAATCTTGCCTGATACCCTTTCAGAATAAGTATCTGGCAAGCCTCCAACTTCTCACTCTCTCCACCCTGCCACCAACCTGCTCGGGCTGCTGGGACTACAGAGGAGCCATTCCATGTTTCCCTTCCACGTACACACCACAGAGCTCACTTCAGTTCCCTTAACAAGCCTGAAGAGTTCGCTCCTCACACACGAAATATGGTACACATTTCTTGGTTCATTTCCCGGCATCCATTCTTCCCTCTCCCAAAGTGTCTAGATTTTTCTTTCTGAAAGTTCCCCTTCCCTTAAAGTTAATTATTTGTGTGTGTGTGTGTGTGTGTGTGTGTGTGTGTGTGTGCGTGCATGCACACGCATGTACACAGGTGCCTGTGGAGGCTGGAAGAGGGCATCAGACATCAGATCCCCTGGAGCTGGAATTAAGGTGGCTGTGAGCCACTGCATGTGGGTGATGGAAGCTGAACTCAGTACTCTGAAGAACAGTGCCGGAGCCATCTCTCCAGCCTTCCCTTCTGTGTGATGCTCTTTGGAGAGTTCTGAGGCTTACGCACCATGGCTTGCTCTAACAGCTTTCTTCTGAAACCCAGGACCACCTACCGAGGGGTGGCAACATCCATAGGGGGCTGAGCCCTCCCACACCAACCAATACTTAAGCCATGGCCACAGATCAATCTAATTTAGGCAATTCAGTTGAGAAACCCTCTTTCCGGATGACTCTTGGCTGTGAAAGCTAACAATACCACCTAACTAGGACACTTACCTATATGAAAATCAGCCGATGTCTGTCTGTAGTGCCCACACTACCATCTGCTCCACTAATCAGATGAAGGCCTAGAGATTGAAGTAATAGACAAGACAGCAGGTCATTCATTCAACAGCAATATTGGAATGCCGCCGAAGGCCGTTTATTTGGGATTTGGGGTGGGCTTATATACTGACTCACAGCACAGTGGAAAACAACAGGGTTTTCAGGCTTGGCTCCTCCCCAGCACATGTGTGTTAGCAAACAGGAAGAGTACCAATAACCACTCTGGGCCGGGCGGGGGTGGGGGGAGGGCAAGATGTTCCAGCCAACAGCTTCAGGCTTGCTCAAGGTGCCCCGGGGGTCCATGCAGGTCTCTACACCTGTCCTCAGCCTCCCTCCCCTTCTCCTTGTCTCCATTGCAAGGTTCTGCCGTGATGACTTAGCTGATAGCCGAACGTGAGAGGAGAATGCTAAAAACAGACACCTGCATGGAAGAGATGGCCCGGGGAGCCCTGGCAATAGCTGCCATCAAAGCCACTGAAGTTGGTGAGACCTTTCAGCAAGGCCAAATGAGACTCTGAGAGACGTGAGGTGGAGAGCTTTGGGCATGGAACCTTAAGGGGCAGAGTGAAGGTGGCGCCCTCCCCCTTTGAACAGGCTCGTGACAGAGGTTTGTCACAGAAGCCACTGTGGTCCAAGCAGAGGTGTGTTCCGAGGTGTGATGGGACAAACTCACGGGAAGTATTGGATGGTTCATAGGGACAGGATCAGAAACAAGGAGGAAAAGGGAATCAGAGGCAAGCCTGGGTTACATATTCCCTCTCCAGCCGCTGTCTTTAGTATTCTCCAGCAGCTGACTCAGACAAGCCCATGAGAACTGCTGCTTTGGGGACAGGCAGGGTTGCTATAACGGCCAGTGAAGACACAGGGAGACAGGCAGAATGGGAAGGAAGGCAGGTGCTCACGGGCAAGGCTGTGGCACACTCCTAAGGCCAAGCTTTTCTGGCCCCCCAAGGAACTCGGTGAACCACCTATCTCCCAACTCCATGCCTTGGTGTGGAATTCTCTGAAGACAAGTCCCCTGCCAAGCGTTTGCCAATCAACTTCTGGGGGCAAACAACACACACGAAGGCCACAGTTCACTTCTGTTGAGGTTCTGTCAATGGCGGCTCGCTGCTTTGAACTCTGGAAGACCTGGAGAGTGTGGGTAGGGCACCAGGTACAGGTGCCTGGCGTGCCAACCACACCCATGCCTGCTCTGCTCCTTCAGCAAATCAGAGTTGAAGTCGGGGTAGGTCAGGGCCCTGTGAAAGTTCCCTAAGGCGAGCATGAACAAGCCATGGAGTCTGAACCAACTAAAGTCAGGGAGAGGCTTGTCGGGTTAGGAAGGCTGCAAGGGCGGCTGAACTTTGCTTGGCTTTGCTTTCTCTTCCTGCAATGTAAGCCTGGATCAAGAGTGGGAACCGGAAGAACCGGGGAAGTGACTACAGCCCCTGCCCTTTGACTCGCAGTTGCATAAGCTCGGATGGAACAAGATGAGCCTCTTTCTAGTTCATACTTTCTCCTTTCCTTTCCATTGATTAAGCTCTGTAAGCCAATTCAAAGTCAGCACAATTACTTGGCTCTTCTTGTATGTACATGTACCGGCATTTTCCTCCCCAATTGCTAATCATGTGCAAGGGGGAATTGGCCTACAAGTGGGCAGAGACTTTGAGACTAGCCAAGGCAAGTATTTTGGGGTCCAGCGTATTGTCCATACTTCAGGTTTGCAACATGCTCTAGGGCACACATAGTTAAGGAAATGATTTGTGAAGTAGATTAAAATATCGATTATGGGTCAGGAAAGATAGTTCAGTGGTTAAGAGTACTTGCTGTTCTTCTAGAGTTTGGTTCCCAGCACTCATGTAGGGTAGCTCACAACCACTTGTAAGTCTAGCTCCAGGAGATTTGACATCTTCTTCTGGCTTCTGTTGACATTTGCACACACACACACACACACACACGCAATATACTACACACATACACACACACATGCACACAACACTACATACACACACACATTGCACATATACACATGCACATGCCCACATACACATTACACACACACACACACACGCAATATACTGCACACATACACACACATGCACACAACACTACATACACACACACACACATTGCACATATACACATGCACATGCCCACATACACATTACACACACACACATATGCAATATACTGCACACATACACACACATGCACACAACACTACATACACACACACATTGCACATATACACATGCACATGCCCACATACACATTACACACACACACACGCAATATACTACACACATACACACACACATGCACACAACATACATACACACACACACATTACACATATACACATGCCCATGCCCACATACACATTACACACACACACACACACATACTGCACACATATACATATACATGCACACAACAATGCACACACACATGCACACATACTGCACACATGCACACAGCACATAGACACATGCACACAACACTGCACACACACACGCACACATACTGCCCACATACACACACACATGCACACAACACTGCATACACACACACCCCTTTTTATTTTTTTTCGCAAGATCCTTTTTACTGTTTTGTAAGCTTGCTGGATGCTGCAGGAAAGTGGGGGGAGAGGCTGAGGGACCCTGGAAGAGAGTTTAGGAAAGGAACTCTTTGCAAGGGTGTGGTCAGGGCCAGGACATGGTGTTCTAGGCCTGGGTTCTGCCATGCCCTGATATCTCTGTGACCACTGACCAGCTCTTTATCGGCTTTTGATCTATCTTAGATTTTCTTTTCTCTTTTTCTTGGATCATAGCTCCACCCTGTGAGATCATGAAGATAAAGAGCTAAGCGGCTTTCCCTTCGACACACAAGTTAAGTAATTGGCCTTAGACTCAACGATGGATGTGTGGCAAGTGTGGGCTGGCAATCAGATCTCCTCGTGCCGAGTCAGGGTTCCTCAGTTCCTCTCGGGCCTCCTTCAGGCAGGCACACCCCTCCCTGCCTGCCCCAGGAGGGGAACTTGGCACAGAGTGTTCTCAGCCTTGCCAGTCCCCACAGGAGCAACAAGAGCTTGATGGAGATGAAGTATTCCCAGAAATGCCAGCATCTTGCCTCCATCTCTCCAACCACATTTAACCAATGGCAGCAAACATGAACTTGCTGCAAGGCATCAGGCCCCAGGAAGTGGATTTGGTTGTCTGTGGAATCCAAGGATGTTTCCTTCCTTCCTTCCTTGCTTCCTTCCTTCCTTGCTTCCTTCCTTCCTTCCTTTCTTCCTCCCTCCCTCCCTCCCTCTCTCTCTCTCTCTCCCTCTCTCTCTCTCTCTCCCTCTCTCTCTCTCTGTGCATGTGTATGGAGGCCTTCTGTCCCTTTTCTCCTTATTCATTCATTTTAAAAATAATTCATTATTGTGTGTATGCATAATGTATGTGTGCACGCGGTACCTGTAATGGGGGCTGGAGGTCAGATAACAACTTTGTGGACCTGGGGGATTAAACTCAGATCACTGGGCTTATACAGTAAATACCTTTACCCACACCCACCAAGCCATCTCACTAATCCTGTTTTAATTTAACTTTTTGCATGACTCATATGTATACTGTGCATGCTTGCCTAAGTATAGATGAATGTTCTCATGTATGTGAGTACATGTGTATGTACCAATGCATATGCACATATATGTGAACACATGTAAAATCCCAAAGTTGATGTTGGCTGTCTTCTTCAATTGCTTACAGCTTTATTTATTGAAGCAAGGTCTCTTGCTGGGCCCAGAGCTCACTAATTTCATGCAGGCTGAATAGGTGGTCCACTTTGGGGTCCTCTGTCTTCAAAATGCTAGGGCGACAGGTGGTCACTCTCTGCTGGGCTCTGGGGACCCAGACTCTGGTTCTTATATTTGCACAGCAAGTGTTTTATCCATCGAACCATCTCTCCAACCCGAAAGACAGGTTCTCTCACTGAAGTCTGAACACCCTGATGCGTGGCCAGTAAGCCTCAGGATTCCTCCTGTCTCTTCTGGGATTATAGGTGCACTCCAGTATGCCTGGGATTTGGGGAACCTAAATCCAGATCTTCATGCTTGCACGGCAAACACTTGACCGTCTCCTGAGCCCACATGGATGTGGAACCGAGTAACAGCTGCTTTTGGGTAGCACAACTTGGCTTTCAGCTGTAGAATTATCCTATACATTTGTCATCCCTTGCCTTCCCTGGCTTGGTGGTCAGAAAGCAGAGAGCTGCAGATAACCATTGGTCCCTCCCTCACACTGTTCTCTGCCTCTCTGAGTCCCTTCCACCGATGGGATCCAGGCAGAACCCCAAAAGCAAACTGGAGGAGCCACAGAATTGACATTAGGGAGGGAGCAGGGCAAATTTGGGTGGGATAAGTACCGAGTAAGAGCGAGGCAAACAGAACAGAACACCCCAAGTCCCCCTTGTGATGTAATGGGCAATGTCTTTAAAGAAACAGTGGTGACTATTTGTGGGAATCTGTACACTGCACTCATCTTCCATTATTGTGAACACATGGAACAAGAGACTGCTGGCATTAACTCTTCACAGACCTGGGACCAGGAGTTGTAGAACTCAGTTCTCTGAGCAAAACAGCCACCATCTTCATTATAACAGGTGTGTTTGCTTGCTGAAGTCCATCCCCACCAGGCCTGGAGACTATCTACAGGAATTACCCGTCCCCCAGCATTTCCTCCCAGGTGTTTGTATGCCATTCTTCCTTAACCACCTGTGGCTCTAGGGTGTCTGGGGAAGGTGCCAGAGTATACAGGCCTTGGAAAGGCTCCTTCTACACAGCCATAGGGAAGCCATCATTCATGCCAGATAAAGACTTTCCAGCCTTGCTGCTTGAGTTCCACCTTGCTCCTATGAAGAACTCTCAGCATACTACAGAAGCAAAGTGAGCCCAATTAACCCTTTGCCTGCCAGGTTGGATTTGGTAGAATCCGCTTCAGTTTGTCTTTAGGAGGACAAATCTTTGGAGAAGAGGGTAGACTTCTCCCCAGGGAAGGAATTCTCACACCGCCAGGATTGGCGAACACAGCCAAGACCTCCATGGCCAGGTCAGCATGAGATGGGAGTGTCTACAATAAATGTAATTCCCCCAAGGACAATGGGTGGCCTCATGTCCTTCATGGAAGTGCATGGAAAAGTGTTCCAGTGGCAGATAGTTTTATGAGTACCAATATGAGCTTCCCCTCTCTGAGGGTACACCCTGTGAGATGATATGGCCACAGGACTTGCTTTTAACGGCGTGGTGTGGCCCTTCCAGAAAGCAGTCTCTGCCTCTGACTTCTAAGGACTTGCTCCTGGATCAAGTCCATCATGTGAATGACTTTTCTCTGGGTTGGATGCTCTCTGGAAGCCTTTCCAGGCTTCATACCTGCAAATAAATGAGTTATTTTCTTTATTTCCATTCCAAGTTCTCCTGAAAAAAAAAAACAAAAAACAAACAAAACAAAAAACAAAAAAAAAAAAAAAAAAAAAAAAAAAAAAAAACTCATGCACAGCTAGCCTTAGCACACCAGCCATTCTCAGTGGATCCCCAGAGCCTTTGCAGACAGAGAGTCTTTTAACATGCACACTCCACCAACTCTAATGAAATTCAAGCTGACTTTTTTTTCACAGTATTACTCAAAGATGGTACTTAACACTCAAGAGAAGGTATATCCAGCTATAAGGCTAAAAGCATCCCTGCTGTTCCAATAGCCAACCTGTGTTTGGAAAAGTCAATTAATTATGTTCAGTTACTCTTTCCTGTCCTATCTATAGTCCTAGAGTATACATCATGTGCCCACTTCCAGACACACACACAGCTCACTGATGCTCTATCCTGGCCAATGCTTCTTCCAGCTTCATAGCAGAAGGGTTTTGAGTACATCAAATTATCAGGTTTGAGAGTAGCACCTCCTCTTTTCTCCCTTGGAGGCGGGGTTCACTATGTAGCCCATCGTGGGTAGTCAAGGACTCACAATAATCCTGCTGACTCAGCCCCCTGTGTGCTGGCATGGAAGGTGTATGCCACCATGCCTGACTGCATATTACTGTTCTTATACATGTGCCATTACTGAGTGAGTGAACCTCCAAGATCTCAGGCTTCACTGGACCCGAAGCTTCTCACACAGCGCATCTTAGTTATACTGGGTTTGAAACTACTTGTCAGCTACATAGCTTTGGGGAAGTCGCCTAGCCTCTCTGAGATTCTCCCCTTAATTGCAAAGTGAACTTGCCCTTCACACTAGGCTCTTGTTATTGGTGGTTAGCAGAGTCCTGCATGTAGGGAGGAGCTTCACGTGCTCTCCACTCCTTTGTGTCTTCCCCTCGTAAACCCTTTTTTGAACGGAGAAGCCAAGACTATTGATCTTTGGGGAACACAATTGAGAAGTGTGTATGAAACCCTCAACTATTTTCCCTACAAGCAGGGTCTTAGAGCAGGATTCAGGGAAGGAAACTAGTGAAGTTCATGTTTTTAAGTAGAATATTGATATTTCACAATTTTAATATATCATACTGAAATATCACATGATTTAAGAATATGTCATAATGAAACCTACCTGTAATCTCAGCACTCAGGAAGCAGATGCAGGAGGATATCTGTGAATTTGAGGCGTCCACAAAGTGATTTCTAGGCCAGCCAGGGCTACAGAGATCCTGTGTAGGTTCTCAACACCCTTCAGCAACAAAAAGAAAAAAGTTTAAAAGATGTATTAAGAATATTTAAAAAGTAAGTTTAGCTTTCCTAAAAGTTTTCATGCCTCCCCTTTACATTCTGCATCTAAAGACTGCTTAAATCCAAGACCAGGCAAAGGAAAAGAACTTCTGCACAAGAACATGCTTCCGGCCTTGAAGGGGAGGAGCCACTGAACTACAACTTCCAGAGGGCCACGCGGAGCGGTGCTCTCGCTGATTGGCTACTTGAGCACCGCCCTCCGCTCCTCCCCGCCGAAGTGACCCGGAGCCGGGTCGGTCCCAGGCTACTACAGTGTTCTGGAGGCCTGCTCTAGACCTGGTGCTTCCCTTTGCTGGCTTCATGGCGGCGCGGTCTGCCTTCCGGATGCTGCGGCGGCTTCTGAAGTCCAGCGCCCGGGGCTGCAGCTCAGGCGCTCCGGTGTCGCAGCCCCGCCCCGCGGAGCCCTCGAGACCCGCCAGGGAGGTGAGCCCACCCAGCCCACCTGCACTCACCTACCTGGAAGGCGATCCAAGCATGCCACCCTGGACGTAGAAAAAGGACCCTGGCTTGGCCTGGGACGACCTGGACACTCACTGAGGGTTGCTTGAGTTCACTCCTACCTAGCGGGAGGGACTCTTCAAGAGTTTCCTTCCCCTGGATTCCGCTACCCTGGTGGTGCCACCTTCTAACAGGTCTCCGTGCTGCAGGAAATAGGGTTCACGGGGGGGGGGGGGGGTGAGGCTTAGGTTCCAGTGTTTTCGCCTTCCCTTTTAAACATTGTTCCCTCACCTCCTGAGTGGAGGGTGCCAGTTCATAGTCAAGTGTCGCCAGGACACCTGCTTCTTAATGTGACAGGAGCTGAGGTGTCACTCACACCGGTTGTCGCTTTGTAGTGGCAGTGCTCCATGATCTATCTTGTTTCTCTTGGGAGGGCTTTGCCTTGTCTTAGTCAGGAACAGAGCAAGACGAAGCTCCGGGTTAGGAGTTCCTCCTGCCTGCCTTCATAGTGTGGAGCAGGGTCCTTCGGGCCCGCAGCGAGTCACTGCTTTCCGTTTCAGTTTGTTTGCGAGGTTCGGGAAACATTTGCGGGGGGTGGGGGGGTCCCCTTTCCCATAGATCCATCCACTTCTCTTGTGCCTTCCAGGACTGGCCTTGATGCCCTGGGACCCTGGAGTTCCACAATGTCTGACTCTCTGGCGTTGCTCAAGACCCAGGCGGACTTTGCTGCCAGGATGTTCACTTCCTCACCCCTGCCTCTCCGCGATCCTCAGATAAAGCGGGCTCACTGTTGCAGGGATTTTCAAACCCTTGAACTTTGTACTTGATTGAGTGAGAACTCAGGAGAGCCAAGGCCACCATGGGAGCTTTAAAAATGATACTAGCAAAAGGAGCTTTCTTTTCCCTCATAATTAAGTTTTACTCTGTGAGAAGGCCTGTGCAGTGTGACTCACGTGATTCAGGCCACTCTAAGTCAGGGGAGCAGGGACTTACAACCCCAGCCCCTGTGCCGGCACCCTTCCTCAGATGCTCTGCCCGGTCTTTTATTTGGGGAGGGCGTGAGTGATCCAGCAGGAAGGGCACAGGCTCCAGAGCAGAACCCTGGGATTTAAGTGAGCCCCACATCTTATCGGCCATGTGTCTCTCTTCTCTCAGAGAATGGGACCTGGGTCTGTGGGATGGGGATGTTCGTGTTTTCATCATAGGGCGTCAATTCCATATGAGTTAATCTCGGCACTCAGGGCCTGGTGAACGCAGGCAGCCTTGCGTTGATGTGTGGCGATTATTGGTCCTTTTAGCCTGTGGCACATGTTGTAGTAAGTCCTGTTAGGCCCCTCCTACCTGGACAAGCAACCATTGTGTCGGCTGCAGAGGGACAGTGCCTCTGAGTCCCTCAGTGGGGACTGTGTTCCACTGTTGAAAGTCCCTGGATGCTAGGGCTCCCTTGGCCTTTCAAGGTATTTCTACAGAGGTTCCCACAATGCATGCAGCCAGCCAAGTCAATAAATGTTTTTGGATGTTTGAAGCACATTTAATGAGTTAGTTGGGACACTGAGACATAGGAGACTGGTGACCTTTTGTTGGCCTCTGGTCTTATATGGCTTTGAATCTGGGCTCCCGCTTTCCCTTGCTTTCTGTCTGTAAATCCAGAGGCTTGGACCAGCTCACCTTGTTCAGGGGCACAGGGCATGGGGATCTGTAAGAGAATCTTAGAGGCGAGATGAAGTTATGTATTCAGCTCCACTGCCAGTGGGCAGGAGCAGAAGTGGGGACATCCCAGATCCCCATCCGGCTTTCCATTCCCGCAGGGACCCTGTGCCTGCCCTGCCCTGCCCTGCCCTGCCCTGCCCTCCACAGGACTCTGGTGGTCTGAGATAGAGAGCCGTGGTGGACGCTCACTGGGTATCCTGTGTGTTGTGGTGTGGGTTGTAAGAGCTGGCCCTGGGTCAGTCTAAAGACAGATGGACAGCTTTCACTGATTCCAAGGGAGATCGATGACTGGGGTGGCCAGACATCTTCCCTAGTGGATTGAGCTCGATTCAGGTATACCCTTTCTTTCTCTGGTTCTCTATTCTGACTCCCCAGAGGCAGAAAGGAGTTTGGGCTGAAGCCTGAGTCTGCTGTCTTGGTGGGGTTAAAGATGGGGTGACCCTGGGTAAGGCACAGTCACCTAGATGTTCAGAGTTCTAGAGAAGACCAGAAACTGGCAAGACAATGTTGAAGACAGGAAGGAGGTATAGGAGAAAGCAGGGAGGGTCTTTGCTCTTCGCTTCAAACCTGCCCAGATCCTTGAATTCCATGTCTTAGGGAAGTGAACTATGCTGGTCAGGAGCCAGAGATGCAAAGAACACCCACTCTTAGGGCATGGGGGAGAAGGCCATACAATCAAGCTTGGGGCACCTCCTATTTAATAGTTTGAGATTTTGTGTGTGTGTGTGTGTGTGTGTGTGTGTGTGTGCGCGCGCGCGCGCGTAGGGGAGGGGTATGTTTGTGTGCATGTGCTTGAGTGTTTGGAAGCCAGAAGGCGATCTAGGATGTCATTCCTCAGGGGCTAACCACCTTGCTTTTGAGACAAGGTCTTTTACTGGGAGCCAGGGCTTACCGATTTGGCTAGGCTGGCTAGCCAGTAGGCACTAGGAATCTCTCCCTAGCTTTTAAAACATGGGTTCTGGAGTTTGAACTCAGGTGTCATGCTTGTAAAGCAGGCACTTCTCACCTCAATTAATGTAATCTAGGTAATCTCCATATGCCTAGAGGGGTTTGTCTCCTGGGCAGTTCTAGCTCCTGTCAAGTTGACAGTGTTAACCAGGCACAAATGGCAGTGGCTTAGTGATAGTGTTAAGGGAGCCATCAGTTGAATTAGATGAGATTGTCTTCTCTTTGCAGAAGAGGAGGCTGAGCAGGCATGCCCGATGACTGTTACTGCAGCAGCCATGTCAGAGCTCGTGCCCAGCTGGAGCAAGCCAGGCTTGGCCACCCCCCTCACAGTGCCAAAATGAGTCAAATTAATAGTGAAGAGCAGAAACAACATAGTTCTATTTAATGTGGACATATTGGGAAGAGTGATAAAGCGATTCAGTGGACTCCTCTCCCCACAAGTCCATCTTTGGGGTCCTGACACGAGGCTTAGATTTAAATAGAAAGCAAGAGCTGTGCATCCTGCCCACCAATGCCTCATCATTGTCTCAACCTCTGGCCTTCCAGAGAAGTGGTCTGGCAGGTTATCACCATTGTGTGAAATCTCCACAGGAAGACATGGTCCGTCACTGGCTGGCGTCTTTTCTTCCAGCATGAGACTCATGGGGGAATTCCAATTCCCTGTGGGTACCTTGTTTCAACAGTCCAGATAGACAATGAGCGACACAGCATCTCTCTAGAATGTTCTCAGCTCTGTGGACATTCCCATTACACAACCCTACAAGCCACCTGTGCCCCGAGATAGCTTGGGATGTGGCCTAACACAAAGCCATAACTTAAAACATTATGCTTGGGTTTTGTTTGTTTGCTTGTTTTAACAGAGTTGTGTGGTTCTTTATCTATGACAGCATGGTGTTACAACATCCGAAAGCATTTAAACTTTGTAGCTGACTGCCTTGTGTTGCAGCATTCTACGGCATATAAACTTTGTAGATGACAACATTGTGTTGCAACATTCAAAGGCACTGGCATGCCTGGAACTCAAGGGGATTCAGGTGCTTGGACCATAGCTAGAACCAGGTTGTTATTCAGGTTTACCTGGTCCAGAGTCTGCTCAGAACCAGGATTGCTGCTCCTAGATTAAAACTTTCCTCAGCCCT
This sequence comes from Phodopus roborovskii, assembly GCF_943737965.1. Lineage (NCBI taxonomy): Eukaryota > Metazoa > Chordata > Mammalia > Rodentia > Cricetidae > Phodopus > Phodopus roborovskii. The sequence goes on along the minus strand of NW_026126586.1, from coordinate 3,904,045 downwards.
GGCTGCATAGTGGAGAGTTCAGACCACAGGAAGTGACTCTTGGGGGCAGGATTCCTCAGTGTCCTGGAAGCTCTGTGGTGAAAGCCATGACTGCCTGCCTTGAGAGCCTTGTGCCTATCTAGAAGTAGCGGGGTTTGCAGCTACCATTTTCCTATATATTACATATAGGCAGGCCTATATGTTACAGAACAGTTTGACATTCTGTGGTCAGCATTGGACCCCTTGGGTGGGAGAGTGTCGTCTCCACCCTCACCCCACCCCCGGGAGACTGAGAGAAATGAGGTGTGGGAGGAGAAGAGTCCTGGGATGGGGCTTGCTGTGTCCAAGCGATAAATTTGCTTGACCAGCTGGGAGGGAAGGGTGTGTGTTGGCAGACTGGGCCAGTGGCCAGCCCCTTAATCGGTCCTTGGCCAGGCTCGCTCTCAGGCTTCTGCTGAGTCATGTTTCTTGGTCTTCTCCCTCCTAGTTCCTGGATTTATTTGGCTCCTCCCTGGCCTTTGCACAACCATGTGTTAAGTTAGACAGGAACATCTAAACCACAGCGAATTGGAACCTGGAGTCATTTGCTAACGACTGCATTCCCTATAGTTGTTGATGAGCAGAACCTGGCCATTCAGACCCAAAGCTGGTTCCTAGGTTTCTCATCTCCTGGAGCTTGCAGCAATCCCTAGGCCCCACACAATGGCTGGCTAATCCTTCCTTTTGGCACTGGGTAAGGAATGTAAAGTACAGGGAAGAAGACCTTAGCCTCCCCAGCCCAGCAGCCTTCAGCTTGAGTGCACCAGTCTGGGCTCACTCCTGCAGGGAAGATGTCTCTACAGACTCAGTGGTGGGTGCATCTTCAGTCAGTCAGGGAGAGGAGCAGTCCAGGTTACTGTGGATAACGGGAGAGCTAGAGGTGCTGTGCAAGTTAAGGGAGAGGGAGCTCATCTCTGGGTTCCCTCAGCTCTCCACAACTGAGCCAGAGCTGTGGCACAGAGCCCGTAGCTTCATCGTGTCCCTGTCCTTGCAGGGGCTGTCCACGAGGGTCCAGTTCCTCCAAGAGCATGCAGCTCCCTTCTCTGCCTTCCTCACGGACAGCTTTGGCCGGCAGCACAATTACCTGCGGATCTCTCTCACAGAGAAGTGCAACCTCCGATGTGAGTCACCTCCCGGGTCACCTCGGGGACACTGCCCCTCTGCCAAAGTGACACCCACAATCCCTTCATACTCGAAAATTTTCACCCTCCCCTTCCCACCTCCCCACTCTCCTGACCTCTCATCGGCAACTGGTCAGCCTGTTCGCCGCTACACCGGGTTGAAGTTTGCTTTGGAATTATGGAAGCTAGGTTCTCCTCAGTGTTAGATTTGGGAACAGTTGTGGTCAGTTTTAGGATTAAGAGTAGGTCTGGGGCTCTTCTCCCTCTTTGGAGCACATTCCTTCTGTTTCTCTTCAGTACCCAAAGTCCCAGGGCGTAGCCTAGGCTGTGTGTGTGTCTGTGTGTGTGATAGGGACATTTCAGATGAGTGGTAAAGATGGCCATGGCTATGAGACGTCCCAGGCCTGGGTTGGACAACAACACGCAGACCCCTCTGTGCATTCCTGGCTGCTCCGGGGTTGTGTGCACTGTGAGGATCTTCCTCCTCTCTTTCCTTTCATCCCTGTTCGTCTCCCTCTTAGCCCCCCTTACCTGTTCCCTTCTTTTTCTCTCTTCTCCTCCCGCCCTGACTATATTTCTCAGTAAGAAGTATTGAGTAAGTCATTGCATATGTGTTTGGTCAATGTTTAACCAAACAAAATATTCTACAGGTGGGCTGCTCTGTTCTCACTGCCCAGATGTGCATTCAGTGTGCATGCTTGAGTCTGTGACTCCAAAAGGCATTTCCAAATAACTTTCTGGTATTGTAAGACGTTGATATCTACAAAGATCACACTGAGAACCTGGCAGCTGGGTTCCAAAGAAACAGAACCACACACACCGCGTTCACATGCGCGCGTGCACACACACACACACACACACACACACACACACACACACACACAATTGTAGGGGGCCAGGAGGTGGCTCGCTCAGGAAGTGCTTTCCATGAAAGTATGAGACCCTAAGTTCAATGTCTAAAAACAAACAAACATACAAACAAAAGATAGGGCCTGGCAGGCAGGGCATGGAGGTGCTCTCGTAATCCCAATGTTGGAAGACAGGGTTAGGTGGATCCCTTCACCGGCCAGCCTAGCTCAGTCAGCAAAGTCCCAATAAAAGTGAGACCCTGTCTCAGAAAATGAAGATGGAGAATGACTAAGAAGGACACTCCACATTGACCTTTGGCCTCTACATGCACATGTGCACTCGTGCATACACACGTACACATACACTCGCACATACACACACATGCACTCGCACATGCACACACATGCACTCGCACATACACACACACACGCACATGCACATACAAACACACACCTACACACACCTGCAAAAACAAAATCTCACAGTGATATAAGTTTGTGATTTTGTGTTGGGCCCACGTGGCTCATCGATAGGAATGGACGGACACAGCTATGAGTCTAGCAGATCTGGCCTAGCCTGGCAGCCTGTGGAAAGTGATGGTAGGAAATGGTTACCCCATTCTGCTCCTCCCTCTGCACAAAGGGCCCCTGGGTTTTCCGGCCTGATGGGTCTGGGGACATGGTAGTAACAGAGCGTGGTGCCTTTCACTGAACCAGACCCTTTTCTTCATCTCAGTCATGCACAGAAGAGTTGGCTTTATCACCGCGAGACAGAATGCGAATGGACTGTGCTAACGGACACAGGCCCACAGACTGGCTTCATAGGCCTTTCTAGGCTAATCTGCCCAGCTGCCTTCAGATTGAAGGAGCCAGCATCTCAGACTTTCTCCTTCTCTGAGCCACATCTTTCACCCATACTCAGCTCCCTGGTGGAGGGGTAGTAAGGCCAGATGACAGAGAGATGAGAAATGACCAGTGAGTCTGCAGTATTCAGACGGGGTTTGGGACTATAGTTGATACCTGCCTGCCACACCTGCCCCCTACCTCTTCATCCCTTTCCTTTTCTCAGGCCGGTATTGCATGCCTGAGGAGGGTGTGTCCCTCACCCCCAAGGCTGACCTACTGACCACAGAGGAGATCCTGACCCTTGCTCGGCTCTTTGTGAAGGAAGGTGTGGATAAGATCCGACTCACGGGTGGAGAGCCACTCATCCGGCCAGATGTGGTAGACATCGTGGGTGAGTTGGATAAATGCCATTGGCTGCTTTCATCTCTTGTCTCATTCAGCTGGACCCCAGTGCTAACTGGTGCTTACTTGACAGCTGTCACTCATGTAGACACCGAGTCCTGCAACACCCTCTAAGAGATGCGTGAGGAGGAATGATGGCCATGAGGGGTTCATCTTACTCAAGGTCTCAGCCACTAGATGCCAAGTCACAGTGTATGGCTGTGGCATTGAGTTCAGTGTCCCCACCAGGAGGCCCCTGTGACCATCTCCTGCTACCCACTACTCTGCCCCTTCTCTCCTCCTCTGGCCACACAGTTGGCTTCTTAGTGTTTCTCTTCCCTTTGCCAGGAGCTTATAATTTGCTCTCTGTCGGGTTCTCAGATTTGTCCAACTCAGCAGGACCACTCTGTCTCCAGCACATCCTGTGTCCTTCCAGATGCTTTCTCTCAGACCCTGGCACACTGCATGCTGTGAAACAGTTAGGTGTGCATGCATGTGTGTGTATATGCACAAGAATGCCAGTGCCCGAGGTGGCCAGAAGATGGGCATCATATCCCCTGGAGCTGGAGTTACAGTCAGTGGTGAGCCACCTGATAGTGCATACTGGGAACTGAACTCTTGTCCTCTGGAAGGGCAGTGTGTGCTCTGAGCCACTGAGCTGTCCCCCGGAGCATTTGGTATTGAGGGTCAGTATGTTAAGGTCATGCGGCTGTCTCTATGGTGGCCTTGTCAGCACTGACACTGAGGAGTCTGATGTCCCTTTGTTTGGTTCTTGCTTCTTTAAGGTAATTGATCTTTTCCTCTGAACGTTCTTAGTGTTCCCTTTTGTGGGTTTCCTTGAATTTTAAGAAGGTCTATATATACCGGTGAACAGGCTCTTCCTTTGTGTCTGGCTGGCGTTCAGTGTAGTTTCCGTTGTATAGTAAAACATTTCTCAGAAGCTTGGCAAACTTTTGCCTATGATCTGTGTAATACTTTGTTCTTTCCAGCACTTTCTTCTCTTTGTGTGTGTACTGTCTGGGTGTTACCATGTCTCTTCACTTCCATGTTTTTCAATTTAATAAATACATATATCTTAAGAATGTCATATAGTTATCTCCTTAAGGTAAGCATTGTTTTTGAGAAGTCTAATGTCACTTTAAAATACATACACACATACATAGACATGTGTGTTATACATACATATATGTGCGTATATATGTTGTAAAATTGTATGTGTATGTGACTTTCTATTTTTAGACAAGGTCTCATTAACCCAGGCAGGCCTTAACCCTCCTGTGTAACCAAGGATGGCCTTGAACTTCTGATCCTTCTGCCTCATCTCTCACGTACATGCAAATGACCCACTTAAGTGGTCGTTTGATTTCAGATTTCCTTATTCTTTTTTCCTTTGGGAGAGCAGCCTGATTTTCTCCTGGCTCCCTGGTTTCTCCTGGTTACTTGTTATCTTCTGTTCCCTTTATGTCAAGATTGCCTTTACCCTTAATCATTTTCAGGGTTTCTTCTGAAAGATTAAAGAGGCAGCCTTTGTAGTAACGCTCAGCCAGTTTACGTTAGAGTGTGCGGAAACCTGGGGTAGTTTATTGCTATGTGATGTTATACAAAGAATAAATACGTTTCGTTTGGAAGCGAAATGTGCTCCGAAAAATCACTTCTTTGTTTACTGACTTTGAAGTTTGTGCATTTCTTCCCTTTAACGCCACTTTAAGTGTCACAAGAAGGCTTGAGAAATGAAGCTTCTTTATCTTTTTAGAATTTGATTTCATTATTTCAGAATGATAATGTTTTTATCATTTTTATCTATTATGTTTATCGTTGTGTTGATTCATTTTTTTGTTTGTTTGTTTGTTACCTTGATACAAGCCAGGGTCTTCTGGGAGGAAGGAATATCAGCTGAGGATTTGCCTCTATCAGATTGGCCTATAGACAAGTCCATAGGATACTTTTTTATTAGTGATTGATGGTGGAGGGCCCAGCCCATTCTAGGTGGGCTGGTGGTCCTGGGTTCTATAAGAAAGCAGGTGGAGGATGCAGCATTCTTCCGTGGCCTGTGCATCAGCCCTTGCCCCCAGGTTGCTGCCCTGCTTGAGTTCCTGCCTTGGCTCCCCTTAGTGATGGACTAAGGTCAGAAAGCATTGGCCAAATAAACCCTTTCCTCCTCAAGTTGCTTTTGGACAAAGTCTTTATCACAGCAATACAAAACCTAGTAGGACAACCACACTTGTCTCGTGTTTGCTGATTCTGCCAGTTTTTTGCTTTCTCTCTCCCTCTCTCTCTCTCTCTTTTAATTAGGACTTTAGAGGAGTAGATTTGTGGGGGGTGGGGATGGCGGTGTGTATCTGCGTGGTCTATACACATGTGGGTGGAGGCCAGAGAAAGACACCTTTGTCCTGCTGTGTCACCCTCTACCTGATTCCCTTGAGACAGTCTCTAGCTGAGCCTGGACCTAGGCTGGCAGCCGGCAAGTCCCACTATCCTGTCTCTGTCCCCTACGGTGCTGGGTTCATACTCATTAAGGTCACAGGTATTAATGGCCGCATGCAGCTTGTTCTTATGGAGCATTAGGGTTTTTAACTCTTTTTCCTTCTTTTTTATTTTTATTCTTTTTGCTTGGATGGGAAGGGAGGACAGAGGAAGGAGGATGAGGGAGGGAAATAGAAAGGTCCCTTCATTTAGCCCCAGGTGAGGTGCCCTGGGTCTATGTTCTGTATGGTGTGGCTTTGTAGAAGTTTCCTGTAGTCCACCTAGCTGTGAAAACTCAAGCAAGGCAGAGTGGCAGGTCCTTTCAGAGCGTGGCAAGTGCCTTGCTGTCCCTTAGCTCTGCCAGTCACCTTCATCCTGGCCATGTTACATTCAAAACCACCGCCCACCTTCCTACAAGTGTCTATGTTGGCTTGCCTTTGTTTTTTATTGTTGATTTGGCAGAGGGAGCTCATAACCTCTCTCTCTTCCAAACAGCAACTGTTACTTTCTGCTAGTGAAAGGAATGTATGCCCATTTCAGAGGGGAAAGGCAAAGACAATTTTGCTGTTGGCCTCTGTGAGAGCGATCTATGGGGTGTGTGCCCCTCTGCACCTTGTGTAGGGCATTGTTGACTTTCTTGTGCCTGTTTCCAGTGCCCGACAAGAACAGGCAGGGAAGGATGATGGCTTGGTTCATGGTGGCAGAAGTTTGCTGTATGACTGTGGGTCAGGAAGCGGAGACTGGACAAACTGAGGCAGCTATAACCCTCTAGCCCTACCTCTACAGTCCTATGGTCTGTCAGCCAGGCCCAAAGTCCCAAAGGTCTCATGCCTTTGCTAAACGGTACCACCAGCTGGAGACCAAGTGTTGAATCAAATGACCATGCGGGCATTTCACATTCATTTAAGGTACAGCGCGCCTTTCCCTATACCCAGAGCGTTCGTTCGTTCAGTGTTGTTTGTGGTTATGCCATTCTAGAGAAACTTTGTTCAGCCAACTCTGTACTCTTGACTAACTGAATTGTTTCCAGGGTACCTTGCAAATGTGTGGCTCCAGTAAACGTTAGGTTACATTTTGACAAGTAACATTCCAGGTCAAGGCCTTTGTAAAGCCTCCTGCATGGCTTCTCTTCAGAGAGCCTGAGGAATTTCATTCTTACACCTGAATATGCTATTGTGTGACAGGCTTTCCTTGGGGAGTCACAACAGATACACATGTGTGCGCACACACACATACACAGTACATATTTACCCCCCAAGAGACCAAAGTAACAGGATGTGTCTTGTTAAACCAGTGAGGTTTTGGGGGTTACTAACAGGAGTAGAAATGAGGGGTTACTTCCAGATGCAGCAGTGGCACAAGGCACCTGGTCATCAAAAGCCCCTCTCCCCAACATGAGTGACAAATCAGGAGAGCTGTGACCCAGGAGCCTTCTGCACAGCTTGTAGGCGGCTCACCAGGCCTCTCGCTACAGTTGGGCTGTGCAGTCTCCTTCCCCAGAAATGTGCTCCCTTTTACTCTGAGGAGGGACCCTCAGGGGCCACCTACTACTTCTCACAGACTTGGGACCTTTTGTTTGCCTCCTGAGGCTCACGAGACCCCTCTCCCTCCTGTGGGAAATGTTTCATTTTGGAGGTAACTACCTATAGCTTACTGGTTTTTCATAAACCAGCTAGTTAATTTGGCAACATGTTGTTTTTTTTTAGTTCAGCTAGAGTTCGGCACTTGACTCTTACTCTCTACTGTCATATAAAGCTGAGGAAAGGTCCTGGTCCAAGGGCCAGGAGGATCTTGTCCTTGTCACAGTTGGTAGAGAATGAAATCAAGTGAGAGTCAAGGCATGGGTACTGCCTGTTTGCTCACCATGCTGGACAGTCTTGTTTTAACTTTAGCACAAGCTAAAGTCATCTGAGAACAGGGAATCTCAGTTAAGAAAATGCCTCCGCAGGTTTGGGCTAGAGGCAAACCTGTAAGGCATTTTCTTAGTTAGGGATTCATGCGGCAGGGCCCAGCCCATTGTGGGTGGTGCTGTCCCTGGGCTGGTGGTTCTGGGTTCTATAAGAAAGCAGGCTGGGTAAGCCATGAGGAGCAAGCCAGTGAGCAGCATCCTCCATGGCCTCTGCATCAGCTCCGGACTCCAGGTTGCTATCCTGTTGAGTTTCTGCCCTTTGTTTTTGATGATGAACTGTTATATGGAACTGAGTGAATAAACAGTGAGTAAACCATTTCCTCCAACTTGCTTTTGGCCATGGTGTTTCATCACATCAGTAACCCTAACCAAGACCCTTCGATTGCAAAGGAAAACTTGTTCATTATAGAAAAAGAATAGTTATTTTAAAAATTTTTATCTAGTCTTTGATGAAAAGTAACTACCATGAACATTCTGACATTGTATTATTAACTTTGTGTTACTGCAGTGAAAAACCTAGGCAACTCATTTTATTGAGAGAAAGGTGTCTTTGAATGGCAGTTCTGGAGATTCGAACTCTGGTCAGGTGGGCGTCATGCTGACCTGGTGAATGCTGGAGTATATATCACAGTCATGAGCCAGGAACAGAGGATGCTCAGAGCCTCTAGTCCTCCCGTAGCCACCCCCCCTCCTCCTCCACAGGCCCCATTACCTCCCAGTAGGAGCACTCTAAGGACCAGCCCTTTACCACACAGGACCTTCAGGGACACTGGACAGGCAGACTGTAGCTCACAGTACATCTTCTACCACTGCTGGGTCTGACTGACCAGTACTGTTTCCTTCCCTGTTCTTTTATGTGGAGTTCCCTAGGATTCCTTTTGTTCTGGGGACTTGGGAGATGGCTTAGTCAGTAAAGTGTCTACTGTGCAGGCGTGAGGACCCATGTAAAGTGTCTACTGTGCAGGCGTGAGGACCCATGTAAAGTGTCTACTGTGCAGGCGTGAGGACCCATGTAAAGTAATGACCCATGTAAAGTGTCTACTGTGGCAGGCGTGATGACCCATGTAAAGTGTCTACTGTGCAGGTGTGAGGACCCATGTAAAGTGTCTACTGTGCAGGCGTGAGGACCCATGTAAAGTGTCTACTGTGCAGGCGTGAGGACCCATGTAAAGTGTCTACTGTGCAGGCGTGAGGCATGCTCTGCAGTGTCAGTACTGGGTGGGGGCAGGGACAGGAGGCTCTGTGAGGATGCTCACCAGCCAGTCCAGCCAAGCCAGTCAGCTGCAGGTTAAGTGGGAGACCCTGTTTCAAAGATGCACATGGAGAGTGATTGAGGTTTCTGGCCTTCACATGTCTTTCTGGTACTAACTTGCTGAATTTAAGCAATTTTCTTAATTTCTTGACGCCTCTTTCCTTGCCTACCAAATGAGGAACAATCTCTGTTCTGCAGCTTCAGTGAGCTAATCTGTATGATGCTCTTAGTAGAGCACCCATCCCAAGGAGAGCACTCATCCCAGGATGAGCATCCATCCATCCCAGGGAGAGCACCCATCCATCCCAGGGAGAGCACCCATCCATCCCAGGGAGAGCATCCATCCATCCCAGGGGGAGCATCCAGCCCAGGGTGAGCACCCATCCATCCCAGGGAGAGCACCCATCCATCCCAGGGAGAGCATCCATCCATCCCAGGGAGAGCACCCATCCATCCCAGGGAGAGCACCCATCCCAGGGTAAGCACCCATCCAAGGGTGAGCACCCAGCCCAAGGAGAGCACCCATCCCAGGGAGAGCACCTATCCATCCCAGGGAGAGCACCCAGCCCAGGGTGAGCACCTATCCATCCCAGGGAGAGCACCCATCCATCCCTGGGAGAGCACCCATCCATCCCAGGGAGAGCACCCATCCATCCCAGGGAAGGCATCCATCCATCTCTGGGAGAGAACCTATCCCATGGTGAGCACCCTGCCTAGGGTGAGGATTTCTGTGGCTGTGAAGAGACACCTTGACCACGGCAACTCTTTTAAAGGAAAGCATTTAATTGGGGCTGGCTTACAGTTTCAGAGGTTTACTATTATCGTCCTGGTGGGAAGCAAGGCAGCATGCAAGCAGACATGGTGCTAGAGGAAGGGGCTGAGAGCTCTTCTGTTTGACTCACAGGCGACAGGAAGTGGTCTGTCACACTGGGCAGGATCTGGAGCGTGTATGAGACCTCAAAGACCACCTCCACAGTGACACACTTCCTCCAACAAGGCAACACCCACTCAACAAAGCCACGCCTTCTAATAGTGTCACTCCCTTTGGGGACCACTTTCCTTCAACCCACCACACAGTACGCCATCTGTTGGTCTTCATTCTGGTTCTTACTTGTATGAATGTTTTTGCCTGTATGCATGTATGTGTGCCACATATGTGCCCGGCAGTGAGGTCAGAAGAAGGCTTCAGCCCCTGGAAACAGAGTTACAGGTGGTTGTAAGTTGCCGCCTGCATGCTGGAAACTGAACCGGCTTTTGTGCAAGAGAAACGAGTGGTCTTAACAGCCAATCGGTACGTCCATCCATCCCCTCACCCTGGTTTTTATTTCCACGATTGTTACCAGGCCCAGCAGAAGCCCCTTTGCGCTCCATCCCTGCCGCTTCCCCAGGGAAAACAGTCTGACGCTCTCCTCCTGTCTCTCCAGCACAACTTCATCGGCTGGAAGGGCTGAGAACCATCGGTGTCACTACCAACGGCATCAACCTAGCCCGGCTGCTGCCCCAGCTCCAGCAGGCAGGGCTCAACGCTGTTAACATCAGCCTGGACACTCTGGTGCCGGCCAAGTTTGAGTTCATCGTCCGCAGGAAAGGTGATCACAGCAGGCCGGCCGAAGTGTGGGTCTCCCCGGGGCTTTGCTGCTGCTGCTGCTGCTGCTGCTGCTGGTGTGTGTGTGTGTGTGTGTGTGTGTGTGTGTGTGTGGCGGGGTGTTCACTTCCTCCAGGTGTCTAGATCATGGAAGTGCTCGTGGTAAGGCTCCGTAAGGGACTAATGCCAAGGCCAGGTTGTTTGCCTGGAGACACATGGATGGCTGGGGCAGAAGTGGCCGCCCTGAAGTGTCAGGCCCTTGTCTTTAAGCCTCTCTTCCTCACACCCTGCTCCAAATATGGGTAGTCCATCACTGAGGGCTCTGGGAGGTCAGAGGGGTGCTAGGAAACGCAGCTCGCCACCCTCTTCTTCTGGCACAGTGTCAGTGCCGGCCTGGATGTCCTCCTCCTTCCCTGCCCGGTGTGCAGGTCCTGCTTGCAGCATTCCAGAAAGCTCTGGCTGAGGCTCCTCCCTCTGGCTGAGGCTGAGCTCTGGCTGAGTCATTCACTGTGGCAAAATTTAAAGTGTAGTAACACAGTTTTAATGTGTTTTTAAACTCATGCTTTGTTTTTGTTGGGGGGATGTGTGTGTGTTCGTGTCCTGTGGTTGCGTGTGCGGGTGGAGGCAATAGGGCAGCCTCCTCTTCCTCCTCATAATGAGTTGTCCATCATGCGTTTCTGAGATAGCCTCTCTGGCTGGGATCTGGGATACACTCATTTAGACTAGTCAGGCTGGCCAGTGAGCCCTGGGACTTTACCTCTCTCCTCCTCCTGGGGTTGGGATTATAAGCACGCCTCCCTCATCCAGCTTTTTACACGTGCTGGGGATCGAACTCAGACTCTCATGCTTGTGCATGGGACGCTGCCCAGACCCTGCAGACTGCTGGAACAAAGCATACGATCACATAGAACAGCCTTTGCTGATCTCACGGTGTCCGCTGACCTGCCGTGGGGAGGGGGGCAACTCAGAGCAGGAGGGAGCTGGATTGAGGAAGAGATGGTTCTGCTGGCCCAGTGGCACAGAGGATTTGGATCTAGGCTCCTTCCTCTGAGGAGCCTGTGAACAGAGAGCAGGAGGCCTGGCGGGAGGGGGAAGTGGGAGGGTGCTTCAGGCTGGGCCCCATCTGTGTCTGTCCCTCCCTTGCCCCCTTCCCCAGGGACACATTCCTCCCCGCCCCCCATTATGCTGTGGTATTCACCTGCCCCTGGAGGGAAGGGCTGAGAACATACCAGTGAGAGGGGCCTGCATCATACAAGATGGGTGTGAAGACTGCAGGCGGGCCTCAGTTTCCCCATCTAGACTGTGCAAAGGCTTGGCTAACTGTGGCCCACGGGTCGCATCCAGCTCACAGCCTTGGAGCCAGAAATGTGTTTTACCGATGACATTTGTAATCATTAATCCTTGAGAACATGACCTGTGAACCCCAATTAAACAATATTGAGCCCCAGAGAAAATAGTCATTCCCATCTCACGTTACGAAAAACCAAGGGACCCAGTGCCCTCTTCTGACCTCCGTCAGCACCAGGGACACCTGTGGCGTACAGACATACATGCGGCTAAGCACACATATACATAAAACGAAATAAATACAAAGTGGCAACAGATGAAGGCTCTGAGGAATGCACCCCAGGATGCTCTGGCCTCCAATTGTGCATGCACTCCTACAAATAGACCAGCATGCACACGTACATACGTAACTCCAAAAAGGAAGTGTACCTTAAAAAGAAAAGTCATATTGCTGTACTTTGAAATTAGTAAAAACATGCTTTGTGTCACCTGCCCACACAGAGTCTGGGTGCTGCCTCTTGGCTTTTGTAACCTGAAATGTTCCTTGTCGGGCCTGCGGGAGGAAAGTCGCTGGCCTCTCAGCCAGTGTGGATCTGGTTGTTCCGGGACAAGGCAGTCCCTGAGTCCTTGCTTCTCCCTCTCCACAGGCTTCCACAAAGTCATGGAGGGTGTTCACAAAGCCATTGAGCTGGGTTACAAGCCTGTGAAGGTGAGCACCTGTCACCTGCTGACTCCGCCTTCCTCCCTGACCCTGCCGGCCCCTTGACAGCCCTCAGCCTGACCAGTGGATGTGTACCTCCCAATACTCTTGCCAATCACATCCGGCCCCCACTTCTCCCTCACTGGGAACAGAGACTGCCCCAGCCCTGAGAGTAATGGGAGGCGTAGATTGTCCCGAGCAGTGCCACACCCCGCCACACCCCAAAGGTCATCCTCATGAAGGCACGTTGGAGACAGTTCTCAGTGCCCTTGTCCTTGGTCAGGTGAACTGTGTGGTGATGCGAGGCCTGAATGAAGACGAGCTTCTAGACTTTGTGGCCTTGACAGAAGCCCTTCCCCTGGATGTGCGCTTCATCGAGTACATGCCATTTGACGGTGAGTGACAGGGGCTTGGTGGGGACAGAAGGGGTGTGTGGGCCTCGGGGCGGTACCAGGTACTGCTAAGACCTGGGGTGGTGGGAGGGCAGTGTGTGGTGCTCTGGGGTCACACATGGGTGTGATCTGATCCTTGGGCAGGGTCCCCTTCATCTCTGGTCCAAAAGCCCCCCCACCCCTCTGCCACCCGCAACCAAATGCAGGCAACAAGTGGAACTTCAGGAAGATGGTTAGCTACAAGGAGATGCTGGACACCATTCGACAGCGGTGGCCAGGGCTGGAGAAGCTGCCCGAGGAGGACTCCAGCACAGCCAAGGTTAGGGAGCGTGGGTGGTTGCTGGATGTGGCTGTAAGTCCAGAGCACAGCGGGGAGTGCAGCTTGGGAGAGCAGCCTAGACTTGGAAGGGTAAGACCAAGTGGCTTCAGAGGTCATGCAGGCAAATGGAGCAGCAGCGCTGGCCCTGTCCTCCACATGACCTTCTGGAGGCCTGGCATCCCCAGACACCTGTATCCATAGCAACTCCTCTCTAGAGCAAGGCCAGGCCACGGCAGAGGCGTATGGGTCACCCACCACACTGTGAGGGAGCTGCAGAGTGTGGGGGAATCTTGGGAGTGAGGGAGAGCCCACCCTGTCCCTTCCACCGCCCTTCTCCCCTAGGCCTTTAAGATCCCTGGCTTCCAGGGCCAGATCAGCTTCATTACCTCCATGTCCGAGCATTTCTGTGGGACCTGCAACCGACTGCGCATCACAGCTGACGGGAACCTCAAGGTGAGCATCCCACCCCCGGGAGCCCTTGCTACCGGTCTCCTCACATTCCACCTGAGCTTCTGATTAGAGCGGAGATCAGTGCTCAGTGCAGGGGAACTTGGGGGTGACCAGAGTGCATCTGATTTGTGTTGCAGTCACCCTCTTCCCTCAATCCTTCATCCTTTGGGACCTCAGAATAGCTTCTGGTTCATCGGGGATCCTTTCCAGCACTCAGTGCTGCCAGAGGGGGACCTAAAGGGTTGTTATCCCTGGGACATCTGGTTGACCTTTTCCACACAGCCAGGGGCACACTCTGAAAACAGGCCCATTACTTGGGTAATTGTCACTCATGCTTGAGCTTGAGTCTGGGAAAGGCTCATTACCTTAAGGCCATAGGAACTCATTGGCACCTTCAAAGAGGTAGTGGACAGAAACATAGTGACCCTCTGTACCAGGCATGTCTGTGCTGGCAGTGAGGATGGTGGGCTCCAGGACCTCAGAGACCTTGAAGAAGGGCTGAGACCTGGACTCGCTCTGCCTGAATCAGATCTGGGAAGTCCACACTGTTGAGAGCTGTGTTTCAGATCAACTTGTTCCTCTGACTAGGGAGCGATGTGAAGTTTCTGAACAAGAGGGAGACATGCTCTTCATCTTTGTCAGATTTGAACTTAAACTCGTTAAGTTGATATGGAGCAATGACTAAGATACATACATATGTGAGGGTAAAGCTATGAGATTGCATGGGGAGATGGCTGAATGTGTGGGGTGATAGTGTGAGGAAGATGACTCAGCAGAAAGGTACTTGCTATGCAGTCACGGAGACCCAAGTTTCGATCTCCAGCTCCCATGTAAAAAGCCAAGCATGGCTGCACACTTGTAATCCCAGTGCTGGGCAAGTGGAGAGAAGAGACTCTGGAGCTCACCGGCCTGCTAGTCTAGCCAAGTTGCTGAAATCTAGGTCAATGAGAGACCCAGTCTCAAAAACTACTGTGGAGGTCAGTTGAGGAAGACACCTGATATTGACCTTTGGCCTCCATGCATGCACACTGTTGCTAATTTAAGAAAAGTGTCACTTGAGAGAAAGATGCCATGTGATAGGGTCAAACAGAGGGTTTTTATTAGGGAAAGGGGGTGGAGAGACTGGCCACCAGAGATAGGAGCAACAAAAGAGAGGAAAGAGGGGGAGGGAGGGATGGATGGACAGAGAGAGGGAGAGAAAGGAAGAGAAGAGGATGGGAGGTGGGCAGGGTCCTTTTAAAAGGGAAACAGTGAATGGGCACAGATGATGCTCTTAGTGGCTGCAGCTGAGGCTACATCCTGTCAGAACCCCATGGACAGGCCAGTACAGATGCCTGAATACTAACATGCGCGCGCGCGCACACACACACACACACACACACACACACACACACACCTATATACAGGAAACATAGACACACATATGCATAAGAAAAAAGTATGGGACAGAATAATGAAAGAGCTTAGTGGTGTAGGAGGAGGGGAATGTGTGGGGTGACTGCTGGGCCGGGAATTTTAGGATTGGGGTTGGAGCTGCAGGTCTGGGGTCAGCCCATTTGAATACAGAAAGAAAGAAGTATACACTGAGTTGTTCCAGAAATGCCTGGGAATACAGTTGGCATCTGTCCATCAAGGTCCTATAGGAAGTGTAAGGAAGACATTTGAAGAGAATGGGATGGTTATTTAGTGGAAGCCGAGAACCGAGGGGGTGATGTCACCGAGGGATGATGTCACCGAGGGGGTGATGTCACCGAGGGGGTGATGTCACCGAGGGGTGATGTCACCGAGGGATGATGTCACCGAGGGGGTGATGTCACCGAGGGGTGATGTCACCGAGGGGTGATGTCACCGAGGGGTGATGTCACTGAGGGCCAGTGCGGCTGCAGCCTTGAGGGGAAGGGGTGGTGCTTCAGCTGTGGAGGGAATTCCGCAGGGCCTCCCCTTCCTCTCTCCTGATCTCCAGGCAGAAGCCAGCACAGGGAAGCCCGAGTGTCAGTGAAGGGTGGAACAGAGCCTGGGCTCCGTGCTGTGGGAATGGGGAACCAGACCTCCTGTCTTACAGCCCTGGCTGCTCCAGGGCTCGGCACTCCCTGGCTTTCCAGACATTCTTCTGTGCCTGACTAGCACATCTGACAGACACATAGGTTGTAGCAGGGTGGTTTGTTGGTTTTCTGCATGACCTTAGCCATCCCCATCTTAGGACCAAGTTTCTCACAGAAGCCAGGGAACATTGACTTAAGACTAAATGACTACAGAAGTCATCTCCAGCCAGGTGGGATGCTCACATTTGTCACCCCAGCACAGTCAGATGGAGGAGGGTTCCTGTCAGTTCCTGGCCATCCTGGACACTATAGTATGAGCTAAAAAAAATGAGACTCTTGTTTAGAAACAAAAACTCCAAGGCTGTCCTTTCCAACAGCCCTCTGCTGCAAATGGGTGGCAGGTGGTAATGTCCACACCGGAAGGAACCAGGAAGGACTGATGGGAAACAGGATGCATGTTCCACCTCCAGGGTACCCAGCTATTGATTGGGGTCCACTCTCGTGATAGAGGCTTCATCATCAGCTATCTCAGAAAATAACAGCAGTTCTGGCTCCGTATGCTCGCTCTTCGTATCTATTTAATTCTCATTGCGTACTGTACACTGTGAAAGGAGTAGAGCTAAGCCCCACACAGAAGTCTGATTTTGCCTGCTGCTTGCCTAGCTTTTCTGGCCCCGTCCATCCAGTCCCTTGTGTCCCCCATGGCCCTGGGTGAGCCTGCCGGGAGGGAGGCTTGAGCACTGATGCTCACCCTGGTAGGGCTGGCGGCTTAGACTTGTTCTCTCATCTGCACCAGGTCTGCCTCTTCGGGAACGCTGAGGTGTCCCTGCGGGACCACCTGCGGGCGGGGGCATCTGAGGAGGAGCTTCTGAGAATCATTGGGGCAGCCGTGGGTAGGAAGAAGAGGCAGCATGCAGGTAAGGGCTGGGCGGGAAGGCTGGGCTGGCGGGAGTGGGCAGGGTTAGTGTGAAACAAGCTTGGAGGAGAGGGTGCAGGGGTAAAGCAAGCCTGGACCAAGGGTGCCGGTCTAAGTGTCCTTGTGGCCACTCCTATTGGATTTGGGTGTGGTGAGAAAATCAACGTAGCATGAGCTATACAGGGAGACCCCAAATTCTCTTGAACTGAGATATCACTGGCTCTTGGGAGAGAGGGAGGGAGCGCCAGGTCCCTGGGCATCTCCAGGCTGCTCTCTGGGCTCCACCTTGCAGTAACAAATGTGAGAGAGGGATATTGTCACAATGCCTGTGCTGTGCATAGGACTTTGGGGCCACATTCATTCACCTGTGTGTTTCAGTGGATTCTCCCTTCTCTGTCCTCCCCCGCTTTCCTGTCTGTCCGTCCTTCCCTCACACCAGGCATGTTTAACATTGCCCAGATGAAGAACCGGCCCATGATCCTCATCGGTGGGTGACCTATCAGTACGTAACTACTTACCCTTGTCACTTGGAGGGTCCTGTGGGGTGGTGGGGGTCCCCTCAATGAGATAACTCCTGCTCGGCTCCGTGATATTCTTCCTTTTTATTTTTTGGATCTCCTTCATCTTTTCTTAAACTCCCGATGTCTACCATGTCTTCCCTGCCCACAGCAACCCGTCTGTCTCCGGACGTAAAGTGGTCCTTTGCCCTATCTCGAAATCAGGGCAGGGTCTTCTAAAGACCTGATGCTCACTGAGTTAGCTCTCCTAGGAGAGTAGAGCTGCGCCACCGCTGTGAAATCTCCCAGCAGGACACAGGTGTCCCTTCTCTGTCACATGGGGCTACCTGTGTCTATGCGTGGCCCATCAGTTGACCCAGCAAGGCAGCCCTCTGAACACCCAGGATTTGAGCTTTCCATTTCCTGCACACCTCAAGTACAAGGTGCTTCCTCAAGTGAAAACACCACTTTTAAAGCCCCAGGTAGTGTCCTCTCCTGGGGAACGCGGCTGGTCCCTGTTGCTCTGCTCGGTGCCCAGGTGGCAGCAGATGACGCCTTGACGCCCTACGTGTCACACCCAGATTCAGGCCTCCCGAGTTAGCACAGTGGAACTGCAAAAGCACTAAGGACCCTGAAGGAAACGGCTCCTTCCTCCAGAGCTTGGAGCAGAGTAGCCTACAGGCCCAGAGCAAAGCTGATCCCCTGGGCCAGAGATAGCCCAGTGACGCCTCAGCACACTGGCCACCCAAAGCAGGAGAGGCATTCCACTGGGGAAGGTAGCGTAGTCATCCTCCAGCCCCCGGATATACATCTTCACAGCTAGGGACGGGGATGCCTTGATGCTGCTCCCTCTGCCCGACAAGGGTGGGGCTCAGGGTATGATGGAGAATCCCTTGTCTTGTGTGGCGTGACTAGTCTGGCCTGGTCTTCATAACACAAGAGTTTCCTCTGTCAGGGCCTCTCTGACGCTCTCAGGGACCCTGCCCACTCGACCCTGAGTTGGTAGGACCAGGTATCCAGTCGTGTGAGTTCTCAGCTGCTGCTGTCGGGGTGCTGGCACTGGTCTTTTGTCTATTCTCTGGGAAACAGCAGTCTGCAGAAGCCCCAAGGTTTTCTGGACATGGGTACCAATCTGTCACTTAATGCCCATACAGGGGCTTGACATTGCTTACATAGATGAACTGTTTGCTTGATGTCTTACCTGCCAATGACATGGTTGCTTTGCATTCTCCATTGGAAGTATCAAGGTGAAAATACCTGTGATTGGTAATTCAGACCTAGCTAGTCTTGGGAAAACGAATGCACATCAAAAGGCTGTCCCAGGCATCGGTCTTCAGGCCTAAGGCATGTCATAGCAGAACTCTGGGGACCAAGTTCAGACGCACTGGAAACAAGCAAGTGGCCTTGCACCAACCCTGCCTGATGAGCACAAACCTTCTAGGCACCTTCTCTTTGGTTTCTTCTCTGCCTGCTTGTTTCGCTTGTTTTATTTTGTTTTCCAAGACAAGATTCCTCTAGCCTGTAGCCCTAACTGTCCCGAACTCCCTCTGTAGACCAGGCTGGCCTTGGACTCACAGAGACCCACTCGCCTCTGCCTCCCGAGTCCTGGGAATGCGGGCCTGCACCACCACTGCAGCCAGCTCTCTGTCTGCTTTTGGTTTTTCCTTCTCCCCAGTGTGAATGAGAACATGTTGGGGCAGTAAGGGGTCAGGAGAGGTACTCATTTGCAGGCTCAGTCTCTTCTCTTCCCTCTTGCCTTTCAGGGGCATTTTTGATGCTTCAAGATTCCCCACCAGCTACTTGGAGCCTTTTCTCCTGGGATCCCCTGCGTGTTCGGAGTCCGAGTGCCAGGGAGAACCTCTCTGATAAGATGGCAACTTTGTGGGAAAAACTCCGTGTTCCCATGGCCCTTCCTCTGTTTCAGCAGTGCCTGGGGTCTGGCTCCCCTCAGAGACACTACAGCCACTACCCAGACTCTGACACTCACTCTAAGTGCCTTAGCAAAGACTCACAGGGTCCTGCTGTCCCCTCAGGACCAGGGCCAACCTCAACTCAGCTAACTCATGTGGATTCAGAAGGACGGGCAGCTATGGTAGATGTGGGCGGGAAGCCAGACACACTGCGGGTGGCTGTGGCCTCTGCTGTGGTCCTTCTTGGACCTGTGGCCTTCAAGCTTGTCCAGCAGAGCCAGCTGAAGAAGGGAGATGCTCTCACAGTGGCCCAGCTGGCTGGAGTCCAGGCAGCCAAGCTAACTAGTCAGGTGATCCCCCTGTGCCACCATGTGGCCCTGAGCCACGTGCAGGTACAGCTGGAGCTGGACAGTACACGCCATGCCGTGCTGATCCAGGCATCATGCCGGGCCCGGGGCCCCACTGGTGTAGAGATGGAGGCGCTGACTTCGGCTGCCATGGCTGCCCTTACGGTGTATGACATGTGCAAGGCAGTCAGTAGGGACATCGTGGTGGCAGAGGTAAAGCTGATCAGCAAGACTGGGGGTCAGCGGGGGGACTTCCATCGGGCTTAGGGAGCCTCACTCACTCACTGTGGTCATGGCTCCCAAGGGATACAATTTAGGCCAAGGAAAAGATGTCACATTCCTCTAAATCTAGTCACTGTGACCTAGGGTCACTATGATATTTATAGTGAGATGTTCTCAACCTAAGACACCTCCGTCCTTGACACCTTCCAGGACTCCAGCCTTGGGAGGTTTGATACTGGATCCCCACCCCCCAGTCATGCCAGAGTGCTTGAGTTGTTTCAGATGGATAGCTTTAAGCAGCCCTTCTCATTAGGGCCCTCTCCTCTCTTCCTGGGGAGATAATAAGGGCTCACTGAGCAGAGGAGCCCACTTTGAGGAGGGAAAAGCACAAGCTTCCTAAAGAGTGGGTCACAGTGATCCCACTGCCTGGCTTCCAGCCCTCTCCAAGGGGACGTACATTTATGGACGGTATCACTAAGGACTCGTGCCAACCTTTACCCACGCCCGCTTCTGCCTACTGCGGTCTGCCCACACCTCTCCTCTGGCGCATATCAGGGAAAGAAGAGAGTTGAAGGTGACCTTCACCCCTCCGTGCACAAATAAAGCCAGCTTTGGAGATGAGGCGTGAGGACTCTTGTCTGTAAGAAGGGCACAGCTGCTAAGTTTTACCCATCAGTCCCGTTCCAAGGGACTCTCTGAAAGGGATGGGATGGGAAGAGAGAATCAAGGGGCACAGTCTCTGGACTCCCCCAGAGGAGACAGTGAGAAATGCAGGATCCATCCTAAGGCAGATTGACAGATGGGGGTCCCGGCTCAGCTGTACCGCCAACTCTCGGAGGTCAGGCTGTTAATTAGAGGCTCCTAGTCCATGCTTCCCAAACAATGGCCTGGCATGCTGGCTTCTCAAAGGTGGTGGCTTCTTGGGTTCCTCTACCTTGTACAGAGGGGTGATGACAAATGTTTAACAATTCATCTTTGGAAAAACAAATGGGTTCCTGTGACACAAATGTTCCCAACTCAAGCCATCCACATAACCTCATTTGGCTTGGAACATTCCAGAAAATGTACATTGGCACTCATGGAATGGGGTAGAACTGGTAGGAACTAGTTTCATCCCACCATTGGCTCAGTCCACTCTAGCACAACTCAAGTCTACATGGGAAAAAGATACGTTTCTAGGCAGGGTGGGGATGAGTTTAATATTTTTTAGTATTACAATATATTCTTATAAAAGGGTGCGGGTAAAAAGGACACTGTAGAGTTCTGTACATATGAAACTTATTTGTCTTCTGCAGCAGCTGGTAAGAGTGGCCTTAGCATGAAGGTTGGCAGATGTCCTGGGGAGATGGTCACAGCTCCCCAGTTGCTGGTAGCAGGAGTGGATGGGAAGAGCCCATGCCTATCTCCACCCACCGGGACAGTTTTGTCCTTCCACCCCCTGGACCAGCTTCCATCCTGGGAAGGGAATTGCCATTGCCGAGAAGGGGTATGTTGACTGGACTATGAATCGTACATTGTGCACAGTTAACTGAAACCGTTGACCCACAGGTGGCAGGACAGATAGGAGCTGTACTGGGGGTAGATGTCATTTAATGTTGAGGACCAGCCTATCTGCCTCTACTGGGCACCGGTCACTTCCTGCTGAGCCACCCACAATGGTCCGTGTGGTTCAAGGCACTGTTGAAATCTGGTTACAAAGACATACAGCACCAGAGCCGCTGGCCAAATTTGGAAAATAATAAATAGAGAAGGCAAAATCCTTTGGGGTAAGAAGGCTGGGCTCTGGAGAGATGCCAAATGGCTTTTCTGAGGCTCCAGTGTGCTCCTTCAAGAACGTCCATCTTCCTTGTCTTTCCTGGTGCATGTCCAGTCTTCATGGTGGTTGGGAAGGCCAGAACACAGGCATGCCTGTTCCCTGCCCCTAGCATGTTAGGCTGACAGCCTGGCCAAATTGGAAGAGGATGGGAAGATGTCCAGCTCTAGCCTCTCCATTCTTGGTAGCTTGTGGGAGGAGGTGTCAGGTGGAGGCAGTAGCCACTCTTTGAAGCCTTTTGCCCTCACAGGCTGGCTTCTCTATGCCTGTACTTGCTGAGACTCCTCTCAAACCAGTGTACATGTCCAGCTTAACCCTGTGTTTCTCCTCCCCAAAGCTTATGGTCCCACCCCCTGGGAATCTCATGTAGGAAAACAAGATAGGAGTGAGCATCACGCAGCCACTGGAAGCCATGGAGTTAGATGAGAAGTCAGGAGCTCATGGATGGTAATCAGGCAAGACTGGTCTCAGGATGAGAGGGAATAGAGGTGCATCAGACAGCAAGAACCCTCATGGAGTTGATCTTACCCTGCTCCATTTAGAACACTCGTGTAGATATAGTAGTGCTGCCTTTTCTATACCAAAAACAACTGAAGATGGACGGAACAGAAGATGATTGAACAGGAGGTCCAGAATGGTCCCATACAAGTCACGCCAAGGAACCAACCGGAATATCTACAGATGCAGGGGCAAACCCTGAAGAGAGCATCCTACACAAGCTCTCCCTCCTTCATGATCACCTCAGCATTTTCTGCTTGCTCTAGCCCTCAGGAACAATTCCCCAAGGCCAGCTGCAGCCAAGTATATGGAGCTCCGCGTGACCTCAGATGGAGACGTAGAAGGGGACATCTGGGTGAAATGGTAGAGGGGCACTCCTAGGGAAGGGACACGTGTGAGTGTAGTCCTTGGTGAAGAACTCCTGGGAACTCATGTCACGTCCAGCACAAGGTTCGGGTTGCACTGGGGTGGGCTTTGGGGCTCCTATGCTGAGCCTGGTGAGGAGGTCTTCCTTGGACATTCTCCTTTCCAGAGCCATACCATAAGCTGATGGCGATCCGGAGTTCTGGAATCCAGAGATGAAGTTGGAAGCTGGACACTAGTAGATAGGATGGAGGTGGCCGAGGGGAGAGGAGAGGCCCCAGGACTTGCTCTAGGCAAAAGGCAGATAACTCACTTGCTGGCTCCTGGTCCCTTTTCCACATGTATTCTTCTGGAACTTGCTAGAGCTTATCTCATTACAACACACAAGGCCTCTAGTTTCCACCCCAGATCCATGTTCCATTGAGCTGTCTCTTCAGATAAGAGCCTAGAGTCCCCACTGCTGACTCTCAGGTTCCATTCCACCACCATATCCTGTACAAGAGGCCAGAGAAGGAATGTGTCTCTGGGATTTTAAATAGCTCTGCGCCAATGCAAAGTCTGGAGAATGGTGTCCTCCAACCTGGGATTTCCTGACCAAAGCCCAGGGCCTGCCAGGGATGTCCAAGCTAGTCTTAGAGAGTGATGGCCAGGAAAGGGGGGCACAGACAGTGACAGGGTGGCAATGGATGAAGGGGAGATGAGAAGCCCCTCTGTCGGCGTGGGAGACACCTGGTCTAACCACACAGCCCTCAGGACCCAGCCCAGGGCTCCCCAACCCAGCTCTCCAAGTCACCGAAGTCATTGCTGCTTCTACGCAACTCCTCTCCCCTAACACGTCTGTCTTCAGGCCGGCTGCTGTGTGGCCCCAAGTCAATAATTTAGCCTGTTTATGGCCCGCTCTCGGGTGACCTCTGGGGCCTGAGTCCCTGCTCGCTTGCGGTTGCGCTTGAACTTGTTTAAGTCCTTGTCAAAGACTTCTCCGGAGCGCAAGGCTGACACCAGGTCATCAAACTCGCCGCTCTCCTCCAGGGTGCCACCCACCAGGACCTTCCGCTGCCTCTGCCATCTTTCTTTTTCACGCTGCTCCTTCAGCTGAGAGTGGGAAGGTGAAGTGAGTCAGGGACAAGGCAAGCTGCCTGCAGCCCTCTTGGTCCTTGAACGCTCTCCCAGCCCGAGCCTACCCCTATCCTGGACACGCGTCACCGGCCAGGGACACTCTGCTGCTTCTCAAGATGCCCCACCCGCCCCCCAAGCTGGGAGCTGTTTCTCCCTTCTGGGCTCCTATTTTATCTCGCATCCTCCAAGCACCCTCCCCTTCATGCCCTCCTGTGCTGCACCCTGCCCACCCCCACCCCCACCCCCAGCCCTTACCATGGATTCCATGCGCGCCCTCCGCTCATCATCTTCCTTCCTCCTCCTCATGGCCTCCAGGTCCTGCCGGGCCTCCAAGAAGGCCTGCAAGAAGGTATCGAAGATACCAAAGAACTCGTCTGGCTGCATCTTACTCTCCTGCTCCCCGAAGTGCGTCAGCGCCTTGGCAAACTGTAAAAGACACAGAAGTGCGGTGAGCCCAAGCCTGTAGTCAGTTAGCTCCCAGCTGAGCCCAGTCCAAGCTGGGGCACAGGTGTAGGCACGGAGAGATGGTTCAAACCCCAGGGTTCACCCATGGAAGCCTCAATCCAAAATTCACTAGTGAATAACTCCTGTTGGGGTGACTTCTGGGGAGATGAGTTGGGGCTAGCTGACAGTCTAATTTTATGCCACGTCTGGGTCCTTTATACTGAAGGTGTGGAATCAGGAGATGATGGCCTGGGAAGACTTATCGATAGTCAGCCACTGCCTGGCTGGAATGGAAAGGGCCCACACATGCCATCGAGTCATTATTGGGTCACTTAGTTGGTGGGTGACTTACTTAGCCCCTCTGTGACTCGACTCCTTCACCTGTAAAATGGGGATCAGCTTCATGGTATTATTGTGGGCATCAAATGGGGTGATGGACAGAAACAGCAGGCTCTATGCACATGAAGCAGGCACCACCCTGACTTTGTGTGAGCACTGTGTTCTCTTACCCAATGCACACAATACCATCTAGGAAACATTCCCCACCCAAGTAGTCCTCCTGGGACCCGCAGCCTGTGTACCTTCTGGAAGCCTGCTGGAAATGCTGGCTCTCCAGCCACCCTCCCCCTGGGTCTTCTGCATAAGAGGCCACACATTAAAATGAACACCACATGGGTCCATTTGCATCCTCACAGAAGTAGGTAGAGTGCCAGCAAGTTCAAGGCTCAGCTGGGCACTCAGGATGCTTGCCCAAGTGACTGAGACCCTCTGATTCTCAGTGTCTTCATCTGGTGAATGGGACTATAAACTTTCAGCAAACCTGTAAAGCAGGTGATGGGGGACATGATTTCAACAGTGGGGAGCAGGCTACAGGAAGATCTCGGAGGCTGGCCAGCCAGACTACCCTAATCATTGAGCCCCAGGTCCCAATGAGACCCTGTGGTAAAATATAAGATGGTTGGCTCCTGAGTAATGACACCCGAGGTTGATCTCTGGTCTCCGCAGGTATGTGTGCAAAAGCGCACACACACAAATGTATACACACATACATAAAAATAAAATTTAAAACAATGCTGATGGTGCCTGGGTACCTAAAAAGTGGGCCCTGATCCCTGTGGTACAAGGTAGTCACTGATTGCCTTGGAGGAGAGAGGAGATGGGATGTCTCAAGGCACTGGCTTTGTCCCTGTCCCTGTCACACCATGCCTAGAAAAGAGGGAGCTGAGACACAGTGGGGGCACTGGGCCATCTTTACCTTATCCCTGGCCTCATTGAGCTGGTCCTCCAGCTCTGAGAAACTGAAGCTGGACACTGTGATGAAGTCACTCATGACAGGGACAAACTTGTCATTGGGGTCCCGTGCCTGGCGCCTTTGATATTCCAACTCCTGGGAAAGGAGGGTTAACACGATTTAGACAGATGGAGTCCAGGGACCACCATATGCTACTTATCAGTCAGAGGACATCATAAACGCCTTTGGAAAAGATGGCACCTGGGTTCACAGTTCTAAAGATGTCTTTGAGAGTTGTGGGTCTGTACAGCTATTCGTGTCCTTCCCTAACCACCACTGTCCCTTCTGGCTTTTGAATGATGTGTGTGTGAGGATCCAGGCATTATGCTGGCCCACCCTGTCAGTCAGCAGGATGTGCGATACATCACTATGTCATGTGCTGAGTGGCTACATCACGTGTTGTGTGGCTATGTAAAGCTCTGTACGCATGCGCAAAAATTCCCTTTTAAGCAAGCTCTGCCTGCCCCTCACTCTCCACTTTCTTTCTCAGCGGATCACCACAGCGCCATCTTTCACACATGGGTTTGCTGTACCCTGTGACTCATGCCTTGACAATGCCAATAAAAACTACAGTGTGACCAGCATCATCTGGGAAGTCTTGCTGCTGGGCTGTGATCCATATGCTAAGTAGCCCTTTTCAGGACCATCAAAAACGGAAACCATCACCCACGGTAGCAAGAGCAGGTTCTCTAATTCTTAACTTCAGCCTGAATCAGTTCTCCTCCTACCTTCCCCTTCCTTCATGGGGATTCTGGGAAAGTACTCTAGTTCCCAAGTGAGGGACAAAGACTTACAGATGTCCTGAGAGTACATCAGGTATGAAGATGTGAGAACCGCAATGGTGGTAACAAGACCAGAGACCCAGGGCTTGGGCCCAGTGTTTGTACGCTCTCAATATTCCTGTATGGAAGTCCTAACCCCTACAGCAAAGCAAGGAGGTGTGTCCAAACATTTGACACTATGACACAACGTTGTCGTCTACAGAGTGCACACTTGAGAAGTACACAACCAAGTCATGAAAAGATAATGTCTTAAGTAAGTTTGTGGTTTGGTGTCAGGCCCCAGTCACGGCTCTCTTGAGGCACATGTGGCCTAAGGGTCATGGGTTGGACACTCCTATCGAGGGACTAGGTCTTAAGGGCAGAGTCTTTGTAAAGCAGCCCTATACAAGAGCCCCGGGGAAATTCGTCCTTTCTAGCAGGTGAGGACACATTGAGAAGGTCCCACCCATAAAGACCAGGCCTCCCTGAACATCGGACCTGCCCGCACTTTGGTCTTGAATGGCCCACCCTGCCAAATTACAAGGGGTAATGTCTTGTTTCTAAAAGCTACCCCATTGATGGATTTGTTTTAGTCCCATTGAGGGGACTAAGATACCAGAGTTCTCATCAATGAGTGAATGAGCCTTCAGCCTCCACTAGGGAAGGGAAGAGCAGTAAGGTAGGGTCTCATGGGACAGCAGCCCCCACGGCCATACCGCTGTATGTCACCTGTAATGAGCTCAGCCTCTGCGTGTAACAGCCCTACGGGTCAGTCCACCATGAGGACATCCCCCTGCTCAGTGACATAGAGCCCATCTCAGAGAGACAGCCCTTCTGTAAGGGTCTAAATGTGAACCCCAATAAGGTGGATCACCTTTTCTTAAGGCTCTGTCCACCTTGCGGCTGCCCCACCTCCCCATCCAGGAGCCCTGGGTCATCCAAGTTCATCACTTGGGGCTTCTGCCATCTGAGATGTGGGGGAGGAGGGCGCAATGGACATAGAAATGGCATCAAGCCTGGCTTCTTCTTGGGAAGCCTCCACTCAAGCCCAGCAGGCTCACTTACCGCCTCTACTGCTCGGAGGCCCCTCCTGAGAATGCCCACCTCCTTCTCCAGCTCTGCCAAGCTGTGGGGAGACGGGGAGAAAAGACACCCATGAGCTCTGGATGTGAAGAACCAAGCACAGTTCAGGAAAAGGACAGCTGGGAGCATAGTGGCCTTGTGACCCACCCCTCTTAGGCCCCCATACATGGCTCCAGCAGATCACGGCCCTGTGTGTCTGTAGAGTGTCAGCTCCATGGATCCTTCCAGATGCATGTATCACATAGTTCCCGTGTGTGTGTGTGTGTGTGTGTGTGTGTGTGTGTGTGTGTGTGCGCGCGTGTGTGCGCGCGTGTGTGTGTGTGTAAGTGCAGGTGCATGTTTGTGCACGCTCATACATGTGGAACTCAGTGGACAACTTCAGGCACCGTCTTAGGAGGGGTCCACCTCTTTTTGTTTGTTTGGGTTCTGGGCATGGCACTCAGACCCTCATAGCACACGCTGCATCGCCTCCTAAGCCTATCAAAAGCTTTCTCACACTAGCATCTGGCTCGATTTATTTCTTTGCATTACCATTGAGCAATGCCATCATCATTTAACAGGGTGTCTCCCCAAAGCCCTAGGTTGTTGTATTTAGAGGTGGGGCTTGGACAGATGCTTTTGATATGATGAGGTCAGTCCTGAGGGCCGAGCCTCCATGATGGCTCTTCATTGCCTGTCTGTCCTGGCCTGGGAAGCTGATGCTACACTGTAGTGTAACAGATGTTAAGCAGATTGTGGCACCATCCTCTTGGACTTCCAGTCCTCCAGAGCCATGCGTCAAATACACTTCTAATTTTTCTAGTTACGCAGTCTCAGGTGTTTTGTTATAACATAAATACATTACACACAGTGGCACTGGATACCTGTTAGCTTTAGCATTTCTGGCTTCCCCAGAGCACAGGTGAAGTCTGGCAGCCTTAGAAGATGCTGTGGATGGCCTTCCCATTACAGTTCAAGGTCCCCTTCTTCTAGCTGACCGGGATTTAAAATATGGCTTAATTTTAAATTTATGTTATGTGTGTGAGTGTTTTGCCTACATATAAGTCTGTATGCCACATGCATGCCTAATGTCTGAGGCCAGAAGAGGGTACTGTATACCCTGAAAACGAAGTCGTAGATGGTTGTGAAGCACCACGTGGGTGCTGAGGTTTGAATGGGGTCCTCTGGAAGAGCAGGCATGCTATTAACCATACAGCCATCTCTCCAGCATCCAGCCAAGTGTTCTTTATCTGGATCAGCCCCATCTGCCCGTTAGAGTGATGTTCACAGCCCAGGACACTTGGCTAGTGTTCTGCATGAGTAACCCACTCCCTCACCCCCGCCACAGGATAAACAGATGGAGGGGGTTCTATTTTATGCTGTTTCCCCCTTAGGCTTAAGTTCCATTTGCCACAGTGCACCCGGCTCAATAATGCATGTGTTACAGGTATTCTTTCTATACATGGCTCTCTGCTCCATTCAGGTATTTCCCTGAATCACCTCTGAAATAAGGTGATTTGCACCTCAGAGAGCAAGCTGTCTCTGTCTGATTCTTCTAAAAGCATTCCCTGAGACACTACCTATCTCTCAGGTGAGGGCGCCAGCTAGTGAGATCACAGGGAAGGAAGCAGGGAGAGGCTGCTTACTTGACTTTGGCAGCTTCTGATAGGTGCCGCAGCTCCAAGGGCATGTTGAGGATGTCAGGGAAGTGCTTCTCCAGGATCATGATCAGGTAATGAAGCAGAGAGATGTTCCTGTGGGTGACAGCTGTGTCAGGAGGCGGGGGGAGGAGGGACAATGAACCAGATGGAATGTGACGAGAGGAAAAGGCAAAGAGTGGGCTGGGGAGATGGCTCAGCAGTTACCAGGCTGTCTGCTCTTCCAGAGGTTCTGAGTTGGGTTCTGAGCATCCACAAATGCCTGTGACTCTAGTGCCCTCTGCTGGCCCCACAGACAACTGCACGAGCGCAGACACACACACACACATGCACACACACACACACACCACTAAAATAATCCTTTACAACGTTTTTTAAGTGGACAAGACAGCTAGCACAGAGAGACAGAAGAGGGCCGGGTAAGAGGGCTGAGGGAGCCTGTGAATCCCCACCTGTCAATGCTGGACTTCGTGTCAGCAATCTTGTTGAGACTGGCTACCCGGAACCCGTAGGCGCCCCCACGCTGTCCCTTGTTCATGAAGTTACCGATGGCTAGGACCACCTCCAGCATCTGCTTCAGATGCTTGCTAAGGGTCAGCTCCCGGGAGGCCAGCAGGATGGCTGGGGGAAGAGAGACAGCTCAGAGTGCTGCTGCACAGACTGGGTCAGGACAGCACGGCTCCTGGCTTCTCAGGAGCATTCTGGAAGAAGGGGCCACTGGGTTTTCTTCACGACTCTCCATTTCTCACCCACCCCCAAAGCTAGCCTGCCTTAGGGTGGCTCACCCCTGGAATGATCTGGACTATCTTATCACGCACATGGAGAGTATTACACTTTTTATAAATGCATACTTGAATATGGCAGTTGTATCTTTCTAGACCTAACAAATGTGCTTCCTCGAGCTTTTACTTATAGGATGATTCGACACATTCTGAAACCCTGTATTGTATATGTGCATGTGGCTGCAGATGTGTGCACATTGGATGTGGAGGTCAGAAGTCAACCTCAGGTACCATCCTCAGACAACGCCTCGGGTTCTGAGATAGTGGCAAGACCAAACCACCTGGTAGCCTCTGGCTAGGCAGAAGAATCTTGTTATGAAAATGAAACAAAAGCCCTCAGGGTTTGGAAGATGATGCCTCAGGGGTAGGAGCACTTGTTATGGAATTAAGAGGACCCGAGTTCAAATCCTCAGCACCATGGGTAGGGTTGTAACTGCAATGCTGAAGGAAGATGGCAGCCGCAGACAGGAGAATCCTGGGAGTTTCCCAGCCTGCCAGTCTAGCCCAAACAAGCCTCAGGTATAGAGAGACTATCTCAAAAACCAAGATGGAGGGAGATGGACATCTGACTCTCTGGTCTCTGCATGCATGCACATGTGTGTGTACTTGTACATGTGCGTACATGTCACACATACAACAAACACAGACACATATCACATAAAAAAGAAAACACCAGGCCGAAAGTGTGCACACATTTGCAGTTTGTTAAAAAAGTGAAGTAGCTACTATAAAAATGAGAAGCTGGAGTTGTTCACATAGTCGTTAGATCACACATATGCACACTCTATGGGCTAACACACCCTGTTATGGTTGCAGATTTAGGTTGTTCCCAGTGCATGCCTGCATGTGTCTGTTTGCAGAGAGGCCAGAGTTGGGCTTCAGGTGTCTTCCCAAGCACGCCCCTCCTTAGGTTTTGAGACAAGGTCCCCCCGTGACTCTGAGGCTTGACCCTTTCTCTAGCTAGCTCACCTGGGAGGCTCAGGGGTCCTTCTGTCCACATCCACAGCACAGGGGTCCAGGCATTCTGCCATGCCTGCCTCTCATGATTTTGAAATTTGGGCTCTGAAGGACTGAACTGAAGTCCTCATGCTTATGCAGCAAGCACTTTATGAATTTAGCCATTTCCCCAGCTCTGTCTAGCCCAGTTTTTTTTTTAAATTTCCTTATAATGGAATAAAATGCAGCACTGAAAACTGAATCTCTACCCTCCACATGTATCTCAGATGAAAATTCAAAACCACAAAGCACTATCGTCCAAGTCCCATGGCCACCGTCCTCGGGGGGGGGGTAGTTGTAGTTGCTTGTAAATGGCCATTCCAGGTGACACCTCACATAGGAGGTAGCAGGCAGGGACCCCCGACAGCTGATGCCATTTCCTCCCAAATGCCAATGGCCCTGGGGCCCAGGGGTGGGGGTAATAGAGTGTATAAACTGGGACTGTTAGGGGAAGGGCTCCATCTCTGCAGTCATGGGGAGCCGCCATCCATGCTGGCCACAGACCTTCCACTGTGACTGCTTTGCGGTCACCCACACTCCTGTCAGTAACCTCTCGATGGCTTCCCAACTGCAGTGGATTCTAACTTTGGTCTGTCACCGGGGCCTTAGATAGCGGGAGAGCAGACATTGCCTAGCTCAACAGCCCCCACCATCCTGGGGGGAAATTCATAAGACATAAGCAAAAGAAGCCATCATAAAATCACTCACCACATTATTCCATTTGTAGGAAGTTCAAAATAGAAAAACTTATCCAGATATCAAAAGGAGAGAGGATGCTTTCTTGGGAGGGTGGCATTTCTAGTGTTTGGGAGGGGAGTGTAAAGAAGGGCTGGAGCCCAGTGCTGCCCACACCTTTAATCCCAGCACTAGGGAGGCAGAGGCAAGAGGATTTCTGGGTTCAAGGCCAGCATGGTCTGCTGAGTGAGTTCCAGGACAGCCAGAGCTACACAGAGAAACCCAGTCTCCAAAACAAAACAAAAACGCAGTATTTAGCTGTGCAGTGGTAGTGCATGCCTTTAATCCTAGCTCTTGGGAGGCAGAAGCAGGTGGATCTCTGTGAGTTTGAAGTCAGTCTGATCTACAAAATGAGTTCCAGGACAGCCAAGGCTACACAGATAAATCCTGTCTCAAAAACAAAAACAAAAACAAAAACAAAAAACCGAAAAGGAAGAAAAAGAGAACTTACTTGCAAAAATCCTCAGCCACTTATATGGCTAGGGAGAGTTTTCTAAGATTGGTGTTTGAAAAATCTACATAGGAATATTCTTTAAAAATGTTAAAAATGTTGGCAAAACAGAAAATGATGAGCGCTGAAAGGAAATCAGAGCAGATGAGAAAACTCCCGTCTGTGATGCTGACATCTCAGAGGCATTCACAAGAATAATATGTTCATGAATACATGCATAAGAATATTACATTTACAGTCACATTCACCCAGGCTATATTTAGTGAGTCTACTTATAATGAGAATTGGTAAATTTAGTATACTCAGCAATGAATGTATTCATAGGGAGAAAATATCCAAAACAGCATTGGGAAATTCATTAAACTTGGTAAAATGCCCTAAAATAACTTCACCTGGAGCCCTGTCTAGGGGAGGAGAGTGTGGGTGTCAATGGCTCCACACTCAGCTGAGCTAGGCTCGATCTTAGATACCTCTCGAGTACTTCTGGAAGAGCAGGAAGGAGGAATAAATATGGAGCCCAACTCTTGAAGCGTTGAGAACACAGAGATGAGTGTGTGTATATGCCTTCAGGTCACTGTCCCCAACCGAGCTCTGAGTCCTTCAAGGACAGCAGCCATTTATAATGGAGGGATGCCTACAAATCTGGATCCCAGCCATTGAGGTGTGATGTCCTCACAGATGCTCTCTCCAGCACATCTTTTTCTGTGTAGCTTGAGAGTAAAGAGGATCCTGGCTGAGCCTTAGCTCTTGGGCATGTCTCCTTGGAGATGAAACCTTCCCAGAGCCTACGCTACGCTGGTTCCACAGTTCCAAATGGCCACTCACTTTTGCCCCACTGACCTAAGAGGCATAAATAGGAGGCCTGTGCCTCCTGTCCCCGAAATAGGAGTAGGAAAAGAACGGAGATGAAAAGGCCTTGCTGGCGGTCATCAGGGCAAGGACATACCCCTGATGGATGATCTATTCTTTATTACAGTCTGAGGTCCCTTGTTGCATGCACATGTGTGTACACACTGAACACCAATGCCTTTATCTCTATAAGCGCCTACTCTGGAAATCCCTAAGGAGCCTCTACAAAAGACCCTATCTGCTCTCTGAACTCTGTATCTCAGAGAGTATCCAGCAGGGGGCGCCCAAGTTCTGCTCTGCCTCTGGCTTGGCACCCTGAGCATCCAAGATGGTGGTTTCTTGTTCTTTCCTGCTTTGTAAGTTTTCTCCTTACCCCCAAGTGGACCCCTTCTGCCTTGCTGGGCTCACATATCTGCCCACCATCCTGCCCTCCATTCTTTCCCACTACTCTTTGAGTCCTGCTCCCCACAGGCAGCCCCAAGGATTTACTCTCTGACACAGTGAGTGATGAGAGACAAAGGGTAATGGACCAGTTGGCAGGACATCTACATTGCCACAATACACCTCACGGCTCTCAGCGATGGCAATCTGGAGAAGGCCTGTATCACCTAGACTCTATCAAGCCAGATATCTCTAGGGTCTATGCGGTTGCCGGCTTTCTGATGAGCTTTCACTTAAGCAAACATGCCCACTAGACTCTGTGAACTTGGGGCTCCTCAATAGGAAGTGGTGGATGACTCTACACGCCAGGCTCCAACAAGGGTGCTGGCTACATTCCTTTCCTGCTCTGTTCTGTCCCATGTTGGGGCAGACGTCAAGGGATGCCCCACCCCGAGGAGATAATGTGGAGACTGAGAAAAGCATCATATGGCTGGCACAGAAGCCAGCCTAAATAAGAACATTTCTCCATAGTAACCACACTTCAAGTTGGTGGGGCATTCCGCTAATCCCATCACTTGGAAGGTGGAGGCAGGGAAGATTAGGAGTTCAAGGCTAGCCTCAGCTACACGGTAAACTGGAAGCTAGTCTAGGCCACATGAAACCGTGCTGAAAATTTTAACTGCTGCCCTTGACTTGGGGTCGGGATAAGAGGGAAATTTTCCTCTCCCCCACTGTCAATCCACAGCCGTGTCCCCTCTCCAGGTGTGCACCACAGGCCACAGCCTTACCTTCTACTTTGGGCTTGGCCTCTGCCAGCCGTTCCTGGAACTTCTTCTTGAAGAAGAGGGCCTGTAGCCGCTGCTGGTAGTGGTCAATCCTATGAACAGGACAGGCTACGTCACAGGTGGACCCATGGCCCCAAGGCAGCTCTAGCTTCCTCTTGAGCATCCTTCTCTCCCTTTCCTTAGCAGAGTGGCAACCTGATCACTCTTCCCCCTGCTATGCCCAGTGCCCCACTGGCAGAACCGGGCCCTGAGTCCCCGCCCTCCTGCTATGCCCGGTGCCCCATTGGCAGAACCGGGCTCTGAGTCCCCGCCCTCCTGCTATGTCTGGTGCCCCATTGGCAGAACCGGGCCCTGAGTCCCCACCCTCCTGCTATGCCCGGTGCCCATCTGACCGGCTCATTTCATAGAGGAAGCGGTCTGCGCGTGCCATCCGCTCAATCTCATGCTTGTGCTCTTCCAGGAGGTCAATGTCGCTCTTCTCGGGGATGAACTTGAGGAGCTGCAAAGAGCAGACGCACAAGTCAAACGGGAAGCAGTGCATACAGCGTGAGATGTGGAGAAACACACGCATCACCTCTGACCAATATGGAGCAGGCCTGCTGAGGCAGGAGAATTAAGAGTTCAAGTCCAGCCTGGGCTACATATGAATTTCAATGCAAGCTTGAGCTACAGAGAGTTGAGGCCAACCTGTTCTACACATCAATTTTCAGGTCAGCCTGGCTACATAGCAAGCTCAGGTTTTCCATGATTATGAAAGTGTCATGTGGATGCAGTGCCTGCAGTGACCAGAAGAGGGCATCAGATCTCCCGGAACTAGAGTCACAGAGGGTTGTAAGCCTTCATGTGGGTGCTGGGAACTAAACCCCAGACTTCTGTAAGAGCAGCCAGTGTTCTTAACCTCTGAGTCACCTCTCCAGCCCTTGGGCTACGGTTTGAAAGTGTGCCTCTGAGGTTCACACTTGGAAACTTCCCAATTAATGTTAACGACATCTGGCAGTAGACATTAGGGTTAGATGAGGTCAAAAGGGTAGAGCCCTTAGTTGTCTGATACGAGAAAGAGAAATCCAAGTTATCACATCTTCTCTGTCTCCTCCCATGATGCCCTCTACCATGCTTTGGTACGGCGAAAGACTTTAACGGGTGCCAGGCAGACACAGCACCATGCTTTTGGACTTGCCAGCCTCCAAAGCCACCGGCCAAGTAAACTCTCATTTATAGCTTAGCTGGCCTCAGGTATTTTGTCATAGCCACAGAAAGTGAGCCAAGTCACTATGTTTAACTTGCATCTGGCTTCTTTCACTCAGCATAACGTCCAAGATTCATCCATGCTGTATATCACTAGTTTGTCTTACTTTACTGCTGAGTAGTATTCCGCTGAAGGGACGTACCACAGTCTGTTTATCCACTTTCCTACCAACGATCAGTTGGGTTGCTTACCCACCGGGAAGTTTAATAAGTCAAGTTGCTAGTTAAGTCTGTGTATGTCTTTTAATATGTATATTGACCTTTCTTTAGTGTGTACCTAAGGGTGAGCTACCTGGGCGCCAGGGCAGACATGTTTAGCCTTTATATGTATTCCAAATACCTCTGTAAAGTGAGCTGAATGGGAATCCCAGTTCTGCCACACGCTTGTCAACATGTGACTGTCAGTCTTCAGCTGTAGCTACAGTTTACTGGATTTCTCTGGTGACATTTGGAGCCTTGTATATGCTCACAGGCTGCCAGGCACCTTTCACAAGACACCTATTCCGGTCTTCGGCTCAGTTCCAAAACCGGGGCTTTTGCCATTTCCTCATTCATCGGTAGGGTTCCTTACTACAACTGCATGCCATGTGTGCGATGTCCTTGTATGTCCACTTAAAAACCAGTCAGCACTTTGGTCCTGTTATTACCCGAGGAAAAATGCGTGTCTTCGGGTTGACGCTCACGCTTTTTCTTTTTATTTGAAATTTAGGTGCATGGATGTTTTGTCTGCATGTATGCCTGTATCCCACATGTGTATCTGGTGCCCACAGAGCCCCTGAAACTAGAGTTATGCGTGGTTCTGAGCCAGAATATGGGGGCTAGAAAATTAACCTGGGTCCTCTGCAAGGGCAGAGAGTGCCCTTAACTGCTGAGCCATCTCTCCAGCAGACCCATTCCTCTTTGGAGACAGTCTCATGAAGCCCAGGCTGGCCTTGAACCCATTTCTGGGATTACAGATGTGTGCCACCCATCAGTCTTGGGATGGAACCCAGGATGGCATACATGCTTGACAACTGTACTCTTCATTTTAATGGTGTCCAATGGTGGCATGCCTGTCTGCTACTTCCAGATCCTTCTTACAGAGGAGGAAATGACCATTGACACCTGACTCGTCCTAGAGACCTTGTGGGGGCCACCAAGTTCTCTGGCAGCTTATTTTAAAGAAAAGCCTAGTCCAGGGAAGTTTCTGGAAACCTCAGTGCTTCCAGCTCCATGCCTCTTCGACCTAAGGGTTTTACTCTTTCTGGGGTTGGGGAGAAAGTGGTATGGCTTCCCCCAAGCTGGGCTCCTCCCCTCCCTGAGGGTCCTCACCTGCTCCAGCATGTCTTTAGCAAGATCTTCTTGCTCATCCATCCTTAGGATGGCCTGTCGTATCTCCTCATTTGAAAGCTTCAACCTGCAACAAACCTGCCCTGAGCAGCCTGGCCTGGCCATCACCTTCTCATCAGCCCCAATGTGAACTTCCCCCCTCCCCCTCCCCCTCCCCTTCCCCCTCCCTCCTAATTTTAGTAAAGAGGAAATCCGATGCACTCCATATTTCCAGTAATGGGTGTTTTAGTTCTCACTGAAGGCCGAGTCCCTGATGCCTTGCTTGGGCTTTGCCAGAGCTGATGAGTCACGTGGGATTAGGATGGACAGGCAGAGGCGCTCTGACAGGACTTCTCCCTTCTCCCACTCCACCCCTCCCCCTGCCTGCCTCACACATCTCCAGCATCTCCATGGGAGGACAGAGCAGGGTGACACAGAACTCTGGGAGAACAGCCTGGCTCTCGTGTCTCTGACGGTGCCCAGTTCCCATCCAGCTCCCATCAGTCTTCCAAGAGCCCCTCCTCACCACCCACGCAGCCCTTCCCCACCCCTCCCCGCACACACCCACTGAGCACCCTGGGGAACCAGCACTCCTCCACCACTCAGTGGCAGAAACTCCAGCCACAGAGCTTGTGGGAGGGCAGAGGGGGCAGATGTCCCAGAGGAGGCCGTGGGCAGCACTAAGAATAGAGCTTGGGGCGGTGCCCCTGACCCTGCCTGGGGGAGGCCCCCACACAGAAGCTGCGCTGTTAATACAGATACTGCTTGTTTGTTCCAAAGCCCAGGGAAATGCTTGCAGGCTGACATCATACAGCTCCCAGGCCTAAGCTGAGTGGGCCCTCCATGGGCTGACAGGGACCAGACAGTCGCCTGTCTGAAGAGCATGGGCTTGCAGGATAGTGGTCTACACCAGCATCCTTCCCCGCCCCTCTGGGGAAGCCAGAGAGGCAAGGCCAGCCTCACCCACCACCTTTCCTCTGCCACCGTTTGTGGGCCTGCAGCTCCACCGTCATGTTTGTTGATTTGCAGTGCTCTGGGTGACCCCAGGGCCTGGTGCATGCTGGGCAGTCAGGCAAGCACTCTACCATGGAGTTATCCCAATCTCAGTGCCTTTACCACCCATTTCAGGCTTCTCCTTGGGGTGCCGTTCCCTGCTACAGGCCAGTACCTACTTGGAGAGAAGGATGATACAGTTCTGGGCCCTCCGGCCATCGATGACTGACAGCTCTTTGACTTTGCGGGAGGCCAGGTAGATGTCCTCCGTGGAGCCCAGTTCCTTCTGCAAACGATGAGTTAAGCAGGGGGTGCTGAGGAGTTGCTCCCAATCTCCTTGTCCACCTCCCAGACCCACCCACTCTTCTTTCAATGTGGGGATGCCCCTGACCCAGTGGAAATAGAGAGAGAGCAGACGGGAGAGGTAGGGTGTTTAACCACCAACTCTTAGGAGAGGATCTAGGACTGGCCTGGGCTAGGAAGGGTGGAGGGTAGCAAAGGGTCACCCCTCTTATAACTCAGCCTCTCTTGGAAGCCCGATAAAGGAGCTGTGCAAACAGAAGCTGTAATTGATCTCTGTGGCTTCAGGCAATATGGTGTTGCCTATCATACACTCACACCTGCCCAGAGCCTCCCTAAGCTCATAATGAGAAGCTGATCCTAGCACCCATAAGGCTATAGTTTCTAACTCCTGGAGACTTCCAGCCTATCTCAATATGCCAGGACTAAAGGGTTTTATAAAGTCATATGGGAAAACAGAGGCAGAATCACTACTGAATTCACTTCTGGGATGCTAGTAGGCACAGTCAAAGCTCCCAAGCATCCTGCTAGTGAACCTCCCCAACCAGGGACTCGGGAGCCTATTTAACACACAGGTATGGCTGTAGGGACTTTTGCAGAGCACATGTTCCAAGGCACACAACTCCAGGGCCTGCCAGGCACGCCATTATTGTGGATTTTCCCTCTAGAGTTGTGCAGTGCCCAACATGTGTAGTCATGCTGGAAAGCCTTGCCTTGGGACTGGTAGGTGAGGCAATAGAGCTAGAAGCGTTCTCCGTTCTGTGGACATTCGCCTCCGCGGCTGGCAGAGGTCTGCTTGCAGTCCCCCGATTTCTCACATTGCCTCTCTCTCTCTGGGGACCCTCCTGCATGCCACCCTACATGGATGAGTAATAAAGGCTGGAGGCAGTTCAGGCAAGCCTTCATTCGTGGACCCAGTGCCGGGCTGCAGCCCAGGACAGTGGGTTAGAGAGAATGTCCAGAGCACCGAGACCGACATACCTGCTGAAGATCATATTAGTTATCAGCTCCTAGGCAGGCAGCAGCCTCAGCCATCAGAGAAGTAAACATGCACACTGTTAGTCAAGAGGCCGGGGACTCAGGAACACCAAGATAAACGTGAGCATCCTTGGTACCTAGTCTGTCCACTGCATCCCGAGGAACAGGAGACAGGAACCCAGAGACAGTCCCGGCCTGGGCAGCAGCTCAAGGCAGGCATGCGCTCAGAGAAGCTGGGCAAGCAAACACCAAGCAGGCCACCACTTTGGGACCAGGAAAGATCTCAGTTGAGCCAAATAGTCCCCAGGCTTTGACCACTAGTTCTTTCTTTGCCCCTGCCGAGCACCTGCTGAGAAGGACAAGAGGGTGCCCCTCCACCTAGGGGAGTTCCTCTTTTTCAGAACATGAATCTGAACCAAGAAGCTAGTGGAAAGTCATGGGGCAGGGAAACCAGGCAGCCTTGAATTTGTCCCTTCCCTTTGCCGTTCTGATGTCTAAGGGACCGAGGAGCAGAGCTTGTCCTGTGTCTTTCTTCCTGGCATGGGTGGAGGTAAAGCCAGAATCTACCAAGGACACAGAGAGGACTGGGGCCCTTCTCTGCCCCACGGCTCAAGGTTTGGGGACCTAAGACACAGGGAGGCAGTAGGTAACCAGGTCACTTCGGCCTCTCAGCTTGACTTCAGTCCTGGATGCTGAAGTGAATGAGGCCCAGATGAGCTGTGAGGGAGTGTGCCCAGAGGCATGGAATGGGCGGTCTCGATGTGACCCTTCTGGAGAAGTGGGGAGGCCTTAACCCCATATGAACTCTCTCCTGACTGCCTCCCATCCCAGCTCAGGGCCTTGGAGTCCGGAGAGGCCAGTCTAGAATCCCATTACAAATGAAGGGAGGCATGGGCTTGCTGTGTCTGATACATCCATGTGCCCACCCCCATCCTATGCAGGGCACAGGTGTTCATATAACTCTTCCTTGCAGTCTTGATCCCTGCCCTGACCATGCCAGCTTAATCACAGCATGGCTAAAACACTGCTTGGAATTAAAGAGTAGAGGATCAGATGTCACAGACACCCACACTTCAATCAAATAAATAGTCATTTGTTTTCTCTGGAACCCCAAGACGGGCCAGAGTGTCAACTCCACACCACTCCTTTGGCTCGCCATGAGATTGCGACCCTCACTGCCCTATGAAGAAGCATCTCCAGAGTCTAGACTTGGCAAATGACAAAGTAGAGCACCCTCTGAATACTGCCAGAGGCAGGCCACAGTATCTAGCAACCAACCATGGCTCAGGGCTCCTGAGGATACCAGAATCCTCAAGGCCGGAGTCCTGGGCCAAGCAGAGATGAATGAAGGGATGAACGTGCAAACCTCTTAGAAGACACATGGAGGAGTCAAGGGCCATAGAGCCCCTCAGCCATTCTTCACCGAGTGGACCTGGGAGAAGCCCTCACAGTGACAGCTGCACTCAGATCCCAGAGCCCCACCTATCTTCAGAGCCACTCAGGCTCGGAGGATAAGGCCCGGCAATTGGTCCCTACAAGTGCTCATCATTTTATACCTGTATCTGGCCACGAGCCAGCCCCCTTCCAGTCTCTGTGGCTAGAGGGCTGGCCATGCATACGGAGCAGAGCAGAGCAGAGCAGAGCAGAGCAGAGCAGAGCAGAGCAGAGCAGAGCAGAGCAGAGCAGAGCAGGCCTTCCGGCCCCAGTCTCCATCCTTGGAAGTGGCATAGAGCAGAATCTATCACCGTCTCTACAGCCTTAACTTCTCTGTAGGGGTGTGTGTGTGTGTGTGTGTGTGTGTGTGTGAGAGAGAGAGAGAGAGAGAGAGAGAGAGAGAGAGAGAGAGGGAGGGAGGGAGGGAGGAAGAGATAGAGACACAGAGAGAGAGAGAGAGAGAGAGAGGGAGGGAGAGAGAGATAGAGAGGGAGAGAGAGAGAGGGGAATGTGGGTAACAGTGGGCTGAAAGCTACAGTAGCCGCTAAGCATAGTCTATAATCCCCAAACCAGACAGAACAGGGCTCAGCAGAGGCCAAGTTTGGGAGTCCACTTCCAATGAGTGAAAAGTACCATTCCATCCCTAGAACAGGCTGTGTTGATTCCTCACCAGACTGTGCAACTTATTTATCTCTATGCCCTGGGCAGGAACATGGAAACTTAGTAGCAATAAAGTCATTCAGCATACCCATGAGGAAGGAAAATGAAGGAAGACAGACAGGGAAAAAGGAAAGTTGAGAGAAAGGGCAGGGTTTGAATACAAGGGGCATGCACGGGCGTGTGGACCGGAAGCCAAGACCCAAGAGATCAGAGAGTATGGTCTCACCTGGTGCCTCTGATATGCCGAGAACATCTTTTCAAAATCTTCCAGGTCCAGAATCCGAAATACCCGCATGTCATCGATTTCCTTCCACACGGTACCAGAGACACGCTCCTAAAATTCAGGGTAACCCATGGGTGACCCGGCCCCTCCGTGACAGAGATGCCAACACTTCCCTCGCCCCACCTGTCCCCAAAGGCTGACCAGAGGCTCTCAGACTTCCAGAAAGGGGTCCAGTAATACCCACCCTTCTCCATCCCCCCACTTCTTCAACAATTCTAGAAGACAACCGCCTCTTTGTGCCTTCCTTCCATGGGAGGGCCATGGAAGTGTCTCAGAAACCACTGCCAGCACTGGAGTGTGGCCTCCAGGCTTCTTTCAGAAAGACACAACCAAAGGCCGTGCTCTGAGGGCACCGTGCAGGCCTGCTCTCTCTGGAAGCATTGCTACTCGGCATATATGGGATTGTCTGGGCCTGAGCCTAGAGTGCACGCCCTGGATCTCAGATGGTCATTTTCTTTCCCAGGATTTTCGTTCCTACTTTCCCAGATTTCCAGCAAGTGGACCCATGCCAAAGCTGGGACCTGCTGCCCCCTGTAGTGATGGCTCAGTTCAGCAAAGCTTGCCTCAACTTCCTGTTGCTCAGAGCCAGGGAAAGTGCCCCATCTTTTAGGATTGCAATGGACCCATAGACTTATACTTCCCAGCTCCCCTGATTGAGGCAGTGTCCCATGGTTTTGGACCCTCGTGCTGGAGTCTATAGAGCCCAAACTGCACCAGCAACCTTGCAACATCGTGTTGATGGTCCAGGGGGCAGGGTCATGAAGGACAAGCATGAAATAGGGGAGCATCCCTCATTATCAACCCCTCCTCCAAGAACCCTTGTCTCATTTACAGCATTAGTCAACTTTGTGACAGCGATCACCCTGTCGTCTACTTTCATCTGTCTAGAGGCCGGTCAGGCAACCATCCTAACACCCCTTACTAAATCTCCTCCTCAGATTAGAGACAGTATACCTTTCCCTCACTTTTATTTTCTTAAACTCTGAAAAGGGGAGGCTAGGCCAGAGTCAAGAGGGAGGAGACATTCCTGCGGCCTTCCGAAGGCCAGGGACCCTTATGTGGAATGCTGGGCTGGGAAGCTCACAGAAGCAAGCGATACAGGCAACTGGCCAAAGCCAACACAGACACATTCTTTTCATGGTGGAAACAACCAGTGTGTGTGTGTGTGTGCGCGCGCACACACGTGCAGGCACATACGCGTTTAAGAGCATATGTAGGATAGAGAAAGAAACTGGGCTCCTGGAAAAGAAGATGTGGGGGAAGGGAGAGGGGATGGGATGGGGAACTGAGTCAGGAAGGCAGGGAGACAAGCCGAGTGATGCAATGGGGGATCTGGGAACCCAGTGTCTTTCGTTCAGGGATGGGGAAGGGCAGGCCCATGACAGCAAAGCTTCCAGTCCTTCGTGGCACTCAGAGCAAGGACAGAGGGGGCCGGCATTCAACATGACAAACCAGTGACCTCAACACTCACAGCTTCTCAAACACCCTGTTCCCCACATCTCCCGGGGCTCTCAGGCCTTCGTCCTGGGGTCTGGAGCGGAGAGGGGTAGGGCCCTCTCTCATAACCATCACAAGATAACCCCACCACATCTCCCTGGCATATCCACCATCTGTAACCTAGATTCCTGGGACTTCTGGCCTCTGGATCTGTCCACAGACGTCCCAGGACTTGCTTCATGAGGTTTCCCCCACAGAGCACTAACTTTGGGGCCCCAAAGACCCACTGGCTGACATTTCTGGCCCTGCTATTATGTGACCCATGGGCAAATGGAAGGATATTATTTCCATAGCCCAAATGGGAAAGAAACTGAGTCTCAGGGAAGCACAGCTGAGAGTCATGGTGGCAGACGGAGAGGACACCACGAATAATAACTGACCTCACATTGTGGAGACTATCTGTGTCAGGGTGCTTCCTCAATAGTTTATCAGCCAGCCTTCACAGCCATCCTTTGGAGGGCGTTGTGGTGATACCCTCTCCCCAGCTTACAGATGGGAAGCTGAAGGCCAAATAATTCCATCCTCTGCCCTGTCACAGGACTGAAAGCTTGGGATTGACTAGCAGGCTCTCAAATATCACGCAGTGTATTTCCACTGCATGGATCTAGGAAGGATACACGACCGGGCTCTGGGTCCCTAGGGAATCGTGTAGCCTTTATTAATACTGGACCACAGAGGAAAATCCCAAGTCCAAAGGTCAGTACCATGACACTATCAGAAGCTATTGATGACCCTGCCTGTGGCTTTCTCACAAAGCAGCATGCAAAGGTCACAACTGCTGCCTAGAGAAGCTTGGGGCTTTACAGACCTAGCTGTGAAATGCTGTCATGGGCGGTTTGAATGCTTTAGTGACTCAGGAGGTTGGGGGGGCTGGATTTACACTCCACATTTCCACCCAGACTGGGAAACCAGAAGTAGAAGGATCTTAGAGACCACAATGGACAATCAAACTGCGGTAACAGACCAGGAAAGTGATTTGCGCCCGTGGCACAGAGTCACGCTGGGATCAGTTACGATTGAGCCATCTCTCAGCCCATCTTCCAGACCTGTAAGTACTTCATGCTTTACATATCCTAATCAGTCAGACCCAAGGCTCTCGGGAGGCGAGGCCATGTTTTCCTTCATCATCTCTGCCTCATTCCTTCAGACAGCGCCTCTCACTAAGCCGAAAGCTTGTCACTTCGGCTAGGCCAGCTGTCTTACAAGCTCCTTGTCTCTGTCTCCCAGCACTGGCATGAAAGGCATATACAGCCACAACTAGCTTTCTATGTGGATGGTGGGTTCAAACTCAGCCCCGTGTGTTTGCAGAGAAAGTATTCTTGCCCACTGAAGCACTGTCCTAGTTCCAATGCCTGCTTCTCTGGCACACACGGGCTCGTTGGCAAGCGGCTGTGGCAGTAAGCACAAGGTCTGCACCAAGCTTTTCCCCCAGTGTTGGTGTTCAGAGGGGACAAGGAGCCACCTGACTCCAGGAATTCCATCATCAGTGCCCTCCGAGCCCACCCTGATGCCTGACCAAACACAGTCTCAAGATGACTTGTGCAAAGTGCAAGGTGCAGGTTATGGCCCTTAGCCACTCACCTCGTTCAGCTTGACCCAGTTGAAGGACTTCAGTGGGTGTGAAGGCTGGGGGATGCGCTTTTTCCTGAGTGGGGCATCGTTGCTGGGGAAGGGGTCCTGAGGCAGGGGCGGGCCTGAACTGAAGCAGGGTGGAGCACCTGGGGGGGTAGGGGGCCCTCCTGGAGGGAGGGGCGGTGGCGGTGGGGGTGGGCAGGAAGCAAAGGGGAGGGGGGGTGGGGGTGGAGGCAGATCATTGGTTGTTGTGGAGGCAGACAAGGGGAGTGGGCCTCCAGGGGGCGGCGGGGGAGACACCGGGCCGGTCTGTGGGAAGACAAAAAAGGCAGGATGGTGAGCCCATCCGCACACGCTAACGCGTCTCCATCCATCCCCATTTCTGCCTCACCAAACCTCCTTCAATCCTTCGCGATCATTTAGACACGGTTTTTCTCTGTCTGCATCTCAAACAGCAACACACACACACACACACACACAGAGACAGACACATATGTGCACATGCTCACACATAGATACAGACACACAAAAATACACACACGTGTGAAAACACACAAACAC
The DNA here is from genome assembly GCF_943737965.1 of Phodopus roborovskii. Classification (NCBI taxonomy): domain Eukaryota; kingdom Metazoa; phylum Chordata; class Mammalia; order Rodentia; family Cricetidae; genus Phodopus; species Phodopus roborovskii. The sequence continues at coordinate 3,859,724 of NW_026126586.1, read as the reverse complement.
ACACACACAGAAAGTTAAACGTCCTCACAGACACTAGACAACCAGAGTCCCAACAATCGAAATGAAACATCTGGATGCATGCCTGCAGTGGTGCAAGCTACTCACTGCACACAGATGCCCAGTCAAAAGGAAGGGGCAGGAATTTTACCTGCAGTCCCTTGTTTAGGGTACAATCTGGGAACAGTGCCATCTCATCTAGAGAAGGGTCATCTTTTTCTAATGTGCTAACATAAAGGGCTCACCCGTTCACTAAGGGCTACTTGGGTAGGGACTCAAGGCCTCCTTCTCTTCTCCCTCACCTTGGGGTTCCTGCCTTCTCCTCACCCCTGCCCTGCCCACTCCAACCTGAAATCGGGGTGCTGGCTGAACTACATTAGTGGGAGCGGGTGATGCCCGAGTACTCGTACTGAGAGTTCATTGAGTTGGGCTACCAATTCCGCCACTTGTCCCCTCGCTTGGCGAAGTTCCTGGGACTCCCGGGCCAGCTTGTCCTTCATCTTGTTCAGGGTCCTCATCATCTCTTCCTTCTCCAGCGTCTTCGTCTCGCATTCTCGCTCCTTTCTCTCCAGCCGGCTCACGAGCTCCATGTGTTCTGAAGGGGGCGAGAGGAGAGGGGGGCGCAGGTATGAGGAAGGGGATGGGTCCCAGCAGGGTGGGAAGAGGGTGTAGGGAGCGGTTCAGGCGGAGGACCCTCTCACCCTTCCGGAACTTCTCTGCCTGCTCCCGCCACTGCGTCACTTCGTTCTCATTGATGAGCCTGAGGAGAAGTGGGAAGGGCCACGTGACTTTGACATAAGCTCACCTCCTCCTGGAAGACGGGCATCTCTATTCCCCAGAGACAGAGCCTGAGCTCTGCTCTGTGCACACACAGGCTTCTCACATGCCTCTCCAGGTCTCCATCCCTGTCCATTCTCACTCTGCGGCGGCGTCCTCATGGATCATGAGAATGGCAAGGACCTCGGGTTCTCTTCCAATCCAACTCCCAGTGTGATTGAGAAGTAGTACTAGATAGAGGACTGAACCCAGGCTATCTACAGTACACACACACACACACACACACACACACACACACACACACACCCCTTTACCTTTGTAAGAGTAGAACAGTGCATCTAAGAGCCAGAAATATCATATCAGCCTAATGTAAGGGCGTGGGAAGACGTCCACTGACAGCAGAGGAGTGAGGGCATATGATCGTGAGGGCATCTGAGTCGCAGGACAGTATCATTCACAGCAAACTTCCAATAGGTGTTAAAATTAGCGTTTCCTCAGACCCTAAATTTATGAGAGACTAAACCCCATCACGACAGCCCAGTAATTATTACATTTTACATCTGTTTATTTATCTACTCCATGCCACCAGGTATGGAATCAGGGAGGATAACCTTGAGGGTTTATTCTCTCCTTCAGCGTGTGGGTTTCGGGGATTGGACTCAGGTCATCAGCCTTGGCAGCAAGCGCCTACACATGGTGAACAATCTTGCCGGTCCATGGTGAGATTTCTTTGGAGGGCAACTACAGATGCCTTTGAGGTCCTACATCCTTTAACACCCAAAGAGTGTTCCCTGGGCATGGACAGAGTCTCACTTGTGTTCCCTGACTTGGGTAAGGGTGCAGGGTAGACTGGGTTCTACTTGGGGCCAGGCAAATGGAGATGGTAAAGAAGGGTTAATCAACCCAGACAAAGTGGCTCTGCTGCGACCTGCTGACACAGCCTGTGTGAGCGAAGCAGATACCAGTTGGGGCCCTTGTGGTTGATCTGGGCTAATGTCATCTGTCTATGAATCCCAGAGGACCATTTGTGAGATAACTGGAAACATCAAACTCGAGGCCAGTATGTGCTGGCCTGATGGAAAATCAATAGTTGATAGGAGGGCCAAACGCAGACATCCAGATGGGGTCGGGGACCTCTTGCATGGTCCATGAGTTGGGAAAGGCTCTTAGCAAGGAATTCTAGAAGGTTCCATTGTACTCATGTGCAGAGCCAGAGAGCAGAGGCCTGTTACTACACAGCCCATCCATTAATACCTTTCCCGTTCCTTCCTCCTGCCTCCTGCCCCCAGATGCAACATGAAGGGTGTCAGAAACTGTGTTGGCTAGTAGATCTGGGGCACAGAAAGGCTCCAAAGAGAACCGGAACAGAGACAAGAAGAGAAAAAGCCAGTCATGCACACACATGCACAGGCACACCCACATATCCATCTATGCATCAATGCCACCACCCCCATTCCTAGTCTGACCTCTGGGGCCTCAGAGGAGGGACATTTGAGGCTAAATCAGGTCTCATATACTGGCTCACACTTGGGGTCAACCCTTCTATCTGCAGCAACCTAAAGTGGTCTGAAAGAAGCCCACTGCAGCCCAAGAAGACACAGAGGCTTCACTGGTCTTGAGGCATCACCTTGTGATTATTTTACTAGCTGTGCTTGAGCAACAAGCCATTTAGGGGTTGAATGAAATCAACACTTGATCATTTGAACAAATAAAATGAGAATCATTTAAAATCCACTTTGCATTTGGCTTTGGAATGCAAAATCAGGAAGGCATTTTGTCCCCTGAAGGAAGACGAACTCAAACTCATATCAAAGTTAAATAAAAATTTAAGTAAAAAACCAGGGTATTAAAGTAGGTCTTGTTAGCTCACTACTGTAAACATAAGTGGTTTCTGTGTGTCCTATACACTCTGTAAAAGGCCTAGGGCTCTGACAACCTCATATAATAGGTTTATGTTCAAAGGTCCATGCCCCATGTCAGAGGCCTCCAAACCTTCCGTGAAGAGTCAGCGCCAACAAGAGACCCCATCTCAAAGGAGATGGACAATGTACCTGAGGATGGCGTTCACATGCATATCCTACGTGTGCATGCATGTACATGTATGTGCGCATGACACATATCCACACTCTCCAAAACAAAAATAAATAGATAAAGGGAAAAAAAATTCTCAGCTCTAACTGGAGGCCTGAGCTGGCTCATGACTTCTAGTCTACAGGCCGGTGCTCTTCATAAATGCTCTTAGCCACTCTCTAAGCCCTGCAATGGACCATGGAGAACAGAGAGTTGAGAGCATAGCACATATTCATACTGTCTAGCACAGTTATCAATAGGCTCATGACGTGGCTATTCACATTGAAATGAGACAAAATAAAGAATCCAGCCTCTCAATTGTGCTGGCCATATATGCCCACATGAAGAAGAGAAAGCCAGCTGTCTCTGCACCCTAATCTCAGCAGCCTCAAGATCCTGCACCCAGGTGATGATAATACACTCAGCTATGAGCCAAAAGAAACCCAGCCTGCCTCCTTCCTTCCTTTCTCCCTTTCTTCCCCCTCTCTCCCTCCCTCCTTCCCTTCCTTTTTTTCCCTCCTTTCTTTCTTCCATCCCTTCCTTCCTCTTCATTGTCCAAGTATTTTGCATACAAACAAGAAAAGTAACCAACCCAGCTGTGGCACTGGGTAGGGTCTTTCATATGCGATGGAACAGACTTTCCGGCATCTCCTGTGGGCTAGAGAGGTAGCAAAGTTTTGCTAGGCAAGCTCAGAGGGAGAAAAGTAGGACTGGCAGAGGCCATCTGTGACTCACATGTTGACAATGTTCTTGACATTGAAGTTTTCCAGTGGTGCCAGGTCAGGGTCCACGCCTTGCTCATCCTGGAGGACAATCTGCTGAAGGATTCGGTCCAGGAGCTGCCATTGCTGGAAGAAGCCACCATTCCGCTTGTCTGAGGGACAGAAGACATTGTATCTGTCCTGAGCACGGGAACCCCTGGAGTCCTTGTTCTGGTGTGACTGCCTAGGCCCAGGCCAGCAAGGCAAGCCCTTCCCCCTCTCAGAAAGCTCTTGGTCTGATGGAAGAGACAGGGCTGCCACCAATTATGGAGATTCGCAACCCAGTCAGCTCCTCATTATCTGTGGATGACCTTCCATGGCCTGGTCAACCCTCTTAACATATTTCTACAGTGCAGAATGCTTCTTCTTTCCTGTTGAGACCCTGGGCATACTGTGTCCTGGGGGTCCTGGGTGTACTGTGCTCTGGGCATGTGAATGGCTTTTTCTACTGTCTATAAAAGTACCTGTTTGAAAATATTACATGCTCAATAATGAAGTCCCCAGGGAGACTTTGTGATTATCTTTGTTTGACTTTACAGAAAAAGATGAACAGAAGCTGATCCAGGCATCAGAGTGAATTAAAGAAGGGCCGCATGGAGCCCAGGGAGGCTTCTTGGTGGAGATGACCTTGAACTATGAAGGAAAGGTGTCCTGTCTTCTCATCCCCGTTGATGACAATCCACCTGGATGTTCACTTCCTTTTTACACTTCATCTTTAACAGCCACTAGGAAAAATTACTTTAATCCCGACATCAAATTCTGCCTCCAATCCAGACACTTGTGTCTACAAAACCGCACTTAGAAACAGAAGAGAGGGGCCTATTCACATTGCTATGGACCACCAAACAGGGAGCCTCTGGGAGCGGAGGAAATCAGATTCTATCAACTTCCATAAAGATCTGGGCTAAATTTGGGATTAAAAAAAATTGTGTGTGTGTGTGTGTGTGTGTGTGTGTGTGTGTGTGTGTGTGTGTGTGTGCATTATGTATATCTCTGTGTGTTCCCAAAGACCAGAAGAAGTTGTCAGATCCCCTGGAGATGGAGTTAAAAGGATTTGTGAGACACCAAACACGTGTTCTGGAAACCTGAACTCAAGAAACAAGTGTCTTTAATTGCAGGCATTTGTTCAGCCCCTGGGTGGAGTCTGGAGCACTGGGCTTCCTGGTTCAGCTCATTGTCTTTATCTATGTCCTCACCATTCTACCCACACCATGCTGCTGGCTTGCCAGTTTGCTGTTGGAATGCAGTGTAAAAGCAGCTCACAGCTACACGCTTCATCTAAAGCCTGACTCCAAACCAAGAGAAACGACCCTCTATGGGAAGAACTCACTCAAAAGTGATAGTAGACAGGTTATCCTGAGGTTCGGGAACAATGTGCTGAGAACCTCCTACCAGCCATGCCCCAAGCTGTAGCTGTCACCACCTCCATGACTTTGGTGATCCTGATTAGGTTGAGAGTTACAGAGGACCAAACAGATTTTCAAAATAATCTATTTTTGGAAAGCCGGGTACAGCTGAGGCTCATTTTCTATTACATTCTGGGGCAATGATGTACTCATCTTGAATAATTTATTCTCATACTATTACCCAGAAACACATGGATTTTCAGAACTCGGCCACCTGCTCCCAAGATGCCATTTGTTGTCTATAAAGAGGGTGAGAGTAAGCAAGAATGATAAAACTTAAAAGCAAAGTGAACATGAGGCTGGAGAGATGATCCAAACTGGTAAAGTGCTGGCCCCACATTCATTAGGACCCAAGTCTCTTCCCCATCATGGGAGCTCATGGACTCTGCACCAACAGCTATGGTTTGGTCTGTTCGTGGGGCCCCTGGCAGTGGGACCAGGAGCTATCCTTGGTTCATGAGCTGGCTTTTTGGAGCTCAGTCCCTATGGTGGGATGCCTCATGCAGCCTTGATGCAGTGGGGAGGAGCTTGGCCCTGCCTCAACTGGATGTGCCAGGCTTTGTGGACTCCCAGTGAGAGGCTTTTCCCTTTCTAAGGAGTATATGGGGGATGAAGGATGGGGTAGGGGGGAAGGTGGGGAGGAGAGCGGGAGGAGGGGAGGGATAACTGTAGTTGGCATGTAAAATGAATAAAAATTTAAAATAATAAAAGAAAGGAAACCCTAGGGTCTGGGGAGGCAGAGGTGGGAGGAGCCCCGGGGCTCACTTGGCCAGCCCGACTAGCTGAATCTGTGGTCTTCAGCTTCAGTGAGAGACCCTGTCTAAAACATAAGGGGTGGGGGAAGTGACTGAAGGAGACACCTGACATTGACTTCTGGCACACATGCACACGTACACACATGCACATGTGTACACATGCATGCACAACCATATACTCACACACGCATACACACACAATACACAATCACACACTATAGTCAAAGCAAGCAAAGTAACTTGAACATTGCAGATCTGTCTGTTTCTCTAAGCATGATTCCTTTTGCAAATGACAAGAAGACTCAATGTCCCCACCATGCTGCTTGTTGGACTACAAGGCTGGGGATGCTTTGACCCTGTACTTAGCTCCACCCAAGGGTGACATGAGGCAACCCAAGGAGGGAGGAACCTGAGTCGCCGGGCCTGCCTCCTGAAGGCAAGCACAGAGGGCATTGTGTCAGACTGCAGGTCCAGGATGCTCTCCAGCACACATCCACCTGGAGAGTGGTAAGAGCAGGGTACTCACATGGCATCTGCAGGCAGTGATGCAGTACAGACAGTAGGCAGGGGTAGGCCTCCGTGTGCTTCAGTTTCTTGTGGATCAGCTCAAACATCTGGGAGGCACTTTTTGTGTCGATGTGGACCTGGGGAGTTTAGGCCACAGTGAAGGGCAGAGCCAGACAGTCGAGGGAGAAAGAAAGAGTTGGAAGATACTTCATCTGTCCTCTAAGCTCCATCCATCTCCGGGGAGAGTTCCCCTTTCCTGACTATCATCCAGGAACAAAGGATGAAAGCAGGGATGGTGGTAGGAACCATACAGCCCATTTCCCCGTCTCAGCACCCTAGGCATCTTGGGGCAGATAATCCTTTGGTGCGGGGGTGGGGCATCCCATGACTTGAAGAATGTTTAGTGCTATCCCTAGCCATTGCCCCCTAGATGCCAATGGTCTCCTCCCAATGGTCTCCTCCCTCTTCCTTCCCCAAGCTGTGACATGCAAAACACATCTACTCTTGACCAATGCTTCATGGAGAGGCAGGAGTGAAGCCACCCTGTCTAGCAACAGCTGAGCCGTACTAAGGGAAGGAATGGGGAGCAGATGCTTCAAAGTAGCAGGTGGCCTGATCAAGCCACGGATGTACTCTAGTTATGTGATGGCTAGTAATTTGCTAAATTCTCTGTTCTCTGACCCCTTCTCTGCAACCCCAGGCTTTGTGGGTGTGTAGTGAGTGATGTATACTGCCAGTGAGTGATGTATACTGCCCGTAGCCCCGCCCCAAACGAGGCTATTGTTTAGGTAGGAGTGTATGATACAACATGTAAGCAATGGAGATGTGTGCATTTTGAGCCACCGAGGCCCAGATGAAATGGTTTGGTTCACTAAGCACCATCGACCCAGAGACAGAAAGACACAACTTTGGAAATTAGGAGCAGCAGGGAAAAGCCAGCAAGGCACGAGATTTGATGAGAAGTGTGTTCACGTGCTAGCTATCTTATTTTGGTGTTTTTGGTCTCTTGGGGGCCGATGACCAGGTTTAGCTCATGAGTTAGGGCCCCCAGAGGAAGCACACAGCCAGAGGTCCTTCAGAAACAGGATCTGGTCACAGGGTCACTGGGGACACAGCCAGCACAGGGCTGACTTCAAGCACGGGATCTGGAATGGCCGTGGGGCTTTCCGAGACCCCATACAGGTTCCTCACCATGTCAAACCTCCGGGCCAGCTCCAGGTCATCCTCATTCCGGACCATCTCAAAGAAGTCTAAATGCCTACACAGGTGGGGGGTAGGTAGGGATGCAGAGAAAGTGTTAATAAAGCCAGGACATCCCCAGTGCGGGGTTCCAGACCCTTCAATATCCCATTGACTATCTGAAAACTTTATTCAGGCGAGGCTAAGGCAAGACCACAAAGAGGCCGCACAATATAAGCCAGCCCCATCTCCTTGATAAGACGTCATGGTCTCTCTTCAGGGTGGTCGTGTCACAGTCCAGCCACCACACATCCACATTTCTCCGCTTGGACACTGTTGACTTGTTAGGTACAGTTGTCCTTGGTGATGGAAAGAAGCTGCTTTGTATGTTCCAGGTTATTTGTCTCACCCCTGACCTTTACCCATAGGATGACAGTAGACTCCCCTCTCCGCCCCAGCCAACCATCATGGATCAGATATGCAATCCCAGCCCTCAGGAGGATCATAAATTTGAAACCCATCTGAGCTATACATTGAGTTCCAGGCTAGTCTGGACTATAGCATGAAGCCCTGTTTCAAAAACAGAGAAGCTAGCTCCCAGTGCTGCCAACCCCAAGCACCTCTAGGCATTGCTAGGTACCTCCTGGAGGATAAAATCGCCTACTTTCCTGGACCACTGTCTCCTATCCGTCTTCCCAGTGTTACCATAGTATCTCCAATTTAGTCCTCAAAGCAAATCTCTGCTTTATTTTCCACAGAAACACTGGCCCCTTTCCACATCTAAACCATCAATTCTCTCCCCTCCTCCTTTTCCCTCACCTTGGGGTGTGTGTGTGTGTGTGTGTGTGTGTGTGTGTGTGTGTGTGTGTGTGTGTGTGTGTGCGCACGCACGTGCTACATGCACATATGTATTATGTGTTCTTTTGGAGACCAATGGTCAGGTGTCCCTTCTGTCTCTCTCCGTCTTATTCCCTTGATCCAGGATCATCTCTCACTGAAACTGGAGCAAGGATGCTGGTGGCTACAAAGCCCCAGCCATCTTTCTGTCTCCTCTCCCACAGTACTGGTGCTTCAGGCTCCACGCAGCCAGAACTGCCTTTTACATGGGTGATGCAACTCAGTTCCTTGCACTAGCATAGTAAGAGCTCATCCTTGCTGAGCTACCTCCCTGCCCTGTGTGCTCTTTTCTAGAACACCCAGTGCGATAAAGTGGCTTACACAAGTGAGATAGAGCCAGTGCGGCTCACTGGTGACACACAAGACATGACCACGCCTTTTGCTCATCGGGGTATTTACAGCATGCATTTGGGGTGGCGCAGTTCTCTGTAGAGCTGAACATTTGGCATTCCTGTTCCTCCAAAATTCAGAGTATCAGCAGTGCTCTCAGCGACAAGGTTGAAAACCAAAGGGTACCCCTATCTATTATGAATGTCTCCCAGAGGGTTGTCCTTGACTGATGCCACTGGACTCACCTGTCTATACCATCGGGGAGGGGACAAGCAGGCCAGCACGGGTTCACCTGCCACACAGCGCTGATGCTGAGCCTAGGCTTCCCGTGGCAGTTGGTCCCCAGGGGAAGAACAGCCTTCTCTAAGGTCCTAGCCACCCCCATCGAGAGGAGCCGTCCCCACGGTTTATGGTGGGTCTGGGTAGCTGATGCCTTACTTGTCCAGGATGGCGTTCTCATGTTGTCGGAGTTTATCTATCACGGGCTGGATCCCCAGCATCAGGAACTCATACCGGAGATGTAGGCGGAATTCTAGGTTGTCCTGAGGGTCACCAAGGGAAGACCAGACTCAGTGGCTCATCTCATGTCCAAGAGAAATACCCAAAGACTCTGTCGCACCACGTCAGCCACAATCCCATGTCACGTTGTGCAGCAAATTCATCCAGAACCACTTCCAGAGACTGCCTGTAGCCTCGCTGTCTCCCTAAAGCCAGCCTGCCGACCAGCTCCTGTCCACACCCCCCACTTCTCTTCCTTTCACACCCCCCCTCCCCGCTCAGTGTTTGCTGGCCCTCCGGTATCAACGAGTAGTGCCGTAAAACAACAGAGCAGGAGGACTGGCTATTCCCACGTTCCGCTTTCTAGTTGTGTGCCCTTGGAAATGCCTTTGCTTCCTCATTCGTAAAGCTGACTTAATATTATTTATCTGTGGGACGGGTGCGGTGCTTTGAGTGTAACGACCTCCATAGGCTCATATACCTGGACGCTCGGTCCACAGTTGTGGAACTGTTTGGGAAGAAGTAGGGGGCGTAGCCTTGTTAGGGAAGGTGTGTCACTGGGGGTGGACTTGAGGTTTCAAAATCCCGCACCATTCCCAGTTAGCACGCTCTGCCTTGTGGTTGTGACACATAAGTGAGCTCTCGGCTTCTGCTCCAAGGCCATGCTTGCCTGCCTCATGCTGGGCTCCATACCACGATGGCCACGGACTTACCCTCTGACAGGGTGAGCCCCAGCAAACCGTTTCCTTGGTCAGGCATCTCATCATTGCATAAAAAGGGCAACTAAGACAGGGAGTGGGCGATTGCTCTGACAAGCCTGGCCATAATGGTTTTCGGACTGTGTGACTTTGAACTTTCTAGAAAAGTGGTTGGATTCTGTAACAGGCCAGGCTGGTTGCCGCTTGGAAGTCAATAGTGCTGTGAACAGTGTGGACCATGGAGAAAAGAACAGTATTAGCAACTGGCTTAGAGACCATCCTTGTGATGTTTTCCTCAAAGAATGTGGCTACTGTTCCCCCTTGCCCGGGGGATCTGATGGATTGAAGAGTTTGGACCAATTCCACTGGCAGAGGAGATTTTAAGACAGGTTTTAGAATTGACTCTCTTGTGGTTATTAGTGGTCACTCTTATGCAGGTCTACAATGAAAAAGAGTGGAACAAATGGAAATACAAAATATACAATTTGAGGAAAAAGGAGCACCAGGACATTTAAAGTTGGGGCCAAGGTTTGTGCTAAAAAAAGAGACAAAGAAATAGAATAAAAGACGTGGTGTTTTTCGGGGTGCGACCATACCAGTTTGTGGTCCTAAAATGCACCGACAAATCAAACCTTATGCAAATGCACTTCTAAAGCTTCCATTCCAAACAGGCAGCCTAACTTGGCAGCATCCCCATGTGAAGCGTAAGGGGTTATGGAATCTTCCTCTCCAGTTAAGGAAATCCACTAAAGCTGGGTGTGTGGGAGGAATGTCCCTGTAAGGAGACCCAGAGAGGCCATTGCGTGAAATGTGAAAGAGAAGCTCAGATTGCACTGAAGACCCCGAGATGTTGGTCATGCCGGAGTCTTGGGATGTCTGCAAAGACAGCTGCAGCCCAAAGGGAGAAGTGTGCCGCAGCCAGTAAAGCTGCAGGGAAGAGCCATCTAGTCCCTTTGACATCTGCTATAGAACTACAGGGTTTGGAGTTTGCCCTGCTGGCTTTTGGTCTTGCTTTGGTTCAGTATTTCCTCGTGCCGCATTCCCCCGTTTTGGAATGGTAACATGTATTCTTGCCATTGTATGATGGAAGAATGTGGTTTGCCTTTTGATTTTACAGGGGTGATAAAAATTAAGAGAACCCCTTGATTCTCAGAAAAGACTTTGGACTTTTAAACGATGTTGAGACAATGAAAGACTATGGGGATTTTTGAAGTTGCACTAAATGCATTTTCTGCTATGATATGGCCATAAACCTATGGGGCCAGGAATGGAATGTGCTGTTTTGAAAGAGAATGCCCTCTATAGGCTCACACATTTGGATGTTTATTCCCGGTTAGTAAAACTATTTGGGAAGGGTCGGGGGGGTGTGGCCTTGTTGGGGTGTGTCACTGGGAGTGGCTTTGAGGCTTCAGACACATTCCCTGTCAGGTCTCTTTCTCCTTCCCACTTGCTGATGAGTTTGCAAGCTCTCAGCTAATGTCCCTGTGCCATGCCTGCCTGCCTGTTGCCAAGCTGCCCACCATGATGGTCACGGACTCTAACCTTCTGAAACTGTAAGCACAATAAACTTTTTCTTCTATAATTTTCCTTGGTCATGGTGTCTCATCACAGCAACAGAAGTAACTGAGACGATTCATGTTATTAAATTTTTCTTGGCACTGTATAACTACCAATAGGTCAGGGAAGATGACAATCTTAAGAAGCAGGTACTGACAAAAAGTCACATGGTCACCATTTTAGGACTAGATTATTCCCTAGAGTATCTGATATAATTCAGGTAATGACATCGGTGTGTGCGTGAACACACACGCACACACACGCGCACACAAGCATACATGCACACACATACACACTTACACAGACATACACACACTCACATACACTCACACTCACACACATACACACACTCACATACACACACTCATACACATACACATATACACACACTCACATACACACACAATCACACACACACTCACATACACACACACATGCACACACACACGCATACATACACATACATACTCACACACAGACATACACACACACTCACATACACACACATGCACATACACACACACACTCACACACACACACACTCACTCACATGTATACACAGGCATTCTGGCAAGAGGGAGGGAAGAAGAGAGACCATTAATGGCTCTCTTGGCTCCTTTGAGCCTTTGGGTTGAACTCAGCTGGGACATTTGCTTGCCTTAGAATCTAAGACTTCAGCTGTTTTCAGGTTTTTCTAATATTCCTGTCGTAAGGGACTGGGAATCCCATTCTGTCCCCAAAAGAAGAGAACCATCAGCCACCTTTACTAACCCTCCTAGAACATGACTAGCTAAGCTGGAAAGCATTCCAAAAGTGGGTCTCTCTAGAAAGAAGGACTAAAGGTTTCTCTCTCAAGAAGAAGTTCCACCCATCGAGCCATCCCCTGCCAGCCTCATTGGGGATTTGTGCCTGACTCACAATGCACTATGCTACTGCCAAAGGAAACTACCCAGAGCTTTCTGGGGCTTAGACAACACTCCAAAGAATAGTGTGGGAAGCAAAGTCAGGATCAGTCTCCAACAGTACAGTGAACCGCCACTGATAAGATGGATTGTGAGTCCCAGACCATCTGAGGCCTTGGTGGAATGAAGGTAGACTCACGCAAGCTGTCCTCCCATGGCCCCAAGAGGGAAAAGCAAGAGACTCTAAAGATATCTGAGGATGACCATGGCAGCAGTGGTCACACCAACCAGATGCCTCCATCCTACTCCTGGTCATTTGCCGAGAAAGCTCTCAAACTCACATACAACCTGAGGGCCAAGAGTAAAAGGAGGGGGCCTCACCTCTCCAGCCCCAGCGTTGAGGACAGCATTGATGAAGGACATGATGGCTGTCTTTAGGTTTACCTCATCCCGGTACCGACCCAAACTTCGATCCAGCTCATTCAGCAGTGTCTAATGGAAGAAAGGAACAGTTGGGAAGGAGATTCAGGATGCTATCAGAAAACCCTGTTCTACTCCCCTGCCTGGTCATGCCTCCCCAGTTTATGGGGCCCACCCCAGCTCTCCACACTCAAGGCTTCCTGCTCAGCCCTCAGGACTTTGAGTTCCCTTGCTGCTCTCTGACTCTGCACCAGCCATTGTCGGTCCCTGGCCATTCCTACATAGTCCTCCAACTCCGTGGATGCTACTTTTAGTCGTTTAGCATCCTTTGTAAAGGACCAAGGGCAGCATTCTGCCCAGGATAATAGATCATCTGCAAACATATGGTGCCAGATCAACAGCCTGGCTCATAAACTATAGGATTTGCAATGTCAGGTCAACGACTGAGATTTAATCCAGGCACTGTGCTCAGATCAGACAAAAGAAGGGAGCCAGCATGGCCTGAGTTCCCAGGCTGGTCCTTGCATGGTTGGCACTTACCCAGTCCTAAAATCTTCACCCCAGCAACTATACTCAATTCGACAATTCTTGCCTGGGCTCCTGTCATGAGGCAGGTGCTGATCTCAGATAGCTAGAGCCACAAAAATATGAAGTAACCCTGTATTTCAGTCTCAGGGACCCACAGTCTAGTAAGAGGACAAATCAAATCTACTTTGAAAGCCAGACCACAGCTCCAAACACACAATTTCTTATGTCTTTTGAGAGACGCCTTCTAGGTCCTAGATCTTCCTTCCTTCCATGAGTGGACACAGCCTACAAGATGTCCCTTCCCTTCAGGTTCCTTTACATGGTTCTCAGTCTCTCAACCTTATCCCATGTCACCCCTCCCATCCCCAGTTGATGGCCCAACCCTCCAACCCATTGCCCACCTGGAAACGAGTGCGCTCAGCTGCATACACCTGGTAGTGTAGCATGGCCTGGAGAACCTTCTTGTGGCCTCCAGGCACAAGGCACACTGCGCCCAGGATTTCCAGTACTGCCACCTTAGTCTTGCTGTTCTCTGTGCGCAGGCTCTGTGCAATGGTACTGATGGCCTCGGGCTGTGCCAGGACGTGCGCCCGCCCCTGGGAGTTGTTCATCAGAGCCTTGATGCAGCCGATGAGAGAGGTGTGGATGCGGCTCTCACAGGTGGCGTGATCCATGCTCCGGAGGAAATTCAGCAGACAGGTCAAGCCTTCCAGCTCGATGAAGCGGGTCACAAACCTGATCCAAAGCCCAAAAGGAACTTCCTAGTTTTGTCTTCCACACACGTTTTGCAAATAGCTACTCAATACGTGCCGTTCACCATGCTCCACCCACAGCTGCCTCCTGGCTCATTTATGAGTTTCTCCATAGGCCCAAAATTTCATCCTTTCAAAAGACTCAGTTCAAAATTTCTTTAAATAAAAACTTATCTTTACTTGTGTTTGTGTGTGTGTGTGTGTGTGTGTGTGTGTGTGTGTGTAGGTGCCTAAAGAGTCCAGAAGAGGCACTGGATCCCTGGATTTGGAATTAAGGGCAGTTGTAAGCCATCCAATGTGGGTGCTGGGGACAGAACTTTGGTCTTCTGGAAGAGCAGAAAGTGCTCTTAACTGCGGAGCATCTCTCCAGTCCCAGAGTGTTGAGCACACAACACAAAGGTCCTTGTACCCACAGATCTCCAGGAAAACCAGGAGTGTTAAGCACACAGGATTGCCCTCTTAAAGGAAGGAAGTAAAACATGTCCTTCCTCTGGAAAGCTGTGTGTGTGTGGGGGGGATTGGAGGTGACTGACAGCCTGATGATCTTCTCAACTGTTGGGTCACTCCATATCAAACTCTCACAGCCAGGCCCAGAGGTGTCTAGTCATCTAAATGACCGTCACAGCCAGGAGCTCCCCAAGCTCCCACAGCCAGCACCAGAGGTGACTGGTGGCCCAAATGACCTCAACAAGATCCGTGTAACTGAGACCAGGCCAGACCGTTCCCTAGGCCCCTAAACAAGCACAGGTAGCCTATCTCCAGAACCCATCTTCTTGGAGGAAATGACATGTGCCCTGAGTTAAGTTTCAATGTAATTACAATTCTTCACGCATCAGGATGTTTTACACTAGGAAACTTTTCTCCCCCAAATTATACTCTGTTTAAATGTGTAGGGAATAAACTTCTTGGCATCAGAGTCTCTTGAAGTTTTAATCTAGGTTGACCGAAGTCCATCTGAACTGAGTTTTTCCTTCTCACCTCCTCCAGGTTGATTTTTTTCCCTCTCCCTGTATGTCTAGACCTCCAGGGACCGCCTCCCCCAAAGGACCTGCACTTTAGTTTTATTTTATTTTTATGGTGTGTGTGTGTGTGTGCACTCGCGTGCGCACGCACGCTCTGCATGTGGAGTGAGATGTTAATGACAGGTGTCCTCCTCTGTTGTTCTCTGCCCTGTTTTCTGAGACAGGGCCTCTCAGACTGGCTGGCCAGCAAGCTCCAAGGCATCAATTACCTCTGCTTCTCAGCACTGGGGTTACCGATGTGTGACTTCGAAATGGGTGCTGTGATCTGAACTCAGGTCCTTGAGCTGGTACAGCAAGCACTTCACCCACTGAGTCGTTTCCCCTTGTACTTTCATTTGAAATACTGTGTACTGTGGTAATATTCCCACCGAAAGGTCCAAGTATTGGAAATTCAGCCCCCCAGCTGCCAAGCTAGTTTTGGGGGTTCTAGAAACTTTAGGGGATGGGGGTATGATGGGAGATGCCATTATGTATATATGTTTCTCATACTGGTTAATAATAAAGCACTGTTGGCCAATAGGAAAGGAAGATAGGAGGGACTAGGAGACAAGGAGGAAATAGGAAGTAGTAAGGAGGAGCCAAGATGGAGAGTCAGGAGAAAGCAATGTGCCGGCCGGCTCCCCAGTAAGAGAAATATATAGATCATCAGAAATAGGTTAATAATTAAGGCAGAGCTAGCCAATAAGAAACAAGTAACCAGGCCAACAGAATTATATCTAATACAGAGTCTCAGTGTGTTATTTGTGGCTGGCGCGGCGGCGGGACAAGACTAGGCAGCGGGAGGAAAAACCTTACACCCTACAGGGGTAGCTGGAAGAAGCGTGTCACTCCAAGGGTATGTAGTGCCCTGCTCCCATACTCTTTCTCTCCCTCCTTGCTCACTGTGAGGGGACCAGCCTCGGGCATGCACTCCTGTAACCATGGAGTTTCCATTAGCACAGGCCAGAGCCAAAGCCGAGTGACCATAGACTGAACCTTCTGAAAGTCCTTCCTCCCTTCAGTTGCTTTTCTTGGTTCTTGGCCTCACCCTAAATTTGCCTGTCACTGACTGTCATCTGCGTAGCTAAGATGGAGGGATGGATGAAGCCTTGATGGTAGTCATTATAGTGGGTCAACCTGAAGACTGGTCTCTAATCAGACTGGCTTTGGGACATTTATAGACAGGTGACAAGAACGCACTTCAGCGTGGGGAGGCCGTTAGACTCAGAGTCAGGGGACCAAGGCTGGAAAGTTCTTTCCATGAGGTCCTGAGAAAACACTTCCCTCCATGCTTAGCATCACAGCCATTTGGCCCAGCCACTCTTTAATCTGGAGTCTGTATTCCCCTAAAGAGCCTCCCGGAAGCACTCCCTCAGAGTCCCAAGACCTCTCAGGGGAAAGAGAATCACGCTTTCTTTCGTCTTGGATAACCTCTAACAGAGAACTAGCATCCCTTCACGGCGACTAGGCTACCAACCACAGGACTGCTAGCGGGATCCGAGACTTTGTCACCACAGATAAATCAGCGCTACTTTCACATCAAATTAGAGCTGTTGCAGACACCTGAAGAATATCATTTTCACCTGCTGGTCCTTCAGTGCTACAATGCTAACCACACTCCCACTGCCAACTCTCACTACTCTGGCATTCAAAGGCACATTTATTGCTATCGCCCGCATTTTTTAATATTTGTGAGGCTGCTTTAATTGAATTGGTTTATTCTTCAACTCTGTGTGTTTTATGCCATTATTTACAGCCATCACTGCAGGAAGCAAGATTTTAGCTTTTATCTGTGCGTCTGTGGCACATCTATGGCAATGCATTAAAATAATAAATTGCAGAGACTTTAATTTAGTAGCATAATTAAGGATCTGAGAAAATGGCCATGAATTGAGTTCAGAACCACTATTTATAATTAATATGTAAATGTGTCCTTATGGATTTTATGTTGTGTAAATATCAACAGAGTATGATCTCAATTGAAGTTAGCAATATGTATTTTTTTTCCCTGATTGTATACTTTTCCGTATTGCACATGATTTCTACAATGATGTCATGTGATATTTAAAATCAGAATTTTACTAAGGGGAATTAAAATGAACTTTTGATTATATACTATCTTCATTATGCATCATGGGCATAAAGTAAGCTCAAGAACATACCTAATAGAAAGGCCAAATGTTACAGCAAAATGTAGAAAAATAATTGGGTAATTAGTGGTATATACCAATATAATGTTTAATACCACTTATTTAATCAGTGGTTGATATAATTTAAAATATAATCACAAATAGGTCTGATAACTCATTCGCAAGATTGCTGAGTATTTAATAGTTGGTTTCTCCGATGTTAGAAGCCACTTCAAGCACACTACTGAGAAGAAGCCAAAAGCAAGAAACTCTTGTGGCTCTTGGCTGCTGCTGGAGCTCCACTGTGGTCTAGGAGGGGGGAGAAGTATTCCGTGGCCAAGCACTTTCTTTCCTGCTTGGCTCCTACTCTAGATGGCTAGAGCACACCCTTAGACTCCACATTGCCCCCTAGTGTGTGGAGGATTTCTCAACCCACGCCTTCCTCCTACCTCTCTGAGCTGTCATTGTGCCCTCTCTTTCTCAGAAGGCCCTTTATCATACACCGCCTGCACTCAATTCCTCTTCTTTTCAGAATGTCTCGGGACCCAAGGCTTCCCACGGCATTTCCCCTCCTAGCCACACCCTCCCTGCAACCCACAAGAGAAATGGGAACTGGAAGCAAAGAAGATGAATTGGACCTTATGGACCTCTGCGTGTAACCCAGGCCCATAGGGCCAGCATGGAGCAGAGCAGCATGCAAGGCTTCAGATGACAAAGCCACTGGGAAGGGCAGAGAAAGAAGCAAGTGATCGAGAGGGCACAATCCAAGTCACCTCATGGGCTGTGTCCGAAGGGCTGTCTTCAGGTCTTCTACAACTTGGTTCCTTGTGTCTGTCTCCTCCTCATCAAATTCATATAGGTTCTGCATCTGAGGCCCACAGGTAAAGTGAGTAGAAGTCAAACTGAGCTGTTTGCCTCCCCCCCCCACCCCCGGGAGGCTTCTGCACTCCCAGGGTGCCTTGCCTGGGGAGCGCACCCTTGCTTTGGGAAGGGCAAGGGCTCAGAGGATGCTTCACCACTACGATAAACAGACTCTGAGAGGACCAGGTTATGGCCTGTGACTTAATTTCCCATATCTAGGAAATAGAGGGAATTACTGATCCAGGCTGTTTCCCAAGATGTGTGATGTCTAACTGGGCTACTATGTGTTAACTCATTGATGACCAAGGAGGTGGATTGTGGAAGATCTCAGAATTACTGGAAAGCTGCTGAGCCTTAGGGAGCATGGCTCTGGAGGGCAGGAAAGGTGGTTTGGAGTTGGGGGCATCACTGCCTTCCTACACCTATGTGGGGGCAAGGCAAGAATAGAACAGACACTTACCGCAGCCATGGAGTTGATACGTTCAATGTAGTAGTCGGGCCAGCTGGTTGCCAGCTTGTTGGGGTCCTCCTGCTCCTAAAACATGAAGGTCAGACTCAGGTGTGTCCATCCATGCATGACCCATGGGACACATGTAGCTATAGATGTGGCCCAACACATTAGTAGTGACAGTGTTGTGCCACAATGTCAAAGCGTTGGGTACTTCTGGAGGGACAGATCCATAGGCTAAGACTGAAGCATCATTGGCAGTCTGTAGAGGGATCAAGTCCCAGCCCTACCCACAGGGACAGGCTGTGGGAGCTGCAAATCCTTCCTAGGTTGCTATTTCTTCCTTGGTGACATATTGACAATGAATACAGATTTGTATGACTGACAAGGGAAGGCAGAACCTGGGCGGGGTCATTTTCAATGGACCACATGTGCAAAACAAGCATGTTTTCCTGCTACCTCTGTTTTGCTTACAGTTAATAAATACCATTTTATGATTACTGAGCCTCACAGAAATGAATATTTTTATGTCTTCCATTTGTGTGTGTATGTATGTATGAATGTTCGTGTTTGTGCAGGTACAGGTGCATATGGGTGCACATGCATGTGTGCACACATGTAGGTGAAGGCCTGGGTGTAACCCTGGTGTTGTCCCTCAGGCCCTGTCCGTCATGTATTTTATTTTATTTTTTTATGATTTTATTTATTTACTATGTATACAGTATTTGGTCTGCATGTATGCCTGCAGGCCAGAAGAGGGCACCAGATCTCATTACAGATGGTTGTGAACCACCCACCATGTGGTTGCTGGGAATTGAACTCAAGACCTCTGGAAGAGCAGTCAATGCCCCTAACCTCTGAGCCATCTCTCCAGCCCCCCACCTTGTATTTTGAGACAGAACTCTCGCTGGTCCAGAGTTCCTTAAGGAGTTTAGGATGGCTAGACAGCAAGCCCCAAGGGAACCCACCTCAACCTGCCTCCCTACCACTGGGATAATAAACGTGCTGACCACCACACGTGGATTTCATTAAACGGAGACTGTGGACCACACTCAGCTCCTCATGCGTGTGCGCTTTATCAGTGAGCTCTCTCCATCCTGCTTGCTTTAAATAAAAGTTTCATTATTGGAGATAGTGGTTTGAATAAAAAATGCCCCCCCCCAGGCGTGTGCATTCAGACACTTGGATCCCAGTTAGGGAGGTTATGGAACTTTTAGGACATGGAGCTTTGCCAGTGTGCCAGGAGCAGGCTTAAGAAGGAAAGTGACCTTCTCATCTTAGCGTCTCACTGACCCTGACGCAGCCCAGGAGTCTGGCAGGTGCCTGCCCCATGGCTTTCTGCAGTAGAGAATCCTAGTTCTCAGAGAGGAAGCCCAAGAGAATAGGGATGCTTTTCTTGCCTTTTTTAAAAAATGAGTTTTATTGGTGTGGGTTTGTATGCAGGTGTATGTGAGTAGCGTGCTAATATATGAGTGTGCGTATGTATGCATGCATGCACATATGGAAGGCAGAGGACACCTCACATACTGTTCCTCAGGAGCCATTCACCCTATTTTTTGAGATAAGGTCTCAATGTGACCTGGGAACCCCACAACTCAGCCAAGCTCGTTATCCCACAAGGCCCCAGGATCTCTCCCTCCAGTGGGATTACAAGCATGCATCCATTATCTAGCTTTTTTAAGTGGTTGTTGGAATTTGAACTCAGGTTCTCGAGTTTGCATAGCAAGTGCTTTCCTGACTGAACTCTCTTCCTAGACCACACTTGGTTTTTCTCGACGGTTTGCTCTCACATTTAGTGTGCACCTAAGACTATCTTTTGCATGAATTAAAGAAAGAGCGAATGAATGAAGAACTGCCCCTGCCCCCTGGGGTCCCTAAGGTGGAGGGGGGGGGGCGGCACCTTCTTCTTGCTGCAGTAGATCTGCCATTTCTTCTCTGGTGGTAGCGCAAACACAGCCTCTCGGTTTTTGTCTGTGAGGTCCAACTCATCCTATGAAGACGAGAAGAATCGTGCCTGAGTATGAGGCTCTACAGGGCCCCCCCACCCCCGAACCCCTCCGAACACCCCCAAACTACTCCGTAGCCTATGCTCCTCCTTCCTGAGAGCTCACACACACCAAGGCATTTCTTGTTCTGTGAGAAGCACTGGCCCAAGCCCTCGCCTCAGCGAGTCCAGCTTCTACCCAGTGCTCCTTTGCTTCCTGCCCACACTCCTTGTCTTTGTAAATCCCCTTTCTGCTCCAGGCCACCCTGTTCCCACCTTTCTTGTCTTTGCTTTGCTGTTCCCTCACCTGATGCATCCCGTGTATGCTTGTCTTTATAGTCTGCTAACACCCTAGCTTAAGGCCTGACAGAAGAGGTCCCATGCCATTAGATAGGCTTGCCTCTTTCTCAGCTCCTCCCATCCCTCTACCTGCCTATTGAGTCTCTCCTGTGAATTTTCCTGGCTCCTTCAAGCTAACCTTGGCCGGAAAAGCTGAGCCAGAGAGATGAGGACCAGAGCCTGAGCAGGGGGAACTGGACACCATCCTGAAGGAGGCGCTGACATCGATTTGCATACCTTCTACCTTAGGGCTCTAGGTGAGGCTGTGAAAGGCTCAGGGCTCCACCGGGCTGGGTTGTACTGCCTGAGAGGCAAGCCTCTGAGGTTGCCATATTTCGGGGTCATTGTCTTGGATATTTTTATACATCCTCTGGAGCTGAACTAACAGGCAGTTGTAAATCACTCAGTGTGGTGCTGGGAACCAAGCTGGGGGCCTCGGTAAGAGCAGCAAACGCTCTTAACCACTGAGCCATCTCTCCAGCCCTAGGACTTTAGGGAGAACATATAAGATTTCTCCTTCCCTAGGTCAGAACTGTTAAGTAGAAATATAGTGGGAGTAGCATATTTTAAAATGTTCTAGTCACACTAAAAAAAAAATTAAAGAGGAAAAATAGATGAAGTTAATTTTAATGTTACATTTTATTTCAACTAATATACCTAAAATATGACCATTTCAATGTGTAATAAATGTAAAAAAATATCAGTGATATATGTCACACTATTTCTATTTTTTTTTCCTTTTGAGATAGGTTCTCTTGTATCTCAGGCTAGTCTGGAATTCACTATGCAGCTAGGATGGATGACCTTGAACTCCTGCTCCTGCTGTAGGACAGGGCAGTATATACCATACACTTTAAGATAATGCTTATCAGCTTGCCTGCTTTCGAAATTAAACAAGTCTGCAGATTTAGTGACAAGGAGACACTCTTTCATCAACCTGTTCTCTGCACAGCCCAGCCAGGTAGAGGCAAGACCCACCCACCTCTGCCTCTGTGTTCCTGGTAGTCATCTCCCTGTACCAGGGCTCTCGGGGTCCCCTGGAGAACCCCACTTTCTGCTTACTTCTGAAATCAAAGGCTCCTACAGAAATTCCAGAAAGCAACTGAGAGAGATATCAGGAGTTCTCAATGTCTCTTTCCACAATCTGACCCCTTCTAATGGCAGTCAGGCTGGTGTAGCACCAGATGGTCCAGAACTACAGGGAACTGGAGGTAGATCTTTTGTCCTGGGGACCATTGGATGGTCCATGTCATGAGTCTGCCTCAGTGAGGGTCTGTTTCCTCTGCAAGGAAGGTGCTTTGGAAGGTGCTACCTAACCCCCCTGAGAAGAGCTTCCTGGAGCGGAGAACTCAGCACACAGGCTTCTGGCCTCTGCCCTTCTCTGCTCTCTGTCCACCCTTTCCCCATCATCAGAGTCCTCTCAATCCTTCCCACACTGACCACCAGCTCTGCAAAGCGGACGTTGAGCTCCTCTGGATTCGGGATGGGACCGGAGAAGTCCAGATACTGCAATGGGTTGCTGTCCCGCAGGTCGATCTCGGGGAGGTCACTGCCTCCAAAGCAGCAAAGGAAACCTAGGCCATGGTGACTTCTCTTGCTGAGAGCCATGGTCACTGCAGGCTGGGATGGTCAGCAGGCAGCTGTGTTAGGTCCTCATTGGCACAACCTAGGAAGCAGGACAGAGAGAACGGGTGGTCATGGGAAAGAGCCAGACAGGTCGGGACAAAGGCCGTCAGAACTCTTGTCACAGAGCCTATTGGGGGCCATCAGCTCAGTATCGAAGGCCTGTCCCTTCTCCCACAGACTCTCTGCTTCTTCCAGAACCTTCACCTGAAGTTACTCAGCTGGCCTCAGCAGACTCGCAGGTGTTTGGTGACCTGGACATTTCCCCCGTCCCTTTCTTTGTCTCTAGAGAAGTGAAGGGGATGATAGTTACATGTGACCTCCTGGCTGTCAGAGCTGGTGCTTAGCTGATGTTGAGGATATCCTAGGAGTTCACTGGCCCCTGGTAGGTCAACATATACCAAAGTACAACGCTCTGATCATTTCAGGGTCAGGGAGAGCAGAAGTCAGCTATTAGAAGAACTCTGAGCTAATTATAGGCCACAGCTCCATCCAGAGAAGTAGACGATGGAAAGACCCCCCCTCCTCAGCTCTTGCTCACTCTCTTGTACTCAGGCGTGCTTCAAGTAGCACAAAATATCCATAAGGCAATGGCTCACTCCTCCACTGTAAAGGAGACCAGTGCCCTCCACATGAGGAGAGCTGGAGACTAAACCCCAAGTCAGATGAGGCTGCCCTTGGGATGGTACTGAATATATTCAGGGAAATCTGGTCCCATGTGCTTTTCACAGCCACCAAGGTCAGAGGAGAGTTCTCTGACCAGAAAGGGGGCTGATTGATGGGTTGGGAAAGGAGGGGTTAATTCATTGACTTGCCACTGGGGAAACCACACTCAGTGGTACCAGCTGGAGGAGGAGCCCTCACCACAGTTGCCATGGCTGCCCCTGGATTGCTTAAGTTAAGCCATCTGCACACAGAACACTTGAGGGCATAGCCATCTTCCACCTCTGGTCCCTAACATACTTCAGATGACCCGAGTGGATCTAACAAGGAGACTAAAAAGATTCACAAACTCAGGCTTGCCCAGATCCCACAGAGCGCCATCTTCTGAATACAAACAGAGGATTTGTTTGTTTGTTTGTTTGCACAGTGGGGGGGGGGACACGTGAGTGCTTGCACACATGAGAGTACTGTGATGTTCATGTAGAAGTCAGTGCAAACCCTGTGGGAGCCATTTCTCTCCTTCCACCATGTGAATTCCTAGGGTGGAACCCAGATGGCCAGGTGTGGTGGCAATCATCTTTACCTGGTGAGCCAGCTTGTCAATCTTTATTTAATTTGGTGTGGGTTGCTGAGTTACTTTTGAGTCTTGGTACTTTGCTGTCTCTCCTTGTTCTGGATTATTAGCACGTGAAGGCTACCCACAGCTGTCACGAAATCATTGCTGAAAATGCTGAAATATATAAACTTTTAAATCCCAAGGAGCCAACAGCCACATCTTCCGATGCCTGTGCACTCATCACCCACACCTGGGGGCATGGTCTATCAGAGAGCTCTATGCCCAGGTGGCAGTTCATCCCCATCACTGTCCATCCAAGCGACTCTTCCTACACAGTGATGATTTCCCTTGAACCCTGTGAACTTGCCGTACCGACTCTGAAGCATCCCTTTGAACAAAGCTCTAGAATCTTACAGAGAAATTAAAAAAGTAAACGTGGCACTGGTGAACCCCGGAACTTCCTAGAGAAGAGCACCTTACCCTTGAACTCCTAACAATTTAGTTAACAGTTGTGAAACTTTATGTCAACCCTCATTTAAATTACAACCCACTTTAATGTCCATTCTAAAGCTTTTCTAGTGGTCCCATTTTTATCTTTCTTTATAAATCTTGTGGTATACTTTTTAATAGGTTCGGGCCAGCCTTCAATAAAATAGTCTAAAAGAGCCGTATGATGCTGGCTCTATTCTTGATTGAACACTGGCCCTCAAATTTATTCGAGGCACCTTGAAGGTAGCAGCTGCATCTCCTGCCTCCTGATGACCTTCATTTCTAAGGTAATAAAAGACCTGTACTCCGTGGTGCTCAAACAAGTCTGTCAACTTAGGAACCACCCCTGTTCTCAGGAATCGAGGAAGGAGGACTCTTTATTAAGCAGCCAGGAAACACCAAGCTAGCAGTTAACAAGCAATCGGGAATCTTTCCAAGGAGTAAGAGGAGCGTTCTAGGACCAGGATGCGGCCTCACTATCCCGGGCCACAGTGGCAGACCTCAGATGCTCCAGGAGGACTACCTGGGGTTTTCCATGGGATATGGCAGCTGGTAACTGAGACTGGTGGTGTCTTTCACTCCCATTGCTGGGACCAAATCCCTGACAGGGCCTCTTCGGGATGTTTGCCCGCATAGTCCCTCCTGGTAGGAAGGTGTGGACAGAGGAGGACAGAGGTTACACCACATCTGTAGTAGTGATGGAGAAGGGAGCCAGCCTGGTTTCCTCTCTTTATGCAGTCGGGGCTACAGCGACCCCACCTCTACCGGCCTAACCTAGAGACTCCCTCACAGACAAGCAGAGAGAGTGGCCCTCTCTCGATGTTAGCCACAGAGTGGGTGAGACAAGGCCCTAGTGTCTGAGGGTCAGGCTTTGCCGGGCCCCAAACTGAAGGCCGATGGGTAGAGTCAGGAAGGAAATGAAGCTAGTCCCTTTATTTCATCAGCCTTGTGGATCCCAAGGAACTGGTGAGCAGGATATCTCTGGGTTGAGTGCAGAGTACATGGAGAAGCTTCCAGAGGCTGAGGTGAAGAGGCAAGGCTAGCAGCATGGTGGAACTCTAGGAAGGTCCGACTGATGCCTAGGGTCAGATACGTGCCCTGCCCCCACTCCTTGCCTTTGTCCCCTCATCTTCCTGTGCCCTGAGCCCTCTTCAGCCTTCTCTGCTCCTCCCCTCCTACCAGACCTTGCCAAACCAGGGATAAGAGCCAGGATGACCCAAGCTGGCACAGGTTAATAGCAGCTGTTCACAGCCATGGTCGCTCTGGTTGGTCAGTGTCCTCGTGATACCCATTATCACATGTGACGTTTCCTCAGTGGGAGGGGCTAGGCACAGTGGCTACTTACACCTCTGCCCATCTGCTGTCTTAGCTCCAGCCGCTTGTTGGCAGAACCAGGAGCAGAGGCCTGGAAGCCAGGCAGCCTGGACTTTGACCCCCTGGCTTTCTCTATGTGACTGGTGGAGACCTTAAGGCTATCCCCTAGCTAGGAGCTCAGGTGCTGCATCTGAGATATTGACATATTCGCCATGCCTTCCCCAGGGTGTTCGTTCCATGAGGAGAGAACAAGGCAATGGACATAAAATGACAGGAACACCTGGGCGTTCAGGAGATGGAGACCAACACGGCTGCTGGGCTTGGTTTCAGGGCTACCACAGATGAGACTGACCCTGCCCAGAAGCACACTTCCTTGAATGGGATGCCGAGGCCCAGCCTTACGAGAATTGCTTGCTGGAATTCAGAAGCCACCCAGGCAGATGAACGGGTCTTCTCCTGCCTTCCAAACTCACCCTTGTTAGAACAGTAAGTGGAGGGATGATGGGGTTTGAGGTGACAGCTAGGCTAGTGATCCTGATTTGGTCATTATATAGAATGGGCATCTATTGACACATTGCCTTGTACTCCACAGGGATGCATAATGATTGTGCATTGATCAAAACCAGGAATGTCTTAGTTGGTAAAGTCTTGGCCTTGCCAGCATCAGTACCTGTTTTCAGTCTCCAGAATCCATGTGAAAAAAATGCCAGACATAGGTGTTTGTGTGATACCAAAGCTGGGGACAAGGAGGCGGGAGGACTAACAGGGCTTCCCAGTTTGCTGGCTAGTCAGCGTATCCTACTTAGTAAGTCCCACGCCAGTAAAAGACTGTATGTCCAAAAGAGATAGGAAGGCAGATGAGCAATACCTGAGGTTGTCTTCTGTGTGTATGCACGTGACATGTGCACATAAACACACACACACACACACACACACACACACACACACACACACCTCACACAAACAGAGCTAGGAATAAAGCTCAGGGGTAGATTTCTTGCCCTAGCATGCATGGGACTCTAGGTTCAATTCCCAACATTGCAACCCAAATCAATCAATCAAAGTTTAAAAAGAAAAAGAAAGCAATGCAGAAGCCAGTGGCCGGCTGTGGACAGAGTTGGGAAAGTGAGGTGGCCTGAGCAATGTGTCATTAAAGGTAAGGTCCCTTTAAGAAGAGGCGCGGAACTGAGAAGCCACAGGGGACAGCCTGGAGCAAGAACAGAGGGGAGCCCAGCCAGCTAAGGGACCTGAGCTCAGGCCAGAGGGAGGGAAGCTGCCTCCAGCGTGACAAAGCCGGGGCCAACACCTTCCATGAACTGCAAGCCCCCCCCCCCATTTGAAAAATCTCTTCCGGACCTCACCCCCACTGCGGCTGGTCCCAGCTCTGTCACTAGGCTTGTGGGTTAGTGGCCATGATGTTCCAGTGTTCTCTGAGACCTAGCCTATTGGACTGTAACAGATGCCTTCGACTGCAGATCTCCAAGGATTCTACCACCCCAACCTTTCTCCCCATCTGGCTCAATCTCTTCTCAAAGGTTTCCCAAGGGCTCCACTATGCTGAGCCTCCCAGCTCCCCGCATTCCACCCTAAGCCAGGCAGGAAGGACTTCCTATCTCTTGAATCTGTTCCCATTTGGTGTTCTCTAACCCTTACCCCACAGCCATGACCCTTCAACACACCACACTGCACAGCTTGCATCCTAGAACTTCAAAGGCCCCCATCTGCAGTATTTATTTCTTGGTCTTAATTGAAGATAGAATAGTTTCCGATCTGACAGCATGAAGGATACTGGGATGGATCTACTTTATATACCCAGGAAGACCTAAGATCGGCGGTGGCAGATTGAGGGGTTAGGGAGGGCTGAGTTGGGAAAACACTTGCTGTTCGTGCATCAGGACCTGAGTTCCAGTTCCCAGAACCAAAGTGAGAAGCCCTGTGTGGTTACCTGCACTTATAAACCCAATACTGGGGAGGGAGACAGGTAGGCCCCTGGCGCTCACTGGCTCCAGCCTAGTCAGATTTGTGAGCTCCAGTGTGAGGAAGCCACAAAGCAGAGAGCGCTTAAGGAACACCGTTCCAGGCTGACCTCTGACTTCTATACACACACACACACACACACACACACACACACACACACACACGTGCATGGACATCTTCACACATACCCATACCCTCCCCCCAACACACACACCAAAGAAGTGATTACGGAACAAATAGCAACACCGTGGTCCCAAGAGAGTCAGGGCATGGCAGAAGGTCCTAGGGCTAGTTGACTGTGCCGGTGTTAGGGTGAAGGCGCCAGGGGAACCTTGGTAGGCAAGGGTGATCAAGGTAGGGGACAAACATGCCAGGCAGGCAGAGCTTAAGTGAAAAGCTTTATTAGAAGGGAAAGGAAAGAGAAAAGAGGTAAAGAGACAGAGAGACAGAAGAGAAGAGGGAGACAGGAACAGTCCTGTCTGTCCCAGGGGAACAGCAGGAAAGAGAGAGGGAAAGAGATCATAAGTGGGCGGGGTCTTTCTTTTAAAGGGGTCCTTTGCACCTGCGAAGCCTGGGCTGACCAGGATACTAGCTGAGTGCATTCTGCCAGGTGACAGGGGCAGACCAGCACAATGCCTGAATCCTTATAGCAGGGAGGATTCTGACCCAGAATTGCTTGGAAACACCAAGCCTCCGAGACCCTGCCCAACATCCTAAGTCACCATCAGTTCAGGATTTTCTCAGATGTTCTACTGATTGAGAATGTTTTAGCTCAGGCTTCTCTATTCCCTGTGCTTGTCCCGGGGACTCTGATGTCTTGGGCCAGCTTCACGGTGACCTTGGAATAAGTCGAGTGGGCTGGAGGATGGGTGGGTAGGGAGTAACATGGGAGGGGTGACTGACACTGACGGCCCTTTGGGAAAGTGGTGTGGGAAGCAGCTATTGTAGCAGCTGTGTGCATGTGTGTACATGTGTGCATACATATGTACACAGGCACACATACATAGACAGAGATATTAAGTGGGGATACCCTGTAGAAGGATCATAATTCCAGTAGACACCACAGGCTGCCAAATAAATAGCCCAGTGTTACAGGTTACCTCTTTTGGAGTTGTTGACTGGCGAGGTCCCCACAGACCCCCCAAACATAGCCAGATGTTGCCTGTGCTCTTCGTTACTCTCTAGAACTTGACATAAGACCCTATTGCTGAAGGTGCTATACCCTTGAGCCATAGAAATCCAGCTGGTACTGACCTGGAAGACGCACCCTTCCTGGCTAGCTTTCACAGGGCTGAAAGGCTAGCCACGCTACTAGAGGAGAAAAAGCAACTGTCGGTCTTTCCCAGATGCACAGAACCCTCTTGCTACATAACAACTGGCCTGGCAAGATGTGCCCATTGGCGCAATAGCGACACAAATATCACGGGAGCATTATATGCCTCAGTTACACCACAATTTGATACTCGGTTATGGTATTAAGTATCCAAGCTTCGAGAGCTGTTCAGTAGTTTGGTCAACAATGCTTAGCTACTTGGAGATCCAGCCAGGACTCATAAGTTGGTGTTCTTGTCCCCAACCCAAACTGAGCCATGAGCTCCCTTTAGCTCTTGAGGCCAATGATTCAGCTTGTTGTGCTCACATGGCTCTCTCCTGTCTTTTCCCGCACTTCCCTACGTGATACAAACGAACAAACATTTGCCACCGGCTTGGCTCAGTCTTTTTTGGCCTCACGTGCTCTGCTCTCAAGAATGCAGGCAAGCTCTGAACCGTCAGACTTTTGACTGGCAGTGTGAGCCTGGGCAGAGCTAGGGAGAGGGCATGGGACCCTTCCCTTCCTCCTTAGCGTGTTCATACAATTTCATGTGTCAGTCAATTCATTTATTCTTTATAACAAAGATTTGTATGGTATATGCAAAGAGCAAATGTGTATGTAGATAGCATATGGGTGTGGTCTGTGTGAATGGTAAATGTGTGTTTAAGGTATATATAAATTGTCTGTGTACATGTATTAAGTGCATATAGATAATATATGTAGATAGTATGCACGTGGTACATTAAATTCTATATGTGTCTATGTCCTCTGGGTAAATGACACATGTACATAGTGTGGTTTGTATATTTGCATGTAGAGTTTATGTATATAGTATGTGTGCATTATGGTGTACATCTGTGTGTGTATGTGTAGATGGTGTATGTGTGCTTTGTGGTGTGTGTATATGTGTATAGATGGTATATGTGTAATGTGTGTAAATTGTATGTGTGTGTGTGGTATATATGTTTCATTGTATAGATGGTATATATGCATGTGTGGTGTGTGTAGATAACATGTACATGTGTGGTATGTGTTGATAGCATATGTGTGGTGTGCAAATGTGTAGATGGCATACATTTTTATGGTATATACTTGAAGATGGTATGTGTGTGGTTGTGTGTTTAGATGGTTTATGATATGTGGGGTGTATGAAGGGTATATGTGCACACCTGGAGTAGATGTGCAGATATATGTGCATGTGTGGTATATGTGTTTAGTTGTATATATGTGTAAATGACATGTGTGTTTGTGGTATATGTTAGAGATAGTTTATATGGGTGTATGGGATATGTGTATAGACACAGGTGTGTATGAATGTGCATGTAGGTAGCATATGTGCATGTGTGGTGTCTATGTTGGGGTGACTTGTATATTTGGTGTGTGAATGGCATATACATATGTGTTGTATGTGTGAAGATGGTATGTGTGTTCGTGGGGTATAGGTGGTATATGGGTGGAGTATGTGTATACAGGGTATGTGCATTGTGGCATACCTGTTTAGGTAATACAACGTGTGTGGTGTGTATATGTAGATGGCATATGTGCATTATTATCTGTGCAAGTATGTTTGCATAAGTAGTATATATGTGTGATTTACATTTGTATATAACTGTATTATCACTGAGCTTTGTATTAGGTGCTAGTATGAGTTGTACATATTCGTGCATGGTGAGCGCTGAGTTATGGTGTATATGCTCTAGAGGTATGTGTGGTGTGTTGGTGGTAAGTGCATGCATGCACTTACCATGTATGGCTGGGTGTGTCACTCCTCAAGAAGCACGCCGAGACTGCTTTGAGATTTAAGTCTAAGTGTAAAAAAGACCAGTTAGCACCCAGCACATGAGCCAAGGAGCCATTTGCATCCATGGAGAGCAGCCTGGCATGGTGTTTAGGAGCTGTGCTGTGAGGAACAGGGCCTCTTTACTTCAGCTTCCCATGAGACACACAAGAGTCTGGGATTAGAGACCAGTGAATGGGTGCTGGCAGGGGCGAGAGCCTGAATTCACAGTCACCATCTCCTCTCCCAGCAACCAAGGGACATCAGGACGCCTGCTGAAACCAGCAGCAATGCCCAGATGAGGGCTTGTGAGGGCTTGTTCCTGTCATGTGACATCTGATGCTATACTTCTACACGGTTGTGGAGTGTGTGTATGTGATGTGTGGGGAGCATGTGTGTACGGTGTGCATGTGCTGTGTATGTGCTGTGTGTGGTATGTATGTGTATGTAGTGAGCATGTGTGGTATGTACACACATGTGGGGCATGTGTGTACGGTGTGTATGTGGTATGTGTGGGTGTGTGTGTATGGCATGTATGTGATGCATGTGTGCATGTGTGGTATGTGTGTGCATGTGGTATATGTGTATGTGTGGTATGTGTTTGGTGTGTATGTGATGTGTGTATGTGCATGTGTGTGTCCAGCACAAGTACCTGGACTCTTCCCGGGTATGCATTACACTGGGCATACCCTCCCTCTACTATGGGAAATCAGCTGGTAACTTCTAGCTGCTTCTGAGAACCTGAGATGGAAGAAACAGATTGATGACAACCACGCATCCCAAACAATTCCAAAGCTCTATACCTCAAACAAAGCAAAAAGCCCAGCACATCCCTAGGAAGGATACTAGCATGCACTGAGAGCTGGGCTGGGCCATGCCCCTTGTCTCTTTCCCCTTTCCTGGCCCTGGCCCCTTCCCCTCTCCCTCCTCTGTTTGGTCATGTTGGAGATTGGAACATTGAACCCGAAGCCTTGAGCACACTAAGCCAGCACCCCACCGCTGACCCTGCATCCTTTTCTGTCTTATTTCCACCATTTATTTTGGAACAGGCCTCCATTGTCCAGCTTGGTTGTGAGCTCACTCTGCAGCTCAGTCAGGCCTTGAACTCGATACCCTCCTGCCTAGGCCTCTCAAGCAGCTGACATTAGAGGCCTCCACCACCAAGCCTAGGAATTCGCTTTTATAATTATAGTGGCACTCAATTATCCCAACATCTTGCAAACATGATTTTATGTCCATTTTTAACTTTAGGTATTGGGGACTAAGCCCAGGGCCTTGCAACACCCCCTTGCCACTGCTGAAAAAGTGTAAGTTTTGAAACAGGGCCTTGATAAGTGAGTGTCCCAGACTGTCCTTGAACTCACTATGTAGCTCGGGCATAACTCAAATGAATGATCCATCTGCCTCAGCTCCATAGTAGCTGGAATGACAGGCCTGTGCTACCAGGCCGGGCAACATTTCTTTTTATATACAAGGAAATGAAGTCTCAAAGAAGAAAGTTCATAAAGCACACAAACATCCATTTGACTAATACCAAAAGTCAGAAGCAACCTTTGCACTGTGCAGAGACCGGAGGGCATAGGTAGCAACATTAGAGTAAACAGAGATCTGAGGGCGAAGGCATAAAGGCAACATTAGCATAAAGACAAGCGCCCAGGGCCATGGCACTAGCTAAGGTACGCATGTCAGTGTAGTGTCTTCACCAGTCTCCCCATCCCAGCTCTCAGAATAGAACCTGGCTTTTCCAGAGAGCAGCCTGGCTCAGAGCCCCAGCCGTAGGCAGCCATCCGGCCGCATCATCTCACCACACAGGGTCCCAGAGAGGTCCAAGTGATCTGGTCCTCAGGGCGTGCCAGATGGGCACACTCTAGATCTGCACCTTCCTGACACTGTCTTCAAATTTTTAATAAGTTTTAAGTAAGAAACCCTACATTTTTGTCTTACCCTGGGTCCTGCAAACCACGACGCTGGTCCTTCCCGTCTCTACAGTGGCCAGCTTGGACACGATTACCCAGGAAGTGCAGCTCAGGCCAGCCACTCCCTGTATGTTTCCAAAAATGTTACCCACAGTCCCTGGATGGGCAGGACTGGAGGCACTGGAGGCAGATACATCACTTTAATCTGGGTGGCTTCCTGCCCCAAGGGCCTTGATCTGCAGCTCAGCAACTGGCCCCATCGTCCTGATCTCTCCTCCCCCTCTGGCCTCACTCCTCCCTTGCAAGCTACCAGGGTTCCTGTCATAGTGGCCCATTTACTCCTCCAGGAATGAGAGGGCTGCTTTGAGACTCCCCTCTCCCCTGAGGCAAGAACTCCATAAGAGCTAATGAATTGCTGTGTTCAGTAGAATCCTGACTCTGACCATGATAAGATGTGGTATTAAAGTAGAGATACATTAAGCCTGCACAAAGATTATGTGTCCTTCATCAGTACATAATTAGATAAGTAATAAAAGCTTGAGACTAGCTTATCTTAGAAACAGTTGAGAACTGTTCTGCTCCTCCTCCTGTGGGTCTCCCTGGTGCCCTTCTCACATACCCACGTCTACCTCTTTCCCCTCACTCTCTGCCATCCATCTCCCCTGCCCACCTCCTCCCCACCTTCCCCTGCCCACCTTCCCCTGCCCACCTCCTCCCCACCTACCCCTGCCCACCTTCCCCTGTCCATCTCCCCTGCCCACCTCCTCCCCACCTACCCCTGCCCACCTACCCCTGCCCACCTTCCCCTCCCCACCTTCCCCTGCCCACCTTCCCCTCCCCACCTTCCCCTTCCCTGCCCACCTTCCCCTCCCCACCTTCCCCTGCCCACCTTCCCCTCCCCCCCACCCCTCCCACCTCCTCCCCACCTACCCCTGCCCACCTACCCCTGCCCACCTTCCCCTGCCCACCTTCCCCTCCCCACCTTCCCCTCCCCACCTTCCCCTCCCCACCTTCCCCTCCCCCACCTACCCCCTGCCCACCTTCCCCTGCCCACCTTCCCCTCCCCCACCTTCCCCCTGCCCACCTCCCTCCGTCCACCTTCCCCCTCCCCACCTCCCCCCACCCACCCCCCTCCCCACCTTCCCCTGCCCACCTTCCCCCTCCCCACCTTCCCCTCCCCACCTCCCCTCCCCACCTTCCCCTCCCCACCTTCCCCTGCCCACCTTCCCCTCCCCACCTTCCCCTGCCCACCTTCCCCTCCCCAACTTCCCCTCCCCACCTTCCCCTCCCCACCTACCCCTCCCCACCTTCCCCCTGCCCACCTTCCCCTGCCCACCTTCCCCTCCCCACCTTCCCCCTGCCCACCTACCCCCGGCCCACCTTCCCCCTCCCCACCTTCCCCTGCCCACCTTCCCCTCCCCACCTTCCCCTGCCCACCTTCCCCTGCCCACCTTCCCCCTGCCCACCTTCCCCTGCCCACCTTCCCCTCCCCACCTTCCCCTCCCCACCTTCCCCTCCCCACCTTCCCCTGCCCACCTCCCCTGCCCACCTTCCCCTCCCCACCTACCCCCTCCCCACCTACCCCCTGCCCACCTTCCCCTGCCCACCTTCCCCTCCCACCTCCCCTCCCCACCTTCCCCTCCCCACCTACCCCTGCCCACCTTCCCCTGCCCACCTTCCCCTGCCCACCTTCCCCTGCCCACCTACCCCCTGCCCACCTTCCCCTGCCCACCTTCCCCTGCCCACCTTCCCCTGCCCACCTACCCCTGCCCACCTTCCCCTGCCCACCTTCCCCCTGCCCACCTTCCCCTGCCCACCTTCCCCTCCCCACCTACCCCCTGCCCACCTTCCCCTGCCCACCTACCCCCTCCCACCTACCCCTGCCCACCTTCCCCTGCCCACCTTCCCCTGCCCACCTTCCCCTGCCCACCTATCCCCTGCCCACCTTCCCCTGCCCACCTACCCCTGCCCACCTATCCCCTGCCCACCTTCCCCTGCCCACCTACCCCGTCCATCTTCCCCTCTCCATCTTTCTCTCTCCATATTCCCTTCCCCCTCTCCATCTGTCCCCACCTCCCATTCACCCCCTCTGCATCTTCTTTTCCCTGTCTATCCCTACTTTTGCCAAATAGTGGCCTTTCTGGCCACTCCAATCCACACACACACTCTCCTCCTATTTTAATTCTTCTGTCTTTGTTTATATTTTATAACAATGGGCTTTGCTCCATCTAGATTCCAATGGCAAGGGAATGACCTCTGGCTCCCTGCCATTCCTTGGGAAAGCACCCTCCCCGGGAATGAATTCAAACAGCCAGGTGTGCACACAAGAGAGAGGGATTCAGGCCTCAGCAATTCATCATTGAGCAGACCCAAGGATCCCGGGCCTTTTCCTCTCCAGCATCCCCTAAGAGGCATGTAGTCTTCAGCCAAGCATTGTCACGAGATGTCGCCTGTCACTCAAAAAGGAACGGCCTTTGCACAGTTAAATCATACCTAGAATTCCCAGGTAAACTCAGGGTATTTTGATTTCTGAACTTTTTATTTCTGCCTTTTTTTCTTTTTTACTTAATTTGTCGATTTCAAAGCTTTATACTTATTTATTTATTTATTTATTATAATTAATTTATTTTTACTTTATGTGCATTGGTGTTTTGCCTGCATGTATGTCTGTGTGAGGGTGTCAGATCTTGGAGTTACAGTTGTGAGCTGTCATGTGGATGTTGAGAACTGAACCCAGGTCCTCTGGAAGAGCAGTCAGTGCTCTTAACCACCAAGCCCTCCAGCCCTCCTTTATTTTTATTTTATGTGGATGAATGTTTTGCCTGCATGAATGATGCTCACCATATGCATGCAGTGCCCATAGCGGCCAGAAGAGGGCATCGGATCCCCTCGAGTTGGAGTTAATCTAGGGCTGTAAGCCTCCTCGTGGGTGCTGAGAATTGAATTCCTGGGTCCTCTGTAAAAGCAACCAATGCTCTTAACCACCGAGCCATCAATCTAACCCTTTTTAGTTTTGAGACAAGACCTCACTCTGTAGCTTAAAATTGGTCCTACATCTTCCTGCCTCAGCCTCCGGAGTGAATGCATGACAGATGCATCTTATTGTTGTTTTTCATAATCCTGTTACCCCTCAACCCATAGCATCCTGCACACAGATATTGTAAGATTTTTCTCTGAGAGTCTCAAGGAACAGGCCACTGAGGCTAAGATTTCCTGTAGAACCCAGCCCCCACCCAAGGTCTCCAAGTCTGGATGAACACCTCGTTTCCACCCATCTCTCCTTTCATCCCTGACATTCCTGCAAGCTCTGCACACTCAGCCTCTCCACAGACAGGGTCTCCCTTTCCCAGTGCTGGGTGATGGTTTCCGCCCATCCTGGAAACCTCACAGAGACACACCACCTCCTTACACCCAGTCACCCCATCTGTCACCCCATCTGAGACCTTCCTCTCAGGTCTGCCCCCTGTCCCTGCACTGCTCCCTACTTCCTGAAGCTGTTTCTGTTCCCCAGACCCAGTGCCTCCCCTGCACTCACCCCTGCACTCACTCACCCCTGCCCAAACACTGCTCTCCCAAGGCGGACCCCCACACCCCAAGAAGATAAGTCTTACTTCCACATAGAGGGCCTTCCCACAGGTCAACCTTCCCCCACAGTCCATCTCCACAGGGAGGACCCTCTCTGCTGCCCTTCCCGTCCTGTTGACGATCACCTGGTAAGTCTTGCCTTTTACCAGAACTTTCCCTGCGGCCCTCCCACATCCTGGCATCACCCAACTCCACGCAGATCTATTGCTTCCTGAATTATGGCTGCTCTCGCTGTGCCAGGACAGTCCCCATTCAGGGGCAGCATCCCCACAGTTTAGCAGGAACTATAGTGCCCAGTGCAGGGCCTGGCACTTAGTCGGCATGCTGGGACACAGCCAAGCTTTGGAGCCAGGATGTCTGCTTTCCTCCGCCTCTGTAGAAGACCCCTTCCAGCTTCGTATCTCAGACAAATCCAATGGTCCCTCAAGAACCCTCCTTTCCCTGACCTCCCCCTTTATAGATTTCCAGTCAGACACAGTCCGGGAACTCCTGTGGGCCTCTTCCCAAGCTGACTCTCCTCTCCTCTCTCTTTGGACCACCCTGCTTCTCTCTGGAAAGGGCCTGACAGGCTCAAGGTTCAAGACCACAGAAGAGCTTTAATTGTTCCTCGCTCCCAGTACCACTCTACACCAGGCATGACCTATGTGTTATTTCTTGCTCATGTAAAGAAACTTTGATTTTCCTCAGACAGGGGTCTCATAGCCCAGGCTGTCCTCAAACTTGCTTTGTAGCCCAGGATGACCTTGAACTTCTGATCCTTCTGCCTATGCATCTCAGGTTCTGAGATTAGTGGTGTGTGCTCTTCTACCCAGTTTTACGGCATGCTGTGGATTGACACAGGGTCTCATGCAGGCTGGGTGAGTTACTACTCTACAGGTTGACTATCTCAGACCTCATCTCCATAGGGAGCCCAGAGCCCAAGAAATCCTTCAGCATAGGTCCCGGTACCCCTGTTTTACATGTGATGGACAGGGCAGAGAGAAATCAAACCACTAGGTCAGTTTCACAGTACATAACCTAGTGCTGACACCCAGTCAGTTCTCTCTACAAGAGTTCTTTGTCAATTCTTCATTCACCTATGTGGACCCTTCCCTTCCAGTCAGGTACCGGGCACGACTCTGTTGTCCCAGAGCACCCAGGGGACTGTGCGAAGCTTTGCATGTCTGAGCTTGCCCTCATACATCTCTTCTTGGCTTCAGGCCAAAACCACACACAAACTACCTGCTGGGACAGGAGCCCAGGTTCCCAAGCTCTCATCATCTCCCACATTACATTTTTCTGCTGGATCTCAAACAGCAGTGCATTCCAAGTCACCTAGATACCCTCAGAGTTCCAGATGGGCAGGCATGGGGTCAGGAGCCAGGCACCTGCATTTCTACGAGGTCCCCAGCGTGGCCTGGGCACAAGAGTTCAGCTGTCCATGCCATCCTCTGTGGCAGTATTTATACCAGCCTTTCCCACAATCCACCTCTTCTTTTCAGGGCTGTGACTGAGTGAAACCCTCCCTCCCTAGCTACACCATGTAGTCAATAGCCACGCCTGAATCCTCCCACCCCAAACTAAATAAATCAGGAGCTGTAGATGGGCCTGGGGCCTGGGTAGAAGCCAATAGGGCAAGGGGCTCATCCCAATGTGGTCAGGGTTGTCCAAACTTAAACACTGGAAAGTCTCACTCATGAAGAATCTTCTCAACCCAGGCGAGCTGAGCTAGCTGGCCACCTCACCAAGCTGGGGCACAGAAAAATCTGTCTGGGCCAGTCTAATCCAGAGGTACATTGGCCAGCACTAGAAACATCCTAGTCATTCAGCCACTTCCTTTAAAGTCACAGCCTTTTGTTGTCACTTAGATCTGATTATTTCAAAGTGAGTCCCCAGACCTACAGTAGTGCCAGCCAGGAGCGTGCTCAGAAAAAGCAAAGCTAGCTAGCTGAAATAATAATAAGCATCTTTGATTTCCTCATGTTCCTCCTATAAGTCATGGGCCATCTTAGGTGCTTCAGGAGTCACAATTCAAATCAATATAGGCAAGGCCACTGTCACTGTGATCTCTCAGTGACACCTGATGAAGTTGGATACAGAAAGAGAATCAACCAGGACCCACTGCTCATCAGGGGCAGCACCATATCGTATCCAGCACCATGTGCACCCCACCAGGGACCTGTGTTCTTCTCACACACCTCTCCTGAATCCCTACCAGAAGGGCCTCAAGTTTAGTGACAATCTCAGTGGCAATGAACAAGTTAACTAACTGCCAAGCTTGAGCTGGTGGGAAAGGTCTGAGGCTGGGCGTTCATTTCCCCTGGGAGGGGGTAATGCAGCTCAGAAAGGGCTTGGTTATCAATCCCAGGCAGCAGTGTTTACTGACCACTAAGCAGCCAGCTTGAATAAGGCAGCTAATTAAGTCCAACACTAGCTCTCTGTAATGCGCATGGTGTGTGGGGAGTGGGAAGGTTGAAGCCCATACAAGAAAATGTCTTCCTCTTGCTGCAGTTCAGGGCCAGTGGGGAAATGCATCCAAGAAGCAGACGCATGGATGTTGGAATAGCTGCCACGATTCCGAGAAAGCAGTCACGAGTCCACGGCTTTCGATTTCTGAATTTCCTAAAGAGCAAGGCCAGTCACCGATGGAGTAGGTTCTTGAGCTCTTCACCAAGACCTAACCAGATGCACCAGCGCTCCGGGTGGCAGATCCAAGAGAAGGGGGAAAGGGAGTTGACAGGACCAGCTCACAGCTCCTCCCAGAGTCATGGGTCAGATGCTTCGCCTCTTCTCCGAGGATGGGATGGGAGGGGAGAGAATGAGTAGCCAGGCTTTCTTTACCAACTCCACATGAGTCAGGGCACATCCTCAGAGATGCCCACATGGCTTGTGGGAAGAAAGCCGAAGGTTTCCCTAGGTGTGCCCAAGGCACCACAGTACTGAGCAGCAGGGAAGAACCTCTTTTGGAAGCAAGAAGCCAGGGAGGTTCCTCTACCAGGAGTTGGGGGTGCTCGTGTGTTCCACCAGGGAGGAGATTGCTCAGGAAACTGGCACACCTTGCCCTTTACCTGCAGCTCATAATCAGGAGGACAGGGAGGATGAGTCAACAAGTAAGACTCCTTCAGATCCAAGGTAGATGGGAGATCTACTGCACTGCAGAAGCTCCTTGAGGGCAGGTGCAGCCGACCTTAGTTTCAAAACTCTAGCAGAGAGAGAGGCTTTGGAAGATTCTTGTTTTCTTGGTTTACTCATTCTGTCTGGGACTGTGTTTCATCCAGCGTCAGCTAGAGATCCTCATGACAATGACGGCATCTGCTCCTGTGACTTGCATGAAGGTAGCTGGAGCATGGAGGCTGGTGCCTGGCCCATAGCAGGACTCTAGATACACTGTAAGTCTTTGCGTCATTGCTGTTTGGAGAGGTCTTCTTTGAGAAGACTGGAGGAAAGCTAAGGGGATGGTTAAGTTGGTAAAGCATTTGCCTTACAGGATCTGAGTTTGACCCCTTGAAGCATGATGACACATATTGGGACCCCAGTGCTGGGAAGGTGGACATAGGTGGACCCCTGCGAGGGGCAGACCAGCCACTCTGTCCTACTTGGTAAATTCCAGGCCTGTTGGAGACTCAAAAATAATAGCATTTAATGCCCAAGGGACAACATTCAAGGCTGTCCTCCAGCCTCCACATGTGTGTCCTCACACACATGAACAAATATGAACATGCATACACTGATGCGTTTTTTTAAAGAGAGAAGACTGGAGAATGGGTTGAATGTAAGCAAAAGACAGAATAGCCCAGTGAGTGAGCATCAAGCCCTACGGCCGTGGGATGGCATGAGCCAGGACAGACGCTGAATGCGGGGAGCACAGAGGAGGAAAGACTGCTGTGAAAGAATGGCAGGGGTCTGTGCCATCTGTCTGGCACAGTAGTGGAGATTCGGTCACTCAGAACAGAGCTTCCTTCTCCCCAGCCCTGCAATTTTCTTCCCCTCCTCCCCTGCTTCCTGGGCTGCACTCCCCATGCCTGTGTCCAGACTCGTTTGTTTAAACTGCGCCCCCACTCCTAGCCCTGCCCTGGGGACTCGAGGAATCTGAGAACTGACTCCAGTTCTAAGTGCTAGAGGGAAGGAAGTGAAATAGAAGGAAGGAGACCCTAACCCTCTAGACCCTTCTTGGTAGGGTTTCCCACCGCTGCTCCCAAGGCTCCCCTCCCCTCAACAGATGGCCAGCCCGACTCAGTGTTCCTGTGCTCACCTGGTCACAACTCCCCAAATCAAAAGAGGCGCCAGTAGCCTGCTTTCCATCACCCGGCCACAGTAGCTTCGCTGCCATCGCCTTCATCCCTGCACAGTTGGCTGGACTAGGGATGCACAGTGAAGATTCTGACATAATGATGTAGCGATCCCTTGCCCTCTGGGAGCAAATACCGGGCTATGGACACTCACACACTCTTGGTAGATGGTGGGAAAGGGCTCCTTTCATGCTCCACAATCTTCTGTGTGTCTATGCACACACAAGTCATGTCAATGCATGTGTTTATGTGTCGTGTTCACGTCTGTGAAGATGTGCTTGCATATGTGCATGTGTGTAGACCTGAGGTTAACTTTGGCTGCCATTTCCCAGGTATCTCTACTTTTTTTTTTTTCCCCAGAGAGCTACCTATCCCCACTTCTCTAGGGTTGGGGTCATAAACAGATGGCCCCATGCCAAGCCTTTCTTTTTGTTTTCACAGGGGTACTGAACTCAGGCCAGCATTCTCCTGACTAAGCCACCCCCTGTAGTCATCCAAACTTCCCAGCCAATGGGTGAGATGCAACCAAGCCCTCCTGCCCTGGCTCTTGGGCACAGGAAACAGGTGAAGAAAATCAAATTGCCAGACACGTGCAATGAGATTCACGTCCCCACACTGCTTCCCTGCTGCAGATTTTAGAACCCAGCTAAGCACAAAGACACGCCATCTTCTGTCATTGCCTCGCTCCTGTGTCTGGCAGGTAGCGTCAGGCAACGTTTAGCAGCCTGCTTGGATGTGTGAGGTGCTAGGGACAAAGACGAAGAAGGTGCGTTCCTGAGGACCCAGTGCAAGGGCATGCAGAAGACTAGTGATGACCCAGGATGGAAGCCCCCAGCAACAGGGGTAGGATGGTCCCGTGACGGGAGCATCCAACACTGTGGCCACCTAGTTAGAGCTCCCCACGCGCTGGCTGTTCATGAAGAGGACACCCGGAGGGACTTTCTGAAAGAGGCGATGGCAAATCTGCATCTTAGCAAGGAGGAGCAGGAAGTCTGAAATGAGCCCGT
Organism: Phodopus roborovskii; assembly: GCF_943737965.1. NCBI lineage: Eukaryota > Metazoa > Chordata > Mammalia > Rodentia > Cricetidae > Phodopus > Phodopus roborovskii. Next base: position 3,818,441 of record NW_026126586.1, on the reverse strand, counting down.
GACACTGGTTTGGTTCCTGTTGCTTCTGGTCATCTTAGTCACCTCTCACTGCCTTGGCTTCCTTCCCTTCCACCAGCCTCCCTCTCAGAATGTCCCTTCCACTGAGGCATTTGTAAAACAATCAATGAACTCACACCAGATGTATATGGTATGCATGTTTGGGGCTGGATTTCCCCCCTTCGTTTTATTCAGAATTAACATCAATTACACGATGCTAATGGTATAATAAATGCTAGTAATATAAGCAAGAATTTATCTAACCCCTTGACTATTTTTTTCAATTTTTATTTATGTATTTAAAATTTTTAAAGTTATTTATTTTATTTTGTATGTATAAATGTTTTGCCTGCATGGATGTGTGTGGATCACTTGCATGCCTGGTGCTTGAAAAAGCCAGAGGAAAGCATCAGACACCCTGAAACCAGAGTTATGAATGCTTGTGAGGTGTAGGTGCTAGGGATCAAACCTGGGTCTCCTACAAGAGCAAGAGTGTGAACTGTGGAGACATCACACAAGCCCCCATTTCCTTTCCTTTTCTTCTTTTGAGACAAGGTCTCACCGTGTAGTTTGGCTACCCAGGAACTGACAGAGATATGCCTGCCTCTGACTCCTAAGTTCTGGGATTATTTTACTATATTTAAAAGTTTATTCTTTGAAAGTTTCATATATGTATGCAATACACCTATTATCATAGCCATCCTCCCTCCCTCCAGCTCCCTGCGGACTGCCCCACACCCTGACCCCAAATACACCGCCCTCGACTTCAGAGCCTCTCTCCCACTAAGTCCAATTAGTACCGCCTGTGTTTCCATGGCTGCGGCCATCACTAAGGCACAGACAACTTACTAGCAGCCAACCCGCTGCTCCTCTGAAATTGATTTTTTCTTCTCTGGGAGCTGACAACTGCTAGTAGCCCTGAAGTTAAGAACATGCTGAAATGTCTAACTAGATTTATCTTATACAGGTCTTGTGTTGGTAATCATGGCTGCAGGGAGTTCATATGTGCAACATCCATTCTGTGTCTAGAGGACAGCCCTTCACGGTACTCCTCCCCACCCTTCTGTGACCTTCTCTGAGCCTTGCCTTGAGGATGGGGAAAGGTTTATATATATATATATATATATATATGTGTGTGTGTGTGTGTGTGTGTGTGTGTGTGTGTGTAATTTCCCATTTTCACTGGTGCCCAGAAATCTCCCTCACTTGGTCTTTCAACTCCAGAGCAACCAAAAGCCAGAGCTGAGTTTCCCAATGTTGAACCAGGACCCTCTGTCACTGGGAGACAGCCATAGACAGAAGAGGGCAGGGTGTTTGCCAGCTTGGGCGACTCTGAGGGCTGTACCAGGCTCAGTAGAAGGATGGCAGACACAAGTCAAAGGTTTCTTTAGCTACTGAAGCAGGGTATGGAATCAGCTGTCAATTCCTTTGTCTGCCTTCTGTCTGGTACAGTCACCCAGCCGGGTAGGAAAAAAATCTCTACCCAATTGAAGGGCGAAGGAAGATGGAAAGGGAATGGGGAGCCTACTACCAACACCCATGGGTGTGTTCTTATAGCCATTCCTAGCTGAGCCAATGGCCAACAGGCAATGGGGGCCAGCAGCCCACCCTCTGGGGCTTTGCAATACACTCTCTGGGGCTGCATGGCAGCTCACTAGGAGCCAACTACAGAACCTGTGCCCAAGACTCCCCTCTGAGTAGAAGCCTAGGTCCCAGCAGTGTAATGCCATTGAGAACTAGATGTTTAGGTCCTTGTTGGCTCTGCCCTGAAGCTCGCTAGAAGATCTTGAGAAGGTTTAGTAAAATGCAGGTATGACAGGATATGGCTGTTAAGGGTGCATGAGGCATAGTGGGAATTCAATGTCAGATATGATGGGGTTGTTCTGTTTACAAGGAAAGCATCTCCTAATATATTTGCCCCAGAGAAACCAAGGAATTATTTCCCCCATTATTTGCTCCTCTTTTACATCTGAACTGTGAGTTCGTTTGAGGAAAACAGAAAAGGAAATGGCTTGGGGATGGGCTTAGATTATCAGAGCCAAGAGAGCATTTTTCAGATATTAGGAGGGAAAGACACTAAGTGCCCAAATTTCAGGGTGGCGTCATTAGGAATGCCCTAGTGCCTTGGAGAGTCTTGGGAACGGGGCATAGGCTGAGGGAAGGACACATCTACAAACACCACTGGAAGATATCCTGACCCAGAAAAGCGTTGTTCTGCCCACAGCAAGGCAGTAACATAAGGAAGTGACTTTCTGGGGCTGCCATCTCCTGCCCTCACCTCCCAGAGAAGAAGCTGGGAACAGAGCCCTGTGCAGGTGTGTGGAGGTCCTGGATATACCGGGAAGCCTCAGCTTCTTCAGCTGCAGCTGTTAGGTCCATCGTCAAAAGCCCAGGGATCAACCGTTTCCAGCCCATTGGTGAATGTCAGTGAGTGTCCAGCCATGCATCAGTGGACAGCATCAATCCTGCTACCCCACAGTCATGCATCAGTGGACATCAGTATCAATCCCAACACCCCACAGCCATGCATCAGTGGATAGCAAACAGTGGGCAGCATCAATCCGGCTACCCCACAACCATGCATCAGTGGACATCAGTATCAATCCCAACATCCCACAGCCACATAACAGCCTTTATGTTGCCTGTCTAGGTGATGCTATGGAGGTCCCCTGCCTGCTTACACTCCCAATGGCTTAGGGAGGGGCACATAGGAAAAAGCTAGAACATAGCAGGCAGACGGCCTGTGTTCTGGTCCCGATGCTGTCCTTATTTGTGACATCAAGCGGCAAGCCAGTTTGCCTGCCCATGCCTCAGTGTTATGATCTGAGTCTGGGAGTGACCCCCAACAGGTAGCCTTTTGAATACTTGATCCCAAGCCACCTGTGGTGAATTTGAAAAGATATAGAGCCCTTGCCAGCTGGTGGGTCTTGCTGGTGGAAGTTGGCAACTAGGGGCAGGGTTTTGTTTTTGGTTTTTTTGTTTTTTTGTTTTTTGTTTTGAGGGGGGGTGTTCTGTTTGTTTTTTCAGTTTTTTGGGACAGGGTTTCTCTGTATTGCTTTGGAGCCTGTCCTGGAACTCGCTCTGTAGACCAGGCTGGCCTCAAACTCACAGAGATCTGTCCGCCTCTGCCTCCCGAGTGCTGGGATTAAAGGCGTGTGCCGCCAACACCCAGCTTAGGAGCAGGTTTTAAAGATGACACCCACTTGCCTCTAATGACAGCCTTTCTCTGTATCCTGTTCCCCACCATGTGAACAAACAGCTCTGTGACATTCTAGCTGTCAATATCTACTCCACCATGCCTTCCCTTGAAACTTGGAGCCAAGCTAGACCTTCCCTTCCTTAATTTGCTGAAGTTGATCATGTTGTCATACATAGCAATGAGAAAAGTGACAAATACCTTTAGTGTCCCCATGGGAAAACTAGTAACAATATAATCTGCCTCAATAGTAAGTGTGTAGATGATTGAGTTACATATTCTCAGCACCCGGTGAAGAACCCAGTGTGTGTGTGTGTGAGGGGGCTGCGCGCACGTTTTCATCACATGACAAACACCCAAGGGAGGCAGCTGAAGGATTGGTCTTGGCTCAAGGTCTCAGAGGGAAAAGCATGGCAGAACAGAACAGCTTTTCCACTCGCCACCAAGGAATCAGGGGAATGCCTGAGCCTTAGGCTTTCTCCTTTTTCACCCTTTACCCCATTTAGGATCCCACTGCCCCCTTCTTTAAATCGCTCCAGAAAGACCCTGGAAGACACACCTAGAGACATGCCCTGCCAGTCCCGCAGGTACCTGTCCATGCAGTCGCATTGACCACCGTGATCTCCCACCACAGCCCTGATAACGGCACACCCACCTGCAAGGACATCTATAAGAGGCTCCTCAGGGTTCCCGTCCCCAAGCTCTGTCTACTTCCCAACACTCAGTTGCCATATGAAAAACCATGTATTTTATGCAGTTGCCACCTCTCTTCAGGAGCAAGTCCGCCTTCAAAAGCCCGGGGATCCAACCGGATCCAGTCTGTTCATGGATGTCAGTGGATGCCCAGGCATGTGTCACTGTGCATATAACCTTCATTGCTACCTGAAGTGAGTAGATTCAAACATAACAGCCCGTTGAAATCAGATAAATATATGAAACTTCACTTAGTAACTGTCTAAGCTCAGCTATGTGATGCCACGTCACGAGCCCCAGTTAGCTCATTCAATGTCTCCACGTGAATGAGGTAACTATAAAATGCGATATGTGTAAATGTGGTTGCTCCGTTCCTGGTATGTGGTGAGCAGATGGTGGCTAATTGGAGATGGCCAGAGTTAGGTTGACTTAGGCAGGACCGGAAAGGGTTAACCCCTGACTCTTCTCACCCCACATCAAGGCAAGACTGGGCTGTAGGGCTTCTGGCAGATGTCCAGGTAGAAGAAAAATGTCAGAGGTGTGTGATTACAGAGCTGTTCCGGTCCTGATGTGGTTCTGACCCAGGCAGCTAGAATCTCCCTACTCTCCTGCTGAGAGATGCTGCCTGCACCCAGGGTATTTAGGAGAGCTTGAGCTGAGCAAGCTGAGCGGTGGGAACCTCTGCCTGCCCGGGTCCCACGCCACATCCTGGCCTTGGAGGATGTAGACCCAAGGTCTGGCCATGCTTCCCAGCTATTCCCAGGCGGTCTGCTCCCCCTCCAGCTCAGCTGAGCTGCCTGAGCCAAAGGGCTACAGAGGCAGGTCTGTCCTCCAACGTCACTTTGTCCTGACTCCGAGGAGGGAAGATTGCAGGCCACAGCACACGGAGGAGCTGGCTTAAAAACTCCCATCAGCCCTGAAGCTCCCCACTGGCCTAGGGAGGCTGAGAGTCCAGGGGCAAAGGAGCTTCTAAGAACCAAATCACAAACCCTACCACCCCCACAGGGGCTTTTCATATCTCTAATGTCTCAGAAAGTTCTAGTTCATCAACTTCCCCAAGCATTCATCCCTTTGCCTGGATGACCCAGGAAGAGAAGCAACCAAGAGACATCACTACAGAAGAAAACAAAATAGACAAAACCCAGCATTGGTCCCCTGCATCCTGCATTCCACAACCCTCTAGGATGCCCCAACTCTGGGCCAGGCATTGTACAGGGTAAGGATACAGCAGTGGGAAGTTACCACATGTACTCTTCTGGGAAGCAGGCAGGGGGGCAGTGATATTTCTGAATGCCACATGGGACATATGCAAGATAGCACAGGTGAATGGTGTGTGACTCAGCCGGGGAAGGAGGGAGGGGCACTGGGGAGGGGCAATGCAGGATACTTGTGGAAAGCAGTGACCTGGAGGATGATACAGTAAGAGATACTGAATGCTCAACAACAGGCTGTCTCAGGAGGAATCTGGGGAAGTGCCAACTCCCAGTCCCAGGGACTTTCAGTATAGATTAGCCTCCAAGGGCAGGAATGTGATTCCTCTGTCTCATCATAAGAGTGGACTGGAATAAACACACATGCACCAGACCCTCAGAACACGCACCTTAGTCTGTCAAGGAGTAAACAGATGTCCTGCGGGACAAGTGTCTGCTGACCAGAGCAACCCTTCTTCTTCTTCTCACATCCTATTGGTAGTCCCCAAAATTTCTATTAGCCAGCCTCCTCCTAGTTAAGTATCAAACACTTCAAACACAGGGACTCCCCATCCAGTATCAAACCAGGCATCTCTCAGCCTCCAAAACAGGGACCCTTCCTGGCATAAACTAGGGTACTGGGGCATTTTCCAAAGTACTCCTGGCTTCTCCCACACAGTCATACTTCATCCACCACACTGTATACATCTGTGGGGTCACACACTACCGTAGACAAATGGCTGGACAGTGCCAAGATGTGTATCCACACAAAAAGCAACATGGTACATGCAGTACATGCCCCCCACAGCCAGTCTGAGGCACATAAGATAAGAGATGCCCAGCTCCCAGCCTCTAGGCTCCTGCATGGACCACCGCACTAGAAGGGGTCAGTGAGCTGATTACAGTGGCCCATTCAGACACCATCCCATGAAGCATGAAGGTAGCTTCCGAGAAAGTGATCCGAATACCAGCTGCTTGCATTTTCTCAGTGAAAAATTATAACGCCTCCATGCCATTTGTGGTACTCCGTTGTATTCACACATCCAATCTATTCAGTGAGAATTTACGACATCCAGATGCTGTAGCTGGGACTGTGTCTTCTCTTGCATGACTGTATCCATCCCCCGCCTCCCCAAAGACCTCATTCATTGAAGGCTGGGTCAATAACGGGACAGGTAAAGTGCTGGCCTTGCAAGCTAGAGGACCTGGGTGTTAATTCCCTAGAACCCACACTTGAAATGTCAAGTGTTGTGCTGAGAAGACAGCTCAGGGGTGAGAGCATTTGCCAGGCAAGTGTGAGAGGGCCGGGAGTTCGGATCCCCAGAACCCTTGTAAGTTCTGGGGAGGTGTGATGGCCCTTTTGCCATTCTAGCCTCAGAAGGCAGAGGCAGGGGACCCCAGAGCAAGCAGGTTAGCGAGACTAGCCACATCGGTGAGCTCTGTTATTGTCTGAGAGACCCTGCTTTGGTGAGTAAGGCAGAAGAGTGGTAAAAGATGGCTCTGGTGTCAGCTTTGGGGGTCCACATGCTCTCACAAAGTCACGTGCATCTGCACGCATGTGCACCTCCATACATGTACAACACACACACACACTCCCATATGAATCCTCATCATGGTGTATTTAAGATATGATGGCTTTGCGGGGAGTGGCTTGACACGCACGAATAAATTAATATCTTGAAAAGGGAGAAAAAGGACAGTGTAGGCTCGGTCCCTTCTACTACAGGAGGGTATGCACTCACTCATCTGAAGGTCACAGCAAGTGACATACCACTTGGGAAGCAGAGAGAGGCTCTCATGGGAATTAGCCAGTTAGTGACTTTATCTTGGATTTAGAGGGAAGAAGCCCGAGAAGCGTCTTAGTTGCCCATAGATTATGCAGTCCGGGACACTCCGTCAGAGTGGCACAGTCAGGCTGAGGTCTTGCCTTCTGGGAGCACGTAGGTGGATGAGAGTCAGGAGGAGTATGCTTTTCAAACTGTGCTAAGTGTCCCATCGGGCTCAACTTGGCTGGAGAATTAGAGGCAAGGGCAACCTAAGCTACCTGAAAGAAACTAGGGGAAGAAACAAGGGCTAGCGGGAATTTTATAAACACAGGGACACAGAGTGCAGACGGAAGCGGGGTTGTGTATTCTTCACGTATGAGTCTTCTGGAAGCTGGAAGGGCAAGGGTTAAGGATGTGCACAGGACCTGGGCAGCTAGTGTGCAGAGGCTGAAAAGTCAGCATGGGGTTTGCTCTTCTAAGATGCTGGGACTTTTCTAGATTTCCCATTGAAAGATTTTATGTTCAGGTTTAAAAAAAAAAAAATGTCAAGGGCAGAACAGCTCAACTTACATGGAGAGAGAAGTGCCCAACACAAGCCCGGGCATTAGAACCGCCATGGCCCTGCCATTGGCTCTGGAGCCCGGGAGCAATTCCACGGACCCTGCGGTGATTTGAAGCAGAAAGGCCGGGTTGAATACTCGGTCCCCGGTTGGAAGAGCTGTTTAGGCAGGATTGGAACGGTAGCCTTGTTGGAAGAGGTGCATCACTGGTTCCCAGTTAGTGCTGTCTGTCTGTCTGTCTCTGGCATGTGCTTGTGGAGTTGGCTTAAGTGCTCAGCTCCTTCTCCAGTACCACACTTGCCTGCCTGACCCTCAGCATGACAGTCATGGACTCTAACACTCTAGAACCGTGAAGGGCAAATTAAGTGCTTTCTTTTGTAAGTGACTTTGGTCGTGCTATTTTGTCACAGCAATAGAAAAAGAGCTAAGACAGACCCCACTCATGGGAAGCAGAGATGTGAGTGCTATTGGCCGCTCTAGCAACCACTGTCACTCTACAAAGCCAGCCCCAAGCAACTGACTCCAGACATCGACTCCTGGCGGCCTTGCCTCTCTTCTTGGAATACTGTTCTCACCTTATGTGTGGATTCCACTCTTCCTTTCTCTGACGTGACTTTCCCACCCTTACGGCTGAGAACCCTGGATGCTAAGAAAGAAGATGCCGATCATTGTCAGGTTCACAATGCAAGCCAGAAAACTGTCACTTGTCCTAGGACCCTCAGCAAACTCTTGACAGAGCTGTGTGTACAAGCACACCCTCCCCTGAGCAGTAGCAGTAGTGTCCAAGTTCTAGATGGTTCTTGGTTTCCTTTAGAGATGGTGCGCACACAATGGAAACAATTACAAATATGCGATTCAAACAGAAACATTAAAGCCAGGTGTGGCAGCTCATGCCTGCCATCCAGCACTTGGGAACTTAAGTAGAATTACCATGAGTTCCAGGCCAGCCTGGCTACAGAGTCGGCTTATGTCTAAAAAGCCAAACCTTATGGACTGGGGGTGTAGCTCAGTGGGTAGAATGCATGCCTAGCATGCCCTAAGTTTGAGGTCTGCCCCTTCCAGTACCTCATAAACAGCACCTGGAGGCCTATGTCTGTCATCCCAGAGAGTTCTAGGCTAGCCTGGGCTACTACAGAATAAGACTGTCTCCAAGACAAACTTTATCATTTCCCCAATTCTTAGCCAAGATTCACTAGAAAAGTTTTCTGTAAGTATCAGGAACCCAGCTAGGGCCCAAGCGTGTTTGGCCCACAGTGTTTGGCCTCTCTTTGGAAGACACTCTCTAGCGTTCCTAGAAACTAATCGTAACTTCTCATCTTTGTCTCAAATTTCTGTTTTGAAGCTAGGGGTCCACTCGCCTTCCCCTGCAGCCAAGAACATGGGAGCAGAAGGTGGGGAGGGTGTATTGGGGGTCCTCCAGACAGAGCCTGGTTACTTCTCCCACAGCATGGATCTGACAGGAGAGCCATAGCCCTCAGCATCAAGGACAGGGCGGTAACCTGGGATTGCCAGGCCATCCAAAGTCATCTCCCACCTCTGCCTCCCAACAGGGGCACGGAGGATAATCAGGCTTGGGGACACTCCCATACTCCTAGGACAGTATTTGTCCCTCATTGCTGTCCTCCAAGTAGCATCTTGCCACCTGCACCACGTCCAGATGCATTCTGGGTATGGCAGGAAGGGCAGGAGCTGAGCTCTGGACTCCACCTGGTACTTCCTCCCAACACTGAGTTCCCGGAACCTTCCCCTGCTGAGAGCCTGTCTGAAGGTCCCCTCCGCCTCGCACGTGCCCTCTTTCGGTGTGCCCACCCTCCTGCAGGTGTTGGCCATCTTCCCCTGCACGTGGACGCCGCCAGGGGCTAGGCTACTTCACCTCCATCTGCAGCACCGTCTCAGTCAGAATTCAGGGTTTGTTTTCTTAATTAACTGAAAACACTAACACGGGAGTCTGCCGGCAGCTGGCAGGGGCTCCGCCTGCAGTAGCTGCTGGAAAAAGAAATGTGACTTTGAAGTCTAGATCATCAGGGGCCCCCGAATGGGATGTCAAAACAAACAGGGACACTTGATCTCAGGGTGCAGGGCTGGCGCCAGTCCAGGTTACAGAACCAGAGATGGGATCTGCCCACAATGCAAACAGGTGATGAGAGCCTGGGCACAGCTGGACCCCACAAAAGCCTCCTGCCGCAGCATGGGCTCCTGGGGATGGGGAGAGGTCCCCAGGTTATTCTGACACCATCTTCAGGTGGCTGTGGAGCTGGGAGGAGAGGCGGCAGCAGACAAGACAGGTCATTGCTTCCCACCCTTGAAACACAGTTAGGGTGCAGCATAAAGGGGCTGCTGGAGCGTCAGCACAGAATTAACTGTTACAGGAAAGGGGAGGGCTAAGAGGAGGTCACGGCGCGATGTGAGGAAGAAACGTTTGTCCTGAAGAAGGGATCAAACTCAAAGTGGATGGGGGGTAGGACAGAGGTGGGGGGTCCCGGTGATGGAGACTGCATAGGCAAAGGCTAGAAGGTAAGAAAGAAGAGAGCCTGCAAGACAGGGGTTTGGGGAGCGAGGGTTTGGGAATGTTCTAGCCGGGAGATGGCTTGCCTAGCAGGAGACAAGGCTGCTCTTTGGTCCCCAGCACTGACAACAGCAAGGTGTGGTGGCAGCAGCCTGCAATGCCACTACTTGGGAGCAGAGGCAAGATGATCTGGAGTTCAGGGTCATCCTTGGCTACATAGAAAGTCTGGGGCCAGCCTGGACTACATGAGATCCTGGATAGCAGAGGAAAAAGAAGAGGGAGAGGGGAGGGGAGGGAGAGGGGAAGGGGGAAGGTAAGCGAGGGTAGAGGAGAAGGGAAGGGAAGGGAGAGGAGAGGAGAAAAAGAAAGGGATGGGAAGGGTAGGGAAAGGCAGGGTAGGGCAGAGAAGGGCAGGGAAAGGCATGGAAAGGCAGGGCAGGGCAGGGCAGAGCCAGGGAAGCAAAGGGAAGGGAAAGGAAGGGAAGGGCAGGGCAGGGAAGGGAAGGGAAGGGAAGGGAAGGGAAGGGAAGGGAAGGGAAGGGAAGGGAAGGGAAGGGAAGGGAAGGGAAGGGAAGGGCAGGGCAGGGCAGGGCAGGGCAGGGCAGGGCAGGGCAGGGAAGGGAAGGGAAGGGAAGGGAAGGGAAGGGAAGGGAAGGGAAGGGAAGGGAAAGGAAGGGAAGGGAGAAGCAGAAGAGAGGAAAGACAAATGGGAGCCTGTGGCTGGGGATCCCAGCTCACGGATGTCCAAGGAGCTGTGGCATGGGGAGCTAACCATGGGCTTCTGGGGACCAATCCCACGCAGGTCAGGAACTAGCCTACTATGGCCCATAAGCCAAATGTGACCCTGGCTGCCTTTGCAGGGCCAGCTTCACTAGAGCTTAGCCACACAGATCTATTTACAGACTGTCTGTGGCTGTTTTAGTGCCAAGAGCAGAGCAGAGCTGAGGGGTGAGGCATGACGCTTGTGGCCCTCAAAGCCAAGCCGTTTATTCTCGGGATCTTTGCAGGAGACAGCGACGGATCCCCAGTGCTGGGTGGACAAGAGAATCCAGCTCAGCTGAACATGAAAACCGGCACGTTCAGACACAGTGGAGGACATGAAGAAGGGGGAATGACCACAAGCCACCTCATTCCATGGCTGAGGAATCCATGGGGAAGACAGGCAGGGAATTCTGAGTTTCCTGCCTCCTGGACCGGCCAAGTCTCCCATCCAAAGATGGTTCCGTGTGTCCAGCCCAAGCTAAAGGTCCAGGAATCAGGCCAGCCCTCGATGCACTCTGGATGGTTGCACATTTGTCACAGCCATGACTTCCGACAATGAGGCTGGCACCACAGCCTTGTCACCCAACAGATAGGTCCTCAAGGAGGCTAGAATTTGTGAAAGCTGGGAGGATGCTGCTCTCTGAGAAGATGCCACAGTGTCACCCCACCCCCATCCCCAATGTCAGCACACTGTCCCTTCTGCAAACACCCACCCAGGAAGATGCAAAGAGGTACAGTATTCAAAGTCTGACACCTTGCTCCAAATTCAAGGTCTGTCCTGACCTGCTTATATCTGAGTCTGGCCTCAGCCCATCCCAACCCTGACAGCAGGAGGGTACAGGCTTCTGCCTGCTCTTCTCTGCCTAGTCCAGTCTGCTCAGAGGAGAGGGAATACTGTACAACATCCCTCGCAGTTTGCCCCGCAGCCTTTCAGAGTCATCTTTGGTCCTCTGCGCTCCCATCCAGAATCCAGTTTAAGATACAAAGCTTGCAGACATTAAATACCATCCTTTTTAAAGGCCACACATTACCAACCTGAACCCTGGGACAAAAATAATTCTGATGCCAGCAGTAGGCTCTATGGTGGCTAGGCAGCCATACAGAACTTTAGATAATTATTAAAATGAAAACACATTGTAGCAATTTGTCAAGAAAGAAAACAGTCTCCCTCAGTCTTCTCAGACCTTGAGAACATTCTCACACTCCCAGAAGGCTGAGTCTACACAGAAGACTCTGGGTACGAGTCGATAGACAGACTATGCAGTGAAGCTGCCCTGAGCTCTTGCCAGCCTTTGTCCCAGATGCACCTTCGGTGACTACCACACGGAAGCCGTTAGTTTAACTTAGTGAAATAAATGAATGGAATAGGTGGAGGAGAAAATGGGTGGATGAAGGAATGCATGGATGAGGGAATGGATGGACGAGGGAATGGATGGACGAGGGAATGCATGGATGAGTGAATGCATGGATGAGGGAATGGATGGATGAGGGAATGCATGGATGAGGGAATGGATGGATGAGGGAATGGATGGATGAGGGAATGGATGGATGAGGGAATGGATGGATGAGGGAATGCATGGATGAGGGAATGGGTGGATGAGGGAATGGATGGATGAGGGAATGGATGGATGAGGGAATGGATGGATGAGGGAATGGATGGATGAGTGAATGCATGGATGAGGGAATGGGTGGATGAGGGAATGGATGGATGAGGGAATGGATGGACGGGGGAATGGATGGATGAGGGAATGCATGGATGAGGGAATGGATGGACAAGGGAATGGATGGATGAGGGAATAGATGGACGAGGAATGGATGGATGAGGGAATGGATGGATGAAGGAATGGATGGACAAGGGAATGGATGGATGAGTGAATGGGTGGATGAGGGAATGGATGGATGAGGGAATGGATGGATGAGGGAATGGATGGATGAGTGAATGGGTGGATGAGGGAATAGATGGACGAGGGAATGCATGGATGAGTGAATGCATGGATGAGGGAATGGGTGGATGAGGGAATGGATGAGTGAATGCATGGATGAGGGAATGGGTGGATGAGGGAATGGATGGATGAGGGAATGGATGGACAAGGGAATGGATGGATGAGGGAATAGATGGACGAGGAATGGATGGATGAGGGAATGGATGGATGAAGGAATGGATGGACAAGGGAATGGAGACTCATTTGTGAGTCTCCAGCTTCAAGTGTGCACAATCTTCAACCCGAGCTTTAGTTCTTGTAAAATTTATAAAACTACCCATGACTCAAATCATTTCTTTGGGGGGGTTGGACTATAATCTGGTTGGTAAAGTACTCGCTTGTCATCAGGTTAGGTGATCTCCAGAACCCATGCCAAAAAGGCTAGTGCAGTAGAATACTCTTACAACACCAGTTCCAGAGAAGGGCAAACAGGATCCCTGAGACTTGGGAACCAGCCAGTCTTGCATTATCAAGCCCCAGGCCACAAAGATGCTATATCTCAATAAACAAGGTTGGTGGCACCTGAGAAACATCTGGGGTCATCCTCTGGCCTCCACATCCATGCATGCGCATATGCAACTGAACACACACACACACACACACACACACACACACACACACACACACACACATTCCTACAGCATTCAATGAGCAGACAGCCCTTGCCACAATGACCGATGCCTTCGAGGTCCACAGTGAATGGTACTGATCATTATGACTCTGCAGGAAAGGACTCTGTGGGGGTGCCCTTATCACCACCACCACAGGCACAGCTCCCCAGATCTACACAGCCTCCAGGTTGTTTCCTGGCATCTTCTGTTTTAGCAAATCGCCTGCTCAGACCCTGGCCCTAAGAAGAGCTTAGCATTCACCGGAGGGCTTCCCTGAACGAAAGTTGCTGCTGTGTGCAGCCTTGCCCACGGAAGGCCGGGACTCCGCCTTCTCCACGCATGCCTGCAGAGGTGTGCCTAGGCATTTGAGGTCACTGCACCTGTGCTGTGACATGTGGCTGGAGGGCCATTTGCCCTGCACTGTGGGATGCTGGCTCAGCCCCATTCTCCCAGCGAGGACCTGGACCTTTTGTCCATGTGTTCTCATGCCAGCTCTGGAGACCTGGGCCGCTCCCCAAGGCCATGTTCCCAGGCTGCAGCAGTAACAGGCTCCCCATTCTTCCCTACCCCTGGCACCTCCCACCGCAGCCCTTTGCTGCAGTTCATGGGCGGCTTTCCCTGCTCCAAGGGAACAACATGGACTCAGGAAGAAAGCCCGGCCTGTCCCCTTGCCCAGGAAGGAGAGGACATGGTCTGGATCCCCTGCTGGGACAGAGGCAGCAGGTTAAGCCCTTCCCTCAGGGACATTGCCACTAACAGTCCCAGGCTCTCACTGGCCACACTTTGTTTCGAAGGAGGGAGCTGTCGTCTGTCCCTCGTGAACACCAGTCCTCACAGCCTGTTGGAGCTTCATCCAGAGGCAGCCTTCAGCTTCCTGCCTCAAGAACGGTGACAACTGTGAGTTATGTTGAGGGCCACCTACATGCAAGCAAGGGAACCCCTTTCACATCCGCCCGCCCTGCTGTCAAGGATCACTACAACTTAGCCCCAGACCAGCACTCTAAAATCCGCAGTCTGAGGGACGGGAGGCAACAACTTGATTCACACTCAACAAACACATTTCCAACTTTCCTTTTCCAGCCCCTGATCTCGGTCTCCAACAATGAGCCACTTTGGGCCCAAAGCCAGGGCCCAGCTACTGAGGGGCTTCAGGCAGGGAGCCCCTGTGGGCGCAGACCCACGGGGATGTGTGCATCCTTGGACGTGACCCTTTCCTCTAGAGGTTCTGGGCTCAGCTGGGGCCTGGAGGATGCCAGTTTCACACCAGCAGGAGAAGCAGGTGCTGATTATCAGGGTCCCAGAGTGCAAAGTATACAGCTGCCTTTCTTAAAGAGACAGTCTTCCTGGGACAGCCTGGGTGGGCAGACATGAGGAAGGACGGACAGAAGGGAAGAGGAAGGGAGGGAGGGAAGGAGGAAAGGAAATAAGGGAAGGGGGGGTGAATGAGGAAAGGAAAATAAATGAGAGATGGATGGAGCGAAAGGAGGGAGGGAGGGAGGGAGGGAGGGAGGGAGGGAGGGAGGAAGAGTGGACACAGCTGCTGCACCCTCCTGTCCTGTAAGGCCTGGAGGCAGAAGGTCCCTCTGCCAGGGGGCAGCTTTACTGCAGGGCTGGAGCCACCCGGAGGGCAGCGAGATACCCCCAGAGCAAAGGTGGGCAGCTCACAGTGTGGCTGCAGCTTCCTAAGGGAGCCAGGAAGGCAGTGTTGCTGTGACTTCCACTTGACAGGTTAGGAAGCTGGGACCAGGAGAAATGAGTGGCAGCGTCCAGATTAGATTGCATGGGATCAGCCTCTCAGCCTCTTGGAAGAGCCCAAAGCAACCTCTCATGTCATCTTTAGACACCAGGATTGGTTCAAGCCTCAAAACAGCTGACCTCCAACAGGAAGGGCCTGCTTTCCAGTGTCCACTGGGAGGAAACACCCCAACCTCCAATACTCACATCCGCCTTGTGTGGGAGGTAGAAGTGGTTTTATTTTTAATTTCCCCCTTCTTTATAATATTCTGCATTATCTGCATTTGATTAGGGGAAGTTATTCTTTATAAAGATAAAAAAAATATTAAGCTTTCACTTTATATCTCCCATACAAACATCTCAAACAATCCAGAGATTAGACACAGAAGATGAAGCAGCCAGAGTGTAAACCCCAAAGAGAAAGGAAAGTGACAAATCATCAGGACAGGACAGGTCCCTGCTCTGTCACTCTGTCTCGTTGCCTTCAATCCCCCCTCTTATGGCTCTAAGGAAAGGTTTTCAGATTTAAAAAAGTGTGTGTGTGTGTGTGTGTGTGTGTGTGTGTGTGTGTGTGTGTGTGTGTGTGTATACCTGGGTGTAGTTCCCACAAAGACCAGAAGAGGGCACCTGATCCCTCGGAACTAAAGTTATAGGCGGCTGTGAGCCACCCAGCTGTAACCCAAAATTAGATCCTCTGCAAGCTCAGCAAGCACTCTTAACCATGGAGGCATCTCTCAACCCCTAGAGAGGTTTTAAATAAGATTTTCAGACAAATAAATAAATAAATAAAAAGCTTTTATTAAAAAAAAAATTAAACTTACTCATTTCTCTATATTTTTTGAGACCCTTCACAATTTGACCAACACCTCATCTGCAGCTGCCCCTGCTCTCCGTTTGTCCTTCACACCCCTGCTTAGCAACTAGATCACAGGAGCAGAGAATACCATGAGCATGCCAGGGTTGCCCACTCATCTTCCTTAAAGAACCCGGGTAACTTCAAAACCAGGCTGAATCATACCTGCTGGGGTAGAGTCTCCTGCCTACTTAGCTGCTCCCTTGTCTGGTCTCCAGGCTTGGCCCTGTTCTGTGGGCTGAATGGCTGGGGCTCCCTGGTGTGGCTGGAGTTTCTCTTTCCAGCCTGGCCCCACTGCTGATTTGCCCCAAATAAGCACACAAAGACTTATATTAATTAATAAACTGTTGGCCGATGACTAGGGCTTCTTATTGGCTAGCTTTGTCTTAATTATTAACCCACAACTAATAATCTATGTACTTCCACTTGGCACATCCTTCCTTCCAGGTCTCTACGTGGCTTTACCTCAAGGTCTCTCTCTGCCAACTTTCCCAGAATTTTCCTCGTCTCCTAGTCCCACCTATCTTCCTACCTCTACTGGCCAAACAGTGTTTTAGTCATCAACCAATAAGATAAACATATATACAGAAGGACATTCCCCCATCACCCTGGAATCAAAATGCCAGCGCCAAAAGAAATTCCCAAGATGCACTGCATGAGCTGCACTCCAGTGATCTGGGGAAAACAGCCCCGACTGAGGACTAAGAAGAGACTTGTCAGAAACTCAGAGTGAGATAGTGGCAAAGCGACAGCTGCCCCTGAATCCAAGAAGGAAAGACACAAGTGGATGGGACGACACCATAAGGCAGTCACAGAACTCCGTGCCTTTGCAGAACATTCTTCAGTGGCAGAAATGGTGCAGATGATTGATTCCCAAATGCAGCACCAAATGGAGAAAATGTGGAACAAAGCAAAGAACAAGACAGGGCTGCGGAGGCACATTAGTAAGAAAGAGCTGGCCCCACAAGCATGAGGACCTGAGTTCAAATCCCCAGGTCCCACATTTAAGCCACACAAGGCAGCTGTGCTGTAATCCTGGCACTGAGGAGGCAGAGACAGGAGGCTGCCCAGAGATCTCTATCCAGTTAGTCTAGCTGAGCTCCAAGCTCACTCAAATTCTCTGTTGCAATTGAGAAGACACCTGACAATCTGTGGCCTCTACTGGCATGTGAAATGTGTGCAAAAACACATGCATGTACATACATGTACATACACACATGCACATATCACATGCACACACATGCACATACACACATGTGCACATATACATGTGTACACACACATGGACATATACAAATGTACATACACACATGCTCATAACACATGCACGTACACACATGCACACACACACATAACAGAGAGCAGAGGAAGGTTTCAACAACAGTATTTGTGTTTAGTCTCTCAGGAGACCAGGCCACATGCTCACACATTCCTTTCCATGACTCTCCCTAAGACGTGGGCACGTGGGTCTAGTCCACACTGATTTCTACGTTGGCTTAGCGGAAAATGCTGAACTGGGAACACCACAGAGGCCGCAGATGGACACTTCCTTTCATCCCCAGATAAAATTATTCACAGTTGTTTGTGCTGGTTATTGGTGCTGAGTCAGATCGCCTTGGTCCAGGCACGTCGCTGATGGAACTTCCTGACTATTTGTATCTGGGTCCAGCCACATCACTAATTCTGCCCCATAAACTGAGTAGAAATTGGAAGTTGTGATGGTTAATTTTGTGTGTCAGTTTGGCTATGCATGGGCCCAGATATGGGTCAAACACCAGTCCAGATATTGCTATGAGAGGACTCTTACATAGGCTCAGCATTCAAATCTGCAGACATGGAATAAAGCAGGGTCCTCTCCATGGCTCACATAGATCCTTTCTGAGAAGCTAAAAGGCAGGCCAGGAGCAGCTGGAGGGATGGCTCAGTGGTTTGGGCGCTGCTCTCTCAGAGGGCCTGAGTTTGGTTCCCAGAACCCAGGTCAGGCAGCTCACAACTATTCCAGGTCCAGACATACACACACACACACACACACACACACACACACACACACACACACACACATACTCACACACACACACACACTCACACACTTTAAAACAAAATACAAAGTTTTAGAAGGCTTTTAAAGGGAAAAGGCTAAGGTCACCCCATGAAGAGGGAACGCTGTCTTCAGACGTGAACTTCAACACGGGCCATCTATGAATCTCCAGTGTGCCACCATTATGTAGGCTGATTCCATTAAATAAATCTAGGCAGATGTGTAAACAGATTCTATTGTTGCCGCTCTTCTGGAGAAGCCTGGCCAACATGGACTCCTCAGAGGCATAGAGATTTTAACCGGCACTTAGCACCAAACATTGCTTGCAGACTGGGGCCCCTGTGATACTTGTTATTATTCCACGAGGGCACCTGTGATCTCACAGCACCCGGTCAAGCATTGTCTCAGTTCATCTTCGTAACAACGGGATCCCCTTCATAAAGGGATCCGAAGTGGCAGGAGATACAGGGCGCCTGCTGTCTCTGGATCACCCTTGACTTCCAAGAAGCAGTGTCCATGCTGCATGGGTGCAGTCGTCTCCATGCTGCATGGGTGCAGTTGTCTCCATGCTGCATGGGTGCAGTCTCCGTGCTGCATGGGTGCAGTCGTCTCCATGCTGCATGGGTGCAGTCTCCGTGCTGCATGGGTGCAGTCTCCGTGCTGCATGGGGGCACTCCACCCCCAGGCTCCACACTCGAGCCCTCTGTAAACAGTCTCCTCCATGGCCGGGCTCCCCCGCTCAGGCCAGGCTGTCATGGCCTGGGCACATCCATCATCCACTTTTACAGTGGTACCTGATTGAGCAGCCGTGGTTCCCGAGTGGGTATCTTGAGCAGAGCCCTGCTGCTGAACCACAGAAGACAGGGAGCATGGGTGAAATGGATGTCTGTTGTTTAAAGTCACTGGGATGCGGAGATCGTGTGTTACCAAGCACAACCAACCTTATACTGACTGGCAGGCTGGTTGTCTCATTGAGATGTGGCGGTGTGTAAAGAAACACCCAAGATCGTATGTAACTGCAGTGTGTGTCTGTCATCTGTGTCATGTGTTCACAGGAATCCATGGGGCATGAAAGAGGCTGTCAGATGAGCTGGAGTTGTGGGCCATTGTGAGCCATGCATTGTGGGTGCTGAGAAATGAACTCAGGTCCTCTGAAAAACCAGCAGGTACTCTTAACCACTGATCTCCATCAATCCTCAGCTCTTGCTCTGGCTGCACAGCTTCCCTCTCTGTCTTGTGGGCCTGGGAGTCTTGGCCCAGAATCCAACCACAGTTGTGTCAAGGCCACCAACGATAATCTCAATGGTGAAATGTCCCTAGGACATTCTCTGAGTTCTACTGGGGACTCTGACCTGGGTCTGGAATGAGAAGCTTTCCAAAAACAAAAACAAAACTTTCCACTCGGACAAGAATGTTAAACACGGTTTAAAAAAATACTTGGTACTAGAAATGGTTCAATGAATATTTATAAATCCAAACCAAAGGCCATCCCCTGAGAGATTTCTTGCTGCATGAGGAGGGTCAAGAGGACCAGAAGGGGATCTGGCCATGGGGCAGACTGTCTTCAGGGGGCTCGAGTGAAGAGCTGGGCGGGGAGTACATCCACCCAACATGAAGGCTGCTTCTTAGAAGTCAGTGGTGACCCAGAGACAGCAGGCACCCTATATCTTTCTTATCAGTGGATACATCCTGTCCCCTAATCTTAAACACACTGTAGAGATAAACTCTGGGGCAGCATAAGATGCAGTGGGGCCCATTTATTACAGGAAGAATTTAGCTTGCCACGGCGTCCAGCTGGGAGCACTTCCTCGATGCATTCCCCTCCCCATCCCTATGCACACACTCCCAGTGGACACTGCTCAATGTCTGGAGATATTTGAAGCTGTCACGGCCACAGAATGTTCCATAATCTCTGCCATACAAGATAGGAACGCGACTAGCTATCTTACAATGACAACCCCCCACCCTACCATGCATAGTATGTATTTTTGAACATACTATAAAAATGATCTGGCCCAACATAAAAACTCTGAAAGTAAATCCCAGTCTATACCTTGGTGTGTGTGTGTGTGTGTGTGTGTGTGTGTGTGTGTGTGTGTGTGTGTGTGTGTGAGATCAGGCTTCTGGTGTTGCTCTCCCGTGTCCATTTGCCTTATTCTTGAGGCAGGGTCTCTCACTGGGATTCTCTCTTTGGGCTTTCTGACTTGGCTGGATTGGTTGACCAGTGAGCCTGAGGGATCTGCCTGTTTCTGCCTTCCCAAAGCTAGATCACAAGCATGTGCCTCCACATTGAGGGGGAGGGGAATATGGGAGAGCTAAGGATCAAATTCAGGCCTCGCGTTTGCAGAGCAAGCTCTTCAGCAACTGAGCTAGCCACCCCCCTCCCCCAGTCCTAACCCTTGCTTATGAGGGCACAAAGGTTAGAAGAACGCTTAGAAAATGATATCCTTCCCTGGGAAAATATGTATACACATAAAGGCACAGACACACCAAAACTGACCATACTGGAGAGCATTGGGCAGACAGTGAGGTCCAAACAGGAAAAACGAAATGCCACCGTTGCTGTCTTCTCTAGGGACAACCAGAGCAGAGCTGTGGGTCCATTACTTAGAAGCTGTCTTTAGGTTTCCAGAGTGAAGAGAAGCAGGCCTTAGGAGTTGAGCTAGGGAACAAAGAGACCCTCACTCTCAGTGTGATAAACAGAGGGGCGTGTTTGTGGAGTTGCTGGCAAGCACCAAAGGAAGGGAGGGGCAGGCTGAATGCCATGCCTTTTGGCCAAAGCCCTCTCTTTTAGAATAAAGATGTCTAGTATTCCCTTTCAAATCGTTTGCACTGCTATAAGATAAACACTGTCAGTCTCTCTCCCAAACCACTGTGAAGTTAGCCATGTTCAAAACTCTTGGGCATACTGTGTGTGTGTGTGTGTGTGTGTGTGTGTGTGAGAGAGAGAGAGAGAGAGAGAGAGAGAGAGAGAGAGAGAGAGAGAGAGAGAGTCAGGCAGGGACTGGAGCTTAAATTCCACTGTATTGCAGAGAGAGATGTTTTGCGTGGAACAATTAACAGTATCTGACATTTACTGTGGGTTGACTGTGTGTCAAGCACCATTAAGCTAATTAGCATGTACCTCTCCTTGAACATACTGGCAGCTGTATTAGGGGCCTGCAATGGAGATGCCTGCACAATGGGCGGCACATAGAGGCAGAATTAAAATCCAAGACCTCTGACTCCTGAGCCATCTCCCCAGCCCTACTTAGGACTTTACCTTGATGGCAGTGGGAGCTCAGCTGGATATGGTGAGAAGTGTCAACTACCCTCTTGTACCTTGGAATCCCAAGAGCACAGTGACTCTCAGACTTCCACGAGTACCCTGCTCTCCACGAGCCTGTTGGTACTCAAGTTGCTAGGCTGCCTCCAGCTGCATGCAGGAATTGGCAGCAGACCCCAGAGCTGGCAAATTTACTAAGTTCTCTAGAGATACTGGCCCTAAAATATCTGGGGAACTGCTGTCCCCTGCTTGAAGTAGGAGGACAGGATTCAAGTGACTAATTCTAAGACAGGTCTCCTTGAGAGACATCAAGTCACCCTATGAGCTATTGAGTGGCTTCAACTAGCATCAACCAAGTAACGTGAAAAGGATAAAGAGGAGAGGAGGTTAACACCCAGGGTCCATCCAGGAAGACTTCCTAGGAGGAAAGCCACATGGTAAGAAGTTACAGTGGCATTACTGCATCCTCCAGCGTGCCCAGCTGGCAGGGCTCAGCTGGCAGCTCCCTCGCTTGCGGGACCACAGCGCACTGGGGTGAATCGGCTTCTTAGTGCTGGGCTTTGTAAACTATACACACTGAGAAATTTTTACACGATCCTGTTTATAAGTATTTGAAACAAGTACACCAGCAAAACATTTATGGATAATTAGTGATGTGGAAATTTTTACTTTAAAACAATTCTTGAGGGGTTGCTGAGCGATGGCTCAGAGAGTAAATACTCTTGGCCATGCAATGATGGAAGCCTGACCAGCTGAGTTGGGTCCTCAGAACTCATGCAAAAGAGGAAGAGAGAATGACCCTACAAACTTGTGCCGTGACCTCCACATATGTGCCCCAACCCCCATATCTCATACACACACTAAACAAATAGATAAAGAAATGGTAGTTAAAAAAAAACAATTCTGTTCATAGGCACACAATTTGGACATTCATTAAAGACAAACGCACATTTCCACACTAATGGATGAGCATCTGCTTAGTTTCCTCAACTTGATACAAACTAGTCACCTGGGAAGAGGGGACCTCAGCTGAGGGACCGCCTCCTTCAGACCTGCCTGGGGAATGTCTGTGAAGCATTTCCCTGATTGTCTGTCGATGTGAGAGAGCAGAGGCTGTAGGGGCCACACGGCCAAGTGATGAGAAACAAACAAACAGGTGTGGAGATGACAAGTCCTGGCCCCTTCCAGTCCCGGGATGATAGGCGTGCAGGCTCTTCCTGCGTTCATCAGCTTCTAGGTATTCCTCATAACAGTTCAGGGGTCGGGGGAGAGGCAAGAGTCCATACTAGCCTTCCACCGTATGGGTCCCAGGGATTGAACTCCGGTCCTCAGGCTGTCAGCAGCAAGCACCTGTACTCACTGAGCCATCTCACAGGCCCGAGTTTTGCTTTTTATAATTCAGAGGGGATGGCGCCTTTGATGAAACCCTCAAGCTCTCCTAAGGCTTTCCCCCACTCCGCTCCCACTTAGCCCCCGCCCTTTTTTCCTGACTACTGGATGCAAATAGGAGGCTG
This sequence comes from Phodopus roborovskii, assembly GCF_943737965.1. Taxonomy (NCBI): domain Eukaryota; kingdom Metazoa; phylum Chordata; class Mammalia; order Rodentia; family Cricetidae; genus Phodopus; species Phodopus roborovskii. The sequence goes on along the minus strand of NW_026126586.1, from coordinate 3,795,774 downwards.
CCCTGGCCCAGGAGCCCTTGGTCCCAGTTTACCGTGCAGCATCCTACTCTGAGCTGCAGGGATGTGAGAGGAGAGGTTTCCCTGGGTTCACTACTCGGTTTCACAGCCACCCCAAGTCATTCACAGAGACTTCTGCACGCAGCGAGTCGTCCACACCAAGCGGGACTGCACAGAAGGGGACGCAGATGTAAACAGAACTGTGTATACACAGTGCACCGACACATGCATGCATATGCATGCAGAGATGCTTCTCCGCTCCAGAGGAATCTGCCACTGGGTGGGTTAGTGCCCTCAGATGACCTGGGAAGGCTAGTTCCCGGTTGTGGTTACAGAGGGGGTGGGCAGTTGGAGAGGGGGCTTCAGGGAGAGCCAATCCACTTCCTTCTGGCTATGAGGTCCACACTAGTTTCCTGGCCAGGCCCACGGCTGCTTCCCAGAGTTGAGCCTCTCGCTGTCTTGGTGACACACACACTCCCCAAGAATGCCTGGCTGTTCAATGAGGAATTCTTGTGTAGTTGAGATTCTTGGAAGCAGGACAAAGATTAATGAATGACTGGCTCTGCTCATGTTCTAGAAAGCCTTGGGGCTCACAGCAGTGCGGGGGAGGGGTGCCAGGAGAATGAGAAGGGTGTTGGAGCCAGAGCTGAGGGTAGCAGGGTGAGACTCAGATAGTTCAAGTTACCGGCCGATCCGATCCTGACCCCTCACTCAGAAGTGGCCTGACTCAATGATCAGGCTAGAGCCTTGGAGTGCTACATACAGCTGGAGCCAGGTGGCAGAAGGTCAAATTTATTACAAATGGAGATGGTTGGGACCTATGGAGGTCCTGGAGTCAGGCCCATCTTGTCTAAAGTTCCTGCTGGGCTATAGGTTTCTTGATTTCAGGCCAGGCATTTGCAGGACCTCGGGTTTATCTTCTGTGAAGGGGGCTCACGGTCTCCCTCACCACAGTGCTGTAGCAGGAGGTGTGCCCAGATGAGCAAGGGCCCAGCCCAGGATATGCACAAAGTGGCTTCTGAAGAGTGGCGGGGGGCTGCTGGGGGAACTCTGGGCTCGTCTTTAGGGCCCTTGACGTAGGAGCGCTGAGCACTGACATGGAACAAACGGGGAGGACGGCCAAATTGATGCTTTCTTCTTCTCAAGCCGTCTAGGCCTTCCACCTGTGCTCGGCCACTCCACCCATGTCCCCGCTCCTACCACCTCACGTGCCTCCTTAGATACACAGCACGGGTGTGTAGGGTGACGCCCCGGAGTGAAATTGTACGGAGCTGCCGGGTCCCTGGGGTCTTCCGTGTAAAGATGCTCTCCCTAAAGCATCTGGCTTCCTAGTAGACAGATATAGCACGTCACGGGCATTGGAGGGTTCTGGGAGTTCTGAAACTGTCCTGCAGAAAGGGGACCCTAAGTGATTTCTGCCCCCACCCCAGAAGCCCTGCCCCCACCCAGGAAGACAGGGCATACATAGCCTTTGGGGAGGAGCTTTCGTCTGATGGAAATGGCAAAATATGAATGGAAGAGACCTAAGAACACAGCAAAATTAAAGCAAATAGGGCTGGGGCTCGGTGCTCCCCTAGCACATGGAGCCCTGGGTTCAATGCCTAGCATCACAGAAAGTAGGCATGGAGGCACCTGTCTATAATGCCAGCACTTAGGAGGTGGAGGTAAGAGCTTAGAGGTTAGAAGTCCAGGGCCATCCTTGGCCACTCAGTGAGTTTGAGCTTGAAGACAAAGAGGTCTTTTCCTTTCTAAGCTGGGGACAAGAGGTGATCCCAGGACCCACACACATCCCATGAAGTTCATCCAGGGAGACTGCAGGGAGTTTGGGGCTGGGTGGAGCTGTCCTCCAGTGTCACCCACAAGTGCTCCCCAGCAGTCCATCCTCCTCTGCCTGTGGCCTGACTGAAGAGAACAGGCACTTTTCCATGGGATGGGAATTTACATAACCTCTGCATGGTAGCCATGCTGGAGGCTCTGGTTACAGCAGAGGCTTTAAGGGAGGATGGATGGCTGGATGGCGCAGGCCGAGAGGAAAAACAAACTCCACATGAGGTTCTCATTTTCTGTAGCCACGTGAGAATGGCCCTGTGGATCCAGCTATAAATACCCCCAGCTGCCACTGCCACAGGATGGAAACACACACACACACACACACACACACACACACACACACACACACACACCGTGAGCACGCACACCTCCTCTTAAAGTCCCTACACTAAAAATGCAGACCAAGATCCTAAAGAATGGTGCTCTATGTTGATGGCCTCGGCTCCTCCAAAGCTGGAGAGATGGTTCTGCGGGTAAAATGCTTGCTGTGTGAGAGGAGGAAGCTGAGTTCAGATCCCTAGAACCCACTTAAAGGCCAACTCAGCTGCATTCCTGGTACTCCAGGGGAGAGATGGAAGAAGGCAGGAGATTCCTGGGAAGTGTACAAGCTAAGCTAGCCTAGTGTGTGCAGTCCCAGGCGAGGGACCCGAGGGTGAGGGGGCCTCTGCCCTCCACATGCAGGCTATGATGACTACACAGGCACGCATAGACAGAGCCTGAGGAAGGAGACTCCCACAGGGATCACTAGACTAAAAGATGGCCCTGCCCCATGTGACAGGGACACACCAGTGCCTATGAGTGGGAAAAAGATTTAAGGGGTGCCCAACCTTAGCCTGCAGGCCACACGTGGTCCAGGGTAGGTATGAACATAGCCCAAGAAGTTTGTACGTGAGTAATTCATGGCAAGGCTGCCCTTGAGAGAATCTAGAAGGATTGCAAATGGGCCAGGGTGAAGGCTGGGAAGGCAACTTCACCAATAAATGAGGGCTGATTGTAGCCAGGTTCTTGGGCAGCCTTGGGGGATAGGACATTGGTCCCCAGGAAGCAACCTGAAGATGGAAGCTCGAGTTTCCTAACCCTTCCTGTGTGGTAAGCAGCCTGAAGGTGTCAGCCAGAGGCGGATAGGAGATGTATGGTGTCCCCCAGGTTCCTCTGTCAGCCAAAGAGTCAAGCAGGTAGATGCCACCAGCCATGGTGTCCCCCAACCATGAAGATCTCTTTCCTGATTCATTGTACTCTTTCTTCCTCTGGAACGCAAATACGAGCACGGGCATGCAGCTATTTTGCAACCCTGAAGCAATAAGCAAAGGCAAGGGTCATTCTAATGGCAGCTGAAGAGAGAAAGATCAGCTGTTAAGAGCACTTGCTAGGAGGAGATGGAAACATACACTTTTGGTCCCAATTCTCAGGGAGAGGCAGGCAGATCTCTGTGAGTCTGGGGACAGCCTGGTCTCCATTGGGCTCTCAGACGCCAGAGCTACACACTGACACTCCGTCCCCTTCCCAAAACCACTTGCTGTTCTTGCCGGGGACTCACATCTGGTTCCCAGCACCCACACTGAATGGCTCATGGTCACCTAGCGTCACAGCTGCAGAGGACCTGATGTCTTTTTCCTGCCCCTGTGTGTCAGGGTTCAGGCAATTACACCTTCCTGCCCTCTGGGACCAAGCAGCAGCCAACACGCTACTCCCCTTATTAAAAAGCACGTCCTTATTCCCTGACTTCTTTTCCTTTTGAGCTCATTCAGAAACCACCTCTACACCCCTTCCTGGTCCCAATAAACCTCTCATATGAGCTCTGTTGGACGGTGTGACTTTGTGGCGTCCCATGGCTCCAATCCACCTGTCATTAAACCATTACACTGTGCACCTCCAAAAACATATACACTTAAATCTTTCTAAAAGGGGGAGGAGCCTAGGCCTTTGATGATACTGGATTTCTGTATAAGCAAAAGAAATCTAAAGCCCAGTTGACAGAGCAAGCCTGATCAGCTTCCTATTCTGCGCAGCTAAACATGAACTCTGCTACAAACCTCAAGAATTAGTTCCATGGGCACATCTCAGGAAGGGGTACCCCTGGGTAAGTACATCCCGAGAACAGCGGTTCCGCCGGCTGTCTCTGAGCACGGGGCTGTGTAGGACTAAGAGGAGGGTGCACGGGAGGACCATGCTTAAAATCTTGTCAGCCATTCTGAAAACCCACATTCAGGAGCCACCAAATAAATGACCCCTTCAGATTCCTCTGTGGACCTTTCCTGAGCCTCCCGCTAGAGGGCACACTCCCAGGCACACTTTGCTATTGGCCTTTGGCAAGTCTTTGGGTGTTGCAAAGGCAAGGAAGGCAATGGGGGCGGGTACCTTTCTGGGATTCTGCAGCACCCTCTTCCAATGAGATGAAACAAATAGTGTTAAGGACCAAAAGAGTCTTTCGATACTTGTGACTCTGTGCTACACACTAGGCCTCATGGGAGTAACCCTGTGCAAGCTACCTGCCACTCCATGAGGACGGTGTTCTCACTCTCCCCTGTTTACAGGGAAAACCACGGGGTCTACCGGGAGATGCAGTGAGCCACCATGGTGGACAAGGGCTCTTTTTCCCCAAAGCCACCCCCTTTTGATGGCTCCATTCTGCAACGAGGGTCCGCATTCTGTTTGCACAATCTCATCTCCCCTTGCTTCTCAGGTGTCTGCACAGCTTAAAACTGACTTAATGGATCAGAGGTAAAGGGTGGACTTTAGCCCAGGTGTTCTGAACTGTTGCCTCCTTTCTCTGCCCCTTAGACAGCATGTCCGTACCCTGCAGGGACACTCAGCCCAGCCACTTCTCTGAAATTCATCTCAGTCATTCCAGTGTTTTGTTATGCTATGTTATGCTATGTTATGTTATGTTATGCTATGCTATGCTAGGCTATGCTGTGCTGTGCTGTGCTGTGCTGTGTTATGTTGTGTTGTGTTGTGTTATGCTATGCTATGCTATGTTATGCTATGCTATGCTATGTTATGTTATGTTGTGTTTGGGAAAGCTTCTTGGGTAGCCCAGGCTGGCAATTATAGCCTAGACTGACCCTGAACTCAGGATACCCTGCTTCGGCATCCCACCCCCAACTGCTGAGATGACAAGCATGTGTCGCCTAGCCTGGGCCTTCATAGTGTTCCCAGGAGGGGGATGAAGAGTGGGGAGGAAGGAAGAAACGCCCAGGAAGCTGAGTCTGGGCACGGGCATCTTCCAAGCCACGTACGCATTCTTCAGGACAACGAAGGTCAACGTGATAGGTGTCTCTCAGAGCAGGACTCAAGCCTGTCCCAGGAGCCCACCAGGCTCTTTTCAAAACACCTCCAGTTAACCTCAGAACAAGGCGCAGACTATAAGCACAGGGTGGGCCCTTACCCTCTTGCCAACTGCTGATTTACTCATCTAAGGTTCAAAGCCCTTAGTGCAAAATACCCCAGGGCTATCCAATGTGAACCAAAACAGACATCTTCAGGCTGGGTTGATGGCTAATGAAGGAAATGTTTGGCTTGCAGGCGGGCAGACCCAAGAGCAGCCCTCCCACCATCATTAAGAGAGAAGCTGTACTCAGTGGTGTATGCACGTAACTTCAGGGCTATGAATGGGCAGATCTCTGGGGCTGGTGGCCAGCCCGCCCAGTCTAGTCAGTGGGCTCCAGACAAGCAAGGGATCCTGCCTCACAAAATAAGGTGGAAGGCCCTTGAGGAGAAACAGCTGGGGTCGCCTCACACATGTCCCTGTGCTCACATATACATTCTCACAAAGACACATGCATGCACACCCATGAGTGTACGCACACACACACACCACACACAAGACCTCATTCATATTATGCCTCCTCTTCTGAGCTGCAGTGTATTTAGAAACAGACACTTGCTTGTGCTCTCCATCTACCCCTACCTCTCTCTAAGACACAGACTCTATGGGATATACATTCCAGGAGCCTGGCCCTGCACAGAGGGTCCTGACCCACAGGGAGTATGCATGCTGGCTATAGGGCCTAGGGAGAAAGACCCCCTCCCCCCAGAGAGGTTTTTCCCATTGGTATTCCCACAAGTTGATGAGCTTGGCAATGACCATGTTCGCTGGTCCTTGGGGCCACAGAAATGCCACCCCTCTTGGCTCCAGCTGGCGCTAGGCTCTGAAAATGCTTTCTCAACATATCTTGCATAGGAGTGGGACTGTTACGGCTCCTCCTTCCTTACCTTGACATCTCTCTCCTCCCCATCTCTTTGCAGACAGTCTGCTCATTATATTCTTATCAGTGATGTGCTTTGGGGAGTGTCCACTGTGTTCTGCCTGATATGATACCAAGTCCTAGAGTCTCAGAGACAATACCCATTCTTAGAAGAGTCTTGCTCCCAAGATCAGCTCAACCGAGATCCAATTTCATGGGCCTTTCATCTTTTTAATTAAGGTGAATTACATGTTGTAGAAATAAGCAGGACACAGACAAGAAAGCCACCCACATCTCTAGTCCCCAGGACAAGCACCAGCCCATTGGCTGGAGGTTGCTGCTGTGGGGCTTCGAGCTGAGGGTCATAGGTGGGCAAAGGCGGAGGCTGGACGGTAGAGGCTGAGGGCACCCCAGGCTAACACAGGGTGGTGCTTGGATTGGGCTCAGTCTATAACCCGATGTCATCAGGAGTGAGGTGCATCCCGGAGTTTGTACCTGCTTTGTTTCTGTCAGATAAAAAGCCATCCTGGCTCCATGGGCAAGGAAAAGAAACCAAACCATTCCCAAAGGAGGGTGATGTGCCATTTTAGGCACAGAGCCCAGGCTGTACACAAAGGAAAGTCCCAAGGTATGGAGAGAGCTTCCTGGCGACCAGACAAGGGAAAGGAGGAGGCTTCTGTACCTCGAGCAGTGACAGCTGTCTGTTGATGCCCTGTGCTGAGCAGAGGGACTCCAGGTGCTGGACAGCTGGCTCGGCCCATAAGAGTTGTAATCTCCAACACCCTTGTGGAAGTGGGGTGCAGACATGTGTCTCTGTAACCCGGAGCTGGGGCTGGGGTGGGACAGGGGCTGGTGGAGCTATAGAGTGAATTGGCTTGTCACCCAAACCAAGCTGATGAGCCCTGGGTTCAGTGAGAGACCCTGTCTCAAAGAAACAAGGTGGAGGGTCATGAATCAGGAAAGGCATCTGAAGCTGGACACTTGCCTACACACACACACACACACACACACACACACACACACACACACTGCTACCACAAACATAAAAACCCTGAATAAACATTTGTGGCCTACCCTTCAGCATTAGAAATAAAGCGTTGCTGGTGTAAGCAGCCTTTGCCTGATTCTCCTCACCTTCTCCTCTAGAAGGGGTCCCAGTCACCTCTCTGACATTGTTCGCATGGGCCCCCTCCCCCAGACTCAAGTGTTTGGACACTTGATCCCCAGCTGACAGTGCTGTTTGGGAGGCGATCTGTGTGGCAGAAATGCATCCGTGAGGTGGCGGAAGGGCCTTATGGGCTCTGTCTACTTCTGTCACGAGCCCAAGCCCTCTGCCTCCTGACCTGCTAAGATATGAAAAGCCACTGCCTCATCGTCCCAGCACTCTGAGTGGGACCACTCCCCTGGTCACACCTTCCCCACCAGGACATCGTGTCTCCCGAAATCTCGAGCCCAGATGAGCCTTCTCTCCCTGCTTGAGTCACTTCTGATACCTATTTGGTCACAGCATTATGAAAGCAAATAATACATGCCCCAACATGATTTTACACTTCAATAACCACGTAAACATCTGACAATGAGAGACTATCATTTTGACTACCGTTAAAAGGACTGCCGATGACATGCTTCTGCAACTTGGGCTTTTGTTTTTTGGGGTCTTCTTTTTTTACACTGAATATTGCATTGATCAGAGTTCATAGCATGTCTCTCAAAGGTCTCAGAAAAAAACTGCACCCTGACATCCTCTTTTATCTATTAGTATCAAATGATGTAGTCCATCTTCAGGTGGACAAGCAGACACTTGGACTGCTTTTGTGCTCTTAAAACCACGCTGTAGAAAATAATTCCGAACACGTCTCATTTTTCACATGCATTAAAATTTCTCTAAGCTTAAAGAGACATGAAATTGCCAGGGTCAGAGGCTCAGTTCAACCTCAGTTTTATAGATCTAATCAAATTGCCTTTCAAATAAAATGTTCGTATCCATTTAATAGCATCCTCCCTGGGAAGAAGTTCTCTTTGGCTCTATCTCCAACATACACATACACAAAGTTTTGCATAAATCAGCATATGGAATGAGTTCCCTGTGCCTGGTGATTTTTAATTTTTCGTGTATTTCTTTTATTTTATGGGTGTTTTCCTCATATGTATGTAACAGATCTCCTGAACTGGAGTTACACATGAGTCTGGGCTGCCATGTGGGTACTGGGAGCTGAACTGGGGTCCACTGCAAGAGCAGCGAGTATTCTTAACCACTGAGCCATTCCTCCAGTCTGCTGTGGTATGATTTTAATCCACGTACTTTTCTGACTCCACGGAAGATTGGGTAACGTCTCATGCAATTAGCAATGTATAGCATCATGTTAATGTCACAGCTACTCCAAGCTCCCACAATCTGAAAAGGCAGAATTTTTTCTCTATTTTATAAAAATTTGAACTCGTGTCTTCATTGGAAAATCCAGACAGAGTCAGTAGAAGCAGAGGAAACACTGGGAGACAGGAAGTTTGTCAGTGACCATACAGCAGCATGAAGACCTGGGGACAGAAGTCCCAGCTGGCCCCAGGCAATGTGAGGAACCTCTTTTTTGTAGACCTCATTAGCCTTGTCTACAAAGAGTTCAGGATGCGCTCATGGAGCTCCTCAGGATGTTGCAGCCACAAGAGCTGCCTGTCCATCTTCCTGCTGTAGGAAGCAACTATGTCTGCCATTGCAGGGGGTGAAGATGCTCCTCCCACAGTGGCTACCTGGAAATAATGTCTTTTCATTTACAAACACCCCAAAAGAGAATCGAAATGCCTTCAACTTGAGGTTGCTCCCCTCCCCCACCCCTGGATCCTTCTCCTGGAATACTTTAGAATACTTTGAAGATTCAACTGTTTCCGAGACCCTGGTCCAAGGATGTTGGTGGGTGTCTGGACTAGTCTGGATCTACACCCGAGTAGAGCCTCGCATCACTAATGTCCACAGTCGGGGGGGGGGGCACTCGATTTATGCTGCTCCTCCACACTGCATACCATCCTCTAAGTTAACACTAAAGGAAATAAAAAGCCTCATTTGCTTGAGATGTAGATGGTATGTAAAAATATGTATATATACCTTGGGGTGACTCTTTCTAGAACCTAGAATCTGGGTGGAAGAACACACCTGGAAGAGTAATAGTATGCAGGCGGAGCACCCTTCAACTGGGAACCATTCCGGATACATTTTTTAAAGTCTTTTGCAGCTAGCAAGTAGGCTCCGTTGATAAAGGGACTTTCTGCCTAGCCTGGTGACGTGTGTCTGATCCCCGGAGCCCACAAAGGAGATGATCAACCCCTACAAGTTGTGCCGTGATCCCACACACCCACCCCTTCACACACACAACCAAGTAAATTTTAATTTTGGAAGTCTACAACTTTGGGCTTGTGCTTGTTTGTACGGTATGTGTGATCGTGTGAGCACCTACACGCTCACCTGTAAGTGTCGGCATGCTCATGCCACAGAACACACGTGGAGGTCAAAGGACCACCGTGGGTATTGGTCCTCACCTACCTACCTGTTTAAGACAGTGTCTTTATTGTCCTGTTTGCCGGGATAGCTGGCCCGTGAGCTTCTGGGGACATTCCTCACATCACTCAGGTCCACAGGCCCCACTTCCCAAGCTGAGGGGGAGGAATGGGATTACGGATGTGCCAAACAGCATTTAGCTTTTCACCTGGGTTCTGGGGATCTGAACTCGGTGCTCACTCTAGCATAGCAAGTGTTTGCTGAGCCGTTCCTTCACCCAGCCCAGATGAGGGAGCTGGGGTTCTGGTTCTAAGGCTGTCCTCCTAATGAGTGGCACTGCATTCCACTCTTCAGGGTCACAGAATCTGCAGTGGATAGAGGTCCTTAGCTATACGGAAGTTCCTGCAGAACACAGCCATGCCCTTCCATGCCTCTCGCTGTTATTCCAGAATCTAGTGGAATGCTGCTGTGGACTCAATAAGACATTAATTACCCTTTTCATCCTTATCTTTGACACTCATGTCAAATGCCTGAGGCCTTGAAAATTTTGCTGATTTCATCTCTATTTATTAGGAACAGCTTCCAGGCCTCAGGATTACCACAGATACTGCCCCCTCAACTCAGCACATGAGCCCCAGCACCCAGCTCCCCTCAGCGCTGGACCACAATTCTTAACAGCTAAGAATTAACCAAGCTGTGTTATTACTGCACACTGCTCCCCAGCCTGACATATTTTAGTTCTGTCCCCTGAGATGGTCATCATTTCCCTTCACACATGACAAAAACCGAGGAAAGCCCAGTGGTTTGTAGAAGATGGATGAGTTTTAGGGGAAGGCAGAAGTTCATCTACCTCCTTGTCCTGAGTGCCTACATACACCTTGCACTACAAATATAATCAGCCCTGTATTCTTTGTCACACACACACACACTCACACCACGCACTCACACACACACTCACACTTGCATACTCACACACTCACACACACTCAAACTCTCACACACACTCACACACACACACACACACCCCGAGGCCAATAGATACAAGTTATCTCAGAAAAAGGAAAGAATGATGGCTAAGCCCTCATGCTTTGCACGTGGACAGACCAGCTGGAGGAGAGACTGAAACACTGATAAAAGTGAACTTAGCAGGTGCCCCTGAGAAGTCATCAGTGCCACCGTGGCTAAAGTGAACCCTAGCCTTCTAAAAGCTTCTTGGGAAGATGGGCCAGCAGAGTGACTTGTGACCAGAGCATGGGGGTGGGGGAGGTGGGGGTGGGGGTGAGGGGAAACAGCTTGCCACAGTTTCATCTGGCAGGAAAAGGTATGAAAAGCGGAAGAAAATCAGACCCGGTCCTAACGGGAACAAAAAGCATTGCCCATGACTCCAGACAGATGGTGTGGGTGAAAAATAAGCCACGGAGGACCGGGGAAGTGGCGAAATCGGTCGAGTGCTTGCCCAGCATGCAGGAAACACTGGGTTCAATTCCCAGCACTGCAGAAACTGCCATGATGGGGCACACCTATAATCCCAACACCTGGGGAATGGAGGCAGGAGGATCAGGAGTTCAAGGTTACTGTGTAGCCGTAACGATGCTGTGGGTACGCCCAGGCATGAACCCTCACCCCAGCCCACAGGCAACCGTTTCAGCCCGTGCCTGTTTCACGACGGACCCATACAGCAAGCACCCTTTTTACTTTCAAGAGAGTCCTGCTGTAGACAGCAAATTATATGCTTGCCTTTGCCTTCCAGGAACTCACGGCGTTCTCCAACAGTCCCTGGGTAGAAAAGCAGTCTGGCCTCCCTGGGCCATCAAGTTGCCTTATGTTGGCTCTTTCCACTGCATCTCCTTTGGCCACCTACACAAGTCCTAAGGAGACAGTCCCCAAGGAGCTCCCAAGCTAAAAGAAGCCCTCACCCCAGGGATCATACAGTGTGCAGCTTTCAATTCAGGCATCTCAGATTCCCACTCTGGCTCTGACAGGTCTCTTCCTATATCATCTAAGTGAAGTCACCAAAGGGCCCGGCAGAATGGTTCAGGTCTTGCTGTACTAGCCTAACAGCTGATCCCCAGAGCACACAGTAGGAGAGAGCTGACTCCTGAAGGGTATTCTCTGACCTCTATGTGTGCATTGTGATACAAACTGACACACACATGCACACATGCACACACCACACACACACACCCCAATGAGACAGCAAGTTCACTCCCAGGAACGCTCATACAGAACTCATCTGAATGGTCACCCAACGATGACAGGTGTACATACTCAGCTCACAGCAGCCTCAAACCAGGAAGCCCCCAAGTGCCCAGGAAGCAAAGAATGGATAAACAGAGGGATTTCTACACTCCGAGTGAGATATTTCATACCAGGGAGAACGTACTAGCTCTTCAACATTATGGCAAGTTGAAGAAACCAGAGCAGTAAGTGTCTGTCATATGCCTGGTTCTAAAAAGTTCATGACCAAACATATTCCACAGTGTGAGAAGTTGTGTAAAGGACAGTAGCCAGAATTGGGGCACTGGCATCTTCTTGGGAAGAAGGGTCTGGAATGTTTGCTGCTTAGTCTGAGCACTGACTACACAGGCTTGTCCAGTTTCTAAAATTCTGTTGAGCTATAGGAGTTTCAACTCTATTTTGTTTAGGACATAAGCTCTATTTTGTAAATCACACAAAACTTTAATAGGAAGTCAGTATAAATTTTCATTTATTTGTGTGTGTGTGTGTGTGTGTGTGTGTGCGCACAGGCTGGTGTGCTCACCCACACATGCTCATATAGAGGTCAGAGGTCAACACTAGGTGTCCTCTGGCCTCTAACTCCATCCACCATTACCAGAGTTACAAGTGCAAGCCACCACACTCTGATGTTATGTGCATGTTGGGGATCCAAGCTCAGGTCCTCAGGTTTGCACAGCAAGTGCTTTACCCACCAAGCAATCTCTCTAGCCCCAAATGTGCGAGTCGAACTGACTAAATAGGCAGCAGACACTTAGTAAAAGTCAGTGGATTACTTTATCTAATAAATATTTGCTGAGCTCTGTGCTAGAAAACAATACAGACTGCTGGTTAGACAACAAATGAGACTGGGTAGCTAGTCTCCATCATCTTCTTTACCTTCATCAACATCTTTTTCATCATCATCTACATTACAGTACCAACACCAAAGCTTCCTGATGCTCCTTACACTCTCCATCATCTTTGCTATTATCATCATCTTCTTCATCATCATTCCCTACATCAACACCAATGCCAAGGCTTCCTGATGCTCCTTACCACTCTCCATCATCTTTGCCATTACCATCATCATCTTCTTCATCATTCCCTACATCAGCACCAACGCCAAGGCTTCCTGATGCTCCTCACTGCATACCTAGTATGGTTCCTTCTTTCTTTTTAAACAGCATAAATGCATTAGCTTCATTTACTTAAGAATTCCCTCTACAAACAAAAAGATGGTGACAGAGCTGGAGCAGCTGAGCAAGGTCACACAATTCGTCAGAAGTGGAGTGAGCCAGTGAGCACACACCATGCTCTGGAAAGCGGCTTGGCACCATCTCTCACAGCAAAGGAGTCTTGTCAGCTCTACCAGACACTGCACCCATGGAGTGGGTGGGTCCTAACATCTTTACCTCCTTCCAAGCAGTGAGGAAGCATCAGCTTGGTCTCTGAAGGACAGAACAGTTCATAGTTCTGTCTCTATCCAGCTGCAATGTCTCAACACACTGGAAGTGGAGAGCAACAGAAACTAGAGGTGTGACTCAGTCGAGTGCTTGCCTAGAAGCCCAGGGTTTAATCCCCAGCACTGGTTAAAGTCAGTTCAGTTCAGTGATGCACACCCGTAATCCCAGCTCCTGGGAGGCAGAAGCAAGAGGCTCAAAACTTCAAGGCCAGCCTGAGACACATGAGACCCTGCCTCAAAAAATAAAAAATAATCAAAAATGAGATTCAAAGGGTTAGTTCTTCTACTGCCAAAGTCCACAGAAACCGAATTCGTTTCCAGCGGACTTTGAAGCTATTTCTGGCTGGGGGAGTGTTGACGTAGCTCCCTCAGATTACCTCTCTTACCTGTTGGTATTCTCTTCCCACCCTGCCCTGGTCAAGAGGACATCAAGCTAGGGCTGTGGCGCCTCGGGAGAAACAAAATTGTGTCCCTGGGGGGCAGAGGTTTGAGGGTGGGCTGTGAGTCCATGTCCCCAAGCTTGGCATATGAAGTTCATTTCACACAAGAAGCTTTGCTTTGGCACACAGGCTGGGTGATCAGTGTACATAACCCGAGGGGTGGAATGCTCAAGGCACCCTGCCAGACCATCAGCCTGGATGCTGGGGACAGAAAAGCAAGAAATAAACATCCACAAGGACTTGGGTCTGGCAGGGAGATCCACACAGGTGTGTGGTGAAAGCTTACACAGCCAGGCAGGTAGCTTGATCCCCACCAAGACCACTCTTCACCTTGCAAAAGCCCTAGAAAGGTAGAGAGGGTTCCCAAAGGCCAGCTGACCCAGCCCTATCCCATGTGCAGACAGGACAGCGGCATGGCTATCTGTCTGGTCATGCTTCTATATAGACCCATTCCCCTCAGATGAGCTTGGGGTCAGAGGCAAAGGGGAATCTGGCATTACCTGTCAAAGCATTAGCTTATCCTGCCTTTTTATGATAGAATCCTTCAGAGAAACACCAGCTTCTGTCTCCTAGAGGAGGCTCAGGACAGATCTCCCAGAGGAGAAAATGTTCTTTTTCATCGTTTCTAGCCTAAGCACAAATTCCTTGAAAACAAGTTCCTACCTGTTGTTAAAGCGTGTGGAGTTGTACAGGCTCTGAGCTGAGTCACGTCACACACCACCTTGTCATCAGCTATCCTGACAACTCTGTGAGAAAGGGTATTTCTAACTCACAGGAGTCAGTCTGAACCACAGACAGCGCCAGGTGAGTATTATTATTATGTGGTGGTGGTGGTTGTTATTGGTGGTAGTGGCAGTTGATGGTGATGGTGATGATGGTGGTGGTAGGTGGTTGTTATTGGTGGTGGTTGTTATTGGTATATTGGTAGTGGTGGTGGTTGATGGTGATGGTGGTGTTGGTGGTGGTGAGGATGGTGGTAGTGGTGTTGATGGTGGTGATGGTGATGGTGGTGATGGTGATGGTGATGGTGGTGGTGGTGATGGTGGTGGTGGTGATGGTGATGGTGGTGGTGGTGATGGTGATGGTGGTGGTGGTGATGGTGGTGGTGGTGATGGTAGTGGTGGTGGTGGTGGTGATGGTGGTGGTGGTGTTATTGGTGATAATGGTGGTGGTGGTTGTTTGTGGTGGTGGTGATGGTGGTGGTGGTGGTTGTTGGTTGAGGGTTATGCATAGGTGAATGAGTGTGCTTTCTCAAGGGTGATATATTGAGGCCATGGATTGATGTTGGGTGCCCTCCTCTATCACACTGTATACCTTCCCCCTTTTTTAATGCACTGTTTCTCCCTGAATCTGAAGCTCATTCCAGATACACGGATGGGCCAGCAGGCTTCAGGGATCTACCTGTCTCTGGGCCCCGATGCTGTGTTTCCTGCCCCCTGCCTCTGCACCGATGTTATTACATGGGTGCTAGGGGTTGAACACAGGTCCTCATGCTTGCACAGCCAGCACTTCACTGATGGACCCATCTGCCCTTCCCTGCTGATCTTTCAGAATTACCCACATAACAACATATGTGTGCTGGGGAGCTGTATGAACATCGCCGCAGTCCCGGGACTTTGAAAAGATAGTTCCTCATGGTTCACTTGGGGATTACCAAAAGAAATATTTACTTCAAGGGGAAGAGTTTTAAGTCATCTTCCTACAGGTATTCCAAATGAATTTCATTCACGCATTACTACACGGTCTGTGCCCGCCACTAAAATAGGTCTGCTGCTAAAATCTATAGGGCAGGGGCTGGAGAGACAGCTCTGCACTTTACAGCACCGGCTGACCATGCAGAAGACCCTCATGCACATACATGGTGCACGGACATACATGCAGACAAAACTCCCATCCACATAAAATGAATTAGAAAGTAAAATATATTAAAACTTTAAATTAATAAAATATCTATAAAGCAGTGTCCCCGGGGCTCCTCTACTCTTTTGTCATCTGTGACCACACTTCTTTCAGCTCTTACATCAGTGAACACTATTGAAAGCTGACTGTGCCAAGCCAATACCCAATTACCCAATGGTGTTGACACACAGACATGAAAAGCCAGAAAAGCCAAAAATCCTTCTCTTCACATCTGCAGACAAGGACTCCATTTATCCCATTCAGTCCGCCATTCCGTCTCCCTGGCTACCCACTAAGAGAAGCACTCCAGGCAGTAGGGGTCCCCACAGGGACGGAGGGACAGGGCACAAGCAACTACAGTACCCACGAGCTGGGAAGTCATTGCCCAGGGCACAGTGGCGGCTTGCTCTGCCCTGTCCATCAGCACGCGGATGAGGCTCAGGCATCGCCCCAGGGTTAACTCAGACACGAATGCACTACTGGGCTAAGAGGGGTGACTTCTGCAGTATGTCCTGGCTCTTTAGAGTCCGGGGTTTACAGAGGGCCTGAAGGTAGTGAGATGGTAAATGTCATCACCGAGCACTGTAGCAAGTTCAAGGGGGGACCCCAAGAGACAGGCTGTTTGAGTGAGCTCTCAGGTAAGGAAGACAGAAGTAGGAGGGACTTCCGGGTAAATGGAACTGTAAACACGGGAATAGAGGCGGGGGGGGGGGGGTTCCCTCTGAGTACACCTGGTGCTGCTTTGCAGGGTCACGGTACCTCAGAAACCTCACACCACCCCCACCATGGCAGACAGCTCTCTGCCCTTCTTCTTCAGCTCCTCTGGTGAAGAGGGGTTCACACGCAGGCTCTAACCGTCCTAACTCCCCACTAAGTGCCAGCATTAACCTTCCAGATACGAAATCAAAAAACCTGGATTTTACTGACTCCAAAATCCTATTCTTCTCTGTTCTGTTTGGTGTGTTATACATGTGTGTTTGTGTGTGTGCATGTGTGTACGTGTGTGTGTGTGTGTGTGTGTGTATGGAAGTTAGATGTCAACCTGGGGTGTCGTTCCTCAGCCACCGTCCACCTTGTTTTTGAGACAGGGTCTCTCACTGACCTTGACAGCATGGATTAGGCTGCTGCTCAGTGAGCCCCACAGGTCACTCCCCTCTCTGTCTGTCTGTCTGTCTCTCTCATTCTCTCTCTCTCTCTCTCTCTCTCTCTCTCTCTCTCTCTCTCTCTCTCTCTCTCCCCCAGCAAGGGGATTACAGGTGGGCGCTAACGTGGTGGTTTGTAAACATGGTTTCACAGAAGCTTCTTATGCTTCTGAAGGAAGCACCTTCCCAACTGAGCCATCTCTTATTCCTACTCGTTAGTCCTATTCTAGAAGGCCGTTCTTCAGGCCATGCTATAATGATCTTCCCTATGCTGCTGCACTTGTTTTGAAGGCTGTCCAGTCCCTGTCACCCATGCTTCTGTGGCATGAAAACCGCCATAGACAGTCAAGAAGAAGCAGGTATAAACCATGGCAGAACAACAAACCGTATAGCATTCAAAGTTAACAGCAATAAACGATGCTCCGATACAACTTTATAAAACAGGTGACAGGCAGGGTGTTGGGGGCGCACACCTTTAACCCCAGCACTCCGGAGGCAGAGGCAGGCGGATCTCTGTGAGTTCGAGGACAGCCTGGTCTATAGAGCGAGTTCCAAGACAGCCTCCAAAACAACACAGAGAAACCCTGTCTTGGAAACCACAAAAACAAACAAACAAACACAGGTGACAGGCTAGATCTGGCTGCTGCATTTGCCAGTGCCTCATCTACAGTGTTTGGTTTATTTAGACAAGTTTATTGCCTGCCTTCCTTGGTCCCTGCATTACTCTAGGTTCTGGGAATGCAGGTGAAACCCACAGTATCCTGACCACCGTCATGCAGCTGGGTCCGTCCTGTTTGCTTCACCTGTGACCTGGGTCTGACACGTGCTTTGCTCTCTCCTCTTAAGTGGAGCTTCTTAGCTGGGACCTCAGGTCACCTGGGGAACTTATAAAACTTCCGGTGCTGAGCTAGGATGATGGGTCAGTCATGAGAGTTTTTGCCATACAAGCATGAGGACCTGAGTTAGACCCCCCCAATGGCCCACATTTTAAAATAGGATTCCAGTGAACCTGGAAAGTGAAGACAGAGATCCTGAGGCTCACTAGCCAGCAATCTTAGCCAAATCACCGAGGACCAGGAAGAGACCCTGGCTCAAAAAAATCAGGATGGAGAGTTACTGAGGTATACATTCGACATCTACCCCTGCCCTCCAAATATATGCACACACACGAACACACACACACACACACACACACACACGCACGCACGCACGCACATGCATGTATGCGCAGCAGTGGGGGTCAATCTGGTTGGTACCTGTTCCACCTCGGATGCTTTTACACGCTCCCCCTATGGTGGAGACATCCCACTCTGTCACCTGCCTTCCACTTCTTACCATTTGTTTACTATGTGAGACCAGGTACATCTTTTAAACCTTCCAAGTTTGGGCTATAGAATATGGTGACTGTCCATTAGCACAACTCTGAGGTGCAAGCATGCTTATCTTTCTCATTAACAGTCTAAGAAGATGGGGGTGGCTGAGCAGTTTGTGTCCTGGTGGTGACAGAACTCACTCCCTGGTCTCTAGAGGTTGCTCATCTGCACCCCCTCCCTCCCTTCCGCTGCTCATAAAATAGGCTGCAAGCGCTGTGTGGCTGCTGAAATCGCCTGCCCTGTTCATTTCTTTAGCCAGTGTTTACGGAGTGTCCTCTTTTTCCAGAGAACCCAGGAAGGAACTCGTAGCTCCTCTAAGTGCCCAGTGTCTGTGAGCCTGGGAAGTTCTACCAAATGATACACAGGTTCAAAGCCAGGCACATCGTCCCTCAGCAGCATCTCGGCTGCAATGTCTGAGGGCCTCGGAAAGAAACGAAAAACAAACAAACCAAAAATATGTGAGGAGAGAGTTGGAAGCAATCAATGTGGCCAGGAGGAAGGAATTCACTGACCCCCAATCTGGGCCATCTCAAGAGAAGTTGGCCACTGACTGGGCCTCTTAAAAAGCTTAAAAGTCATCCCAGGCCACAGTTAAAGAGAAAGCTCAAACAAAATAAAAACAAATGTGATCTTCAAAGTCTTAAATGTCAACTTGAAGGATGACTTAGAAGCTCTGGGATGGGACAAGAGGCCCTGCAGCTGCTCCCTCCAGCATAGAAGCCCTTGGGAGTGGTCACTGCCCTGGATAAAGTATCACACACACACACACACACACACACACACTAGATAATGTATCACACACACACACACACACACCCTGGATAAAGTATCACACACACACACACATACCCTAGATAAAGTATTACACACACACACACACACACCCTGGAAAAAGTATTATACACACACACACACACCCTGGATAAAGTATTATACACACACACACACACACACACACACACCCTGGATAAAGTATTATACACACACACACACTGCATAAAGTATCACACACACACACACCCTGGATAAAGTATCTCTCTCTCACACACACACACACACCCTGGATAAAGTATCACACATACACACACCCTGGATAAAGTATCACACATACACACACCCTGGATAAAGTATCACACACACACACACATAAACACATGCACACACACACACAAAACACATTACACACATACATACCACAACACAAGGGCATAGCCCACCCAGTTGCTTTCTGCCTCTCTAAACAGCTCAGTCACAGAGAGATTCCCATCATGCCTCAGTCATTAAGATAACAGCAGCCTTGGACACACTCAGGAGCAATTCTCACTAGTTACCTTTTCTAAAGGAAACAGGGATAAACTGAGGCTTAGGCACTTCCGCATCACGGAAAATATAAGATCACATCAGGGTGGGATGTTTCTACCCATATCATTCAATCTCTTGAAGATGGAAAAACTGAATAATATTACCTTTATTAAGAGTCATTGTTATCCTGGTTCTGTTCTGAGTCTTTTATCATGATGTAAACTCTGTACTAGCCCTGCCAGGATACTCTTCCTCACACAAGTCTCTGCCAGCCCAGAAGGAGGCAGCTTGGGTGTGCAGGCTGCCTCTGTACCCCAGGGCTGAGTGACAGGACCCTCAAACACAGTCTCTGGCTATCAAGATATAGAGAATTGTTGGCTAGCAAACCAATGATAGCCTAACACCGGGAGCTGTTCCTTCTCTAAGTGTGTTTGCCCCGGGGGCCTTCAGGGATGGCTCAGGTGCAGAGATGGCTGGGATTGCAGAGAAGACAAAAGCTAGCCAGAGGCTGAAGCCTAGTGCAGAAGGCATGGACATTCATCTCCAGTCTGCTCAGTGTGGTGTCCTTAGAGATCGAGGACCAGAGAGAGACTCTACAGATGATCTGGAGAAACCTATGTACTGTAAAAGCTGATCACCTCCCTCTTGCCATGGGCTCTCTGAGGAGCCCTGCCCTGGGGCAAGAACATGTTGGTAGACATTCCCCTCAGGGTTCCCCATGCTTTTGACTTTTATTAGCATTTCCTATTATCTTCTACTTTAAGTAATTGGAGTAAGGGAACTCAATACTTCCACTGGCCTCGGGAAAACCAGAGGAGGAAAGCCCCAAGCCTTGTTTCTGTCTATT
Source organism: Phodopus roborovskii (assembly GCF_943737965.1). Lineage (NCBI taxonomy): Eukaryota > Metazoa > Chordata > Mammalia > Rodentia > Cricetidae > Phodopus > Phodopus roborovskii. The sequence continues at coordinate 3,775,591 of NW_026126586.1, read as the reverse complement.
CCCTTCTATTTAACACTCAAATTTCTTTTCATTCTTGACTCTGAATCCAAGGCTGCCCGGTGATAGGGACCATTCCCATGCTGAGTCAAACAACATGGAGGCCAGGATATGGGACACAAGACCAGGGAGAGAAAGGATGTTCTCAGTGAAGCCCCTAGCTCTCCAGACACAAAAGCACCCACTCTGGCTGGCTGAGCTGGGACCCTGTGTGCTCAGCCTCTACCTTCCCCAGTGCTAGAGTCAGAAGTTTGTCTCTCCTCTTTTTGTCCTGATGGGGGCGCAAGTATTCCCCGAGTCTTCCAGGGTCTGGAGAAGTTCTGAGAACCCAGCAAAGAGTCAGACACTAGAATGCACAGCTCCTCGGGAACAAGACAATAATAGCACCATTGGGCAATTTTTGTGTTGTTTTAAAAGAAAAACGGGGTGGGGGGTGAGGTTCACAGTGTCCATGAAGAAATAGTAGAAATCTTCCATGCCCGAGGCAAGAATTGACCACACACTCATGTTTGTGTATACATAAACAGGCACCTCATGTGCATTCACAAGGACCCAGCTACCCCTTTACACACACTGTCCCCAGGCTCACATGACCCTTTCTTCAAGACATTGCTGCCTTGCTCAGCCTTTTCCGGCTCTTCCCAGGGGGTCAATTTGTATAATTTTTAAAATCCTCCCCAAATCTCAACTTCCTGTGGTTCTGTTTTTATTTCCAGATTTCCTTCCCCTAGTCCCTTCATTCTCTCTCTCTCTCTCTCTCTCTCTCTCTCTCTCTCTCTCTCTCTCTGTCTGTCTCCCTGTCTCTGTCTCTGTCTCCACCCCCCCAACAGGGTAGGTAGGGCTCCCTCCCCCTCCCACCGAACATTGTTGTTGGCCATCTTTGAAAGGTGTAAAACCAGAAGCTCTGCAGGACCTGTGGCTGCCAATGAAGGTTCTCTCTCTTGTGGTCACCTTTGAGAACCCTGCTATGGACACACACAGGCCTGTGCCCTGTGCATTCTCTGGCTGATAGACACTGTGGCCACCAAAATACAGCACTGTTCCCGTCCTCCTCCAGAAAACCTCAAACTCCAGAAAGAGATGCCACTCAGAAGGACAACACAACACTGGGAAACCTCTCTAAAGTCAGGGGCTTTCACACAAACCTCTCTCCAGGGACTCTGCCCTGCAGAAGTATGGTTTCCCTCCCACGCTCCCTGGAACTGGCCGCATAGTCCCCAGGACTGCCGAGAAGCAGCGAGGCAGAGAGAGAAGAGTTAAACCAGGACCAGACTTCAGCAATCTGTGTTCAATTTTGATAAAAATCTCTCTTGCTCTCCCCCCCCACCCCCTCCCTCTGCCCACAGCTCAGACAAGTCTCTTTATGTTACCAGTATACATTTTGTTTTGGGCTCTGCAGCCTGTGTTCCTCACAGAAAACCTGGAGCTAGCCCACTATGGGCACACGGGGCAGAAACATCCAGCAGCTCCTGAGGCTGGGCTGGACACAGGACTACAGTGGCCCGCCAGCAGCAGCACGACCATTCTCTCCTTCCTCCTCCTCCTCTCCCTCCTCCTCTTCCTCCTCCTCTCCCTCCTCCTCCTTTCTCCCACCCTATTACATGTGGTCACACTAGACCTCTCATGGGTTAAGTCAGAATCCCACCACTGTGAAGGCTCGACCTTGGCATAGAAAGAGTTTGGGCTGTCCCACAGGTGCCAAGGGCCACAGCCTGGGGAACACCTCTCCCAGATGCTTCTTGGCTGCCTAAGGTCCCGCTATTTGGAGAACAAGAGCCACTCCACTGGGCTGCCCATCTTGCTTGCCAAGGCCCTGCCTGCTTGAAGGCTTGGAAAATCTTCAGTTCACCTAAGAGAATGCACTCACCGAAATGGGGAAAGTGGGCTCCAAAGAAGTTGTCAGCTTTGGGGGAGGAAGTGCGATCTGTATTTGCTCACTCAAGCCCACAGGAGTCTGATTCCAAAGCCGCTATAAAAAGTTTTCCAAAGTTTTCCAAAGCCATGGACACTGAATGTGTCCTCCCCCTGCGCGCACACACAGCCTCCAGGCAGCCCACTCCGGGGGGCGAAACCTCTGCAAACACTTTCCAGAACAAAACAGGCAACTTGGTGGGGCTGCCTTTCCGACGCCGCCGACGCAATAGCGAAAAGTGCAGGGACAAGAAAGTGTGGTGATGTCGCCCCGCGCTGCACAGCGCTGCACCTACCCTGAGGCCCGCATGCATGGCGCGACCAAGCTGCTACTGCCCCGGCTTCCAGGCTTCCCGCAGGCACCGCGCTCCTCTTGCTCAGCTCGGTCCTTGGCTACTCCGGACTCCGGAGAAAGCAGGCTGTTCCCTCCCGGCCGGCCTCGCGCCGCCGCCCGCCCCGCTCTGACGTCAGGCGTCTTGGAGCGAGGGATATTTATGGCTAGGAGAGAGAGACTCTAGGTGCTGATCCGAAGGCAGCAACTTGGGATTTGATTTGCAATTTTCACACTGGGAACTGGGGGGCAGGAGGGAGACAGCAGGGCAAGGCACAATTGAGGGTCGTGTCCCCCACTTTGGCATCCAGCCCTTCTTAGGGACTCCCTCAGTTTTGGAAGTGTATCATGGTCAAAGAGGCAAAAGTGGTCACCTGAGCAGCAGCGCTCCCAGTAGCCATCGGGCAAAGGGCCTTGTGTGCCTGGAAGGTGCTGGCAAGAGAGACTAGCCAGCCACACAGAGCAGGCGCTAATTAGAAAGCCTGCTGCAGCCTACCCTAACAACTGGACCGCTTCTTCTTTGGGAGTGCGTTTATAAAACTTTATTTTTATGCCACTATGTTCCACACTCCTTGCCTCTCGGCACGCCTTTTACATCTCAGAGCTAACCAGTTCATCCCCCACTGCTTAGATGCAGAGTTCGAGCCCTGTACACTACCTTATTCATACCTTTAAAACTTGCATTTGTTTATATATTTGTTCTATAAAGTGGGATTCCGGGCCTTCTCCTTGACTGGACCGGAAATGACCTCGGTTAAGAGCAGCTCTCTCTATAACCCACAATACCTTCGGGTGCCTATTTATTGTTGCGTGTGTTGTCCACCCCTATATGTCCCTCAGCAAGCAAATGGTGTCTCCAGCTCACCGGGACACATTGTCCATGTTCTAACTACCAGTATCCTCTCAACTTCCATTCCTCTTTGGGTTAGTTTTATTTTTGCAGGAGAGTGTCACTGTATGTATGTTTGTGTGGTGTTTGTATGTGTGTGTGTATGTTTGCATGTATGTGTGTATGTTTGTATGTATGTGTGTGTTTATATGTGTGTTTATATGTATGTGTGTTTGTATGTATGTGTGTGTGGGTGTGTGGGTATCTATATGTGTGTGTTTAAATGTGTGTGTGCGAGTGTGTGTGTATGTTTGTATGTGTGTATGCATGAGTGGGTGTCTATGTGTGTGTTTATGTGTGTGTGTATCTATGTTTGTATATATGTGTGTATGTATGTGTGGGTGTCTTTGTGTGTGTTTATGTGTGTGGGTGTGTGTGTGCATGTGTGTATATTTGTGTGTGTGTGTGTGTGTGTGTGTAAGCGTGTGCTGGTATTCAGGACTGACAAAGGCCCTTGGGCATGGCAGAAAGCACTTTATCTGCTGAGCCACCTGGATGACCCCTCATCCCTCTTTTCTAATTATTTATTGTCAATATTGGCCAGCAAGCAACGTAACAAATAGTAGATAAATGCAATCTTGCTATTATTGTAAAGAAAGGGGTACAGGAAAATTAGGCATAAGAGATTTATGCCTGACCAGCTTCAGTGAACCATCTCCCTTTGGAGTCACCCCACAGGCCAACCTAACTGTGCCATCAGACGGAAGTGTGGAAAGGACTGGGCGGAGCCTGGCGGGGAAATGCACCTAGACCCTGCATCTCATGAGCCTGAGTCTGCAAGACTGACAGCACTTGGAAGCGTCTCTGCAGACAAAGCGTAGGAAGTGATGGATGGAAAGAAGAGTTGCTCAGCTGACTAGCAAGATGGTCCAGCAGGCCAAGGCACACACAAGCCTGAAGACCTGAGTTCAATCCCCAGGACCTGCACGGTTGTCTTCTGACCTCTGCAGGCACAGGGTGCATTCTACCTATGCACATACACAATAAACAAACAAACCAATAAATAAAATTTAAATTCTTAGACACAAGATAAATAAACAAAATAAGAAATTTTAATTTATTTAAACAAATTTTAAAAACAAGAAAAAATAATAGATGTGAGGCCTGGTGGTGGTGGTGACACACACCTTCAATCCCAGCCCTTGGGAGGGAGGCAGAGGCAGGAGGATCTCTGTGAGTTTGAGGCCAGCCTGGTCTATAGAGTGAGTTCCAGGGCAGCCTGGGCTGTTACAAGGAGAAACCCTGTCTCAGAAAACAAAACAAACAAACAAATAAAGTTGTGAGATGGTGCCAGAGTCTTTAGGGTAGTGTATCCAGCTGGGCAAGGGTGGGGACAGGGTGGTAAGGCTGAGGAGAAACAGCATGTTCCAGATGGGCAGTGGTGAGGAGTGGGGTGTGTGGTCATCCCACCCCAGGAAATCTTACTCTGATTCCCTTGGAATAGGGGAAGAGCAAGAAAACTCGCTCATATCAGGTGCGTTTTGGTGCTATGCAAATATTTTTGAGGATAGTGAGTTCCTGAGAGGCCTATGAAGTGGAATGGCCAAGATATCTCTAGAGCCCACACCAATCCTAGCACACCAACAGTCCTGATGGAGGCAGGCCGTCCTGAAGGGCTCCCATCAGAGCAGGCAGCTTAGAAACCATGAACTTTCAAAGCATCTACCATGGTGGGAAGCAGGCTCCTCACACCCATCTCTTTGCTCCCTCCGGGGCCAGAACCCTTCATCCGTGCTGCAGACTTCCAAGCACTACTCAGGCAGTTCTCCTGAGACTGAGATGGTGAATCATAAACTTTCCAGAACTTGGTCATTCCAGTCAGAACACATCTGCTGGGCCCCATGCTCTGCTGAAGGAGGCACTGAACTCTGTTACCAGTCATGTTCCTAATGACCTAGCACATAGCTGAGCCTGTACAGTGTTTACCTAGCACATATGAAGCCAGGGGTTCAGTCCCCGGTACCCACAAGTGGCACAGAGACATATGCTTGTAATCTCAGCACGCTGGAGATAGAGGCAGGAGGACAGCAGTCCAAGCCCAAGGCCATCTTCAGCTACACTGTGAGTCTGAGGTCAACACAAGTGCATGGGACTCTGTCTTAAGAAGACAAAAAGAAGGGCAAGATGAATAAAGGCACTTGTCACCACCCTGTGACAAAACTATGATCCACAGAACCTACATATGGGGAAGAGTGCCAAGTCCTGACCAAGACACACACACACACACACACACACACACACAGAGAGAGAGAGAGAGAGAGAGAGAGAGAGAGAGAGAGAGAGAGAGTCAACTAAAGGTAGGGGACATTATTTTTAAAGCATGTAGAAAGCAGAAGCAGCATTTTGACCTAAGTTTAGCAAGCACCCATCATTCCAGTGCTCTGATTCTGGGCCCACCCACTGTCTTTCTCCCAGTGACACTCAGGACTATAATCTCCACTGGACAGGACAAACCTGCACCTCAATCAGGTCTTATTCCAATGGTACAACTAGAGAGGAAACGGCCACAGCCAGCCCAACTTCTTCCCGCAAAGCACTCCTCAGTGTGTGCAGCACAAACAGGAAGGACATCGCACCAGCTGAAGCCCTTTACTGGATGAGATTCAGCCCGAAGGGCTCAGAATTTAGAATTAGAATAAGCTGGATTTTAACCCCAGCCCTGTTTCTTTTCCTTAAAAAGTATTAGAATAAACTGGATATTAACCCCAGCTCTGTTTCTTTTCCTTAAAAAGTATTACATTTATTTATTTATCTCTATGCATGGCAATCATGTGTCACAACACCACCTATGGCGATCAAGGACAATTTGTAGGACTTGGAGACTGAACTCAGGCAGTAAGGCATGGCTGCAATTGTCTTTACCTACTAAGCCATCTCGCCAGCCCCGTCCTGGTTTTTGAAGCTGAGAGCACTATTGACCCCTCTCCATAGTACACACTAACTACTGGGGGGACAGTTCCCTAGAGCCAGGAGTGGATTAAATAACGGAATATGTCCACATGACAGACAGTCATAATTCTTTCGTGCCCTTTTCTCTCTCTGCCTTCTTCCTTGTCTCCATCTCCCTCTCACCCCGGGGAACGTGATTAGTTTGTTACCTGGTGCAGAGAGTGCACTCAATATGAACATTTAATCATCAAGCTTCCCAACTCCTGTTCCTTGCAAAACTCTTCGCCCAGAGTTTAGAACCCCACCACCACCACCGGCCAGCCATGACCACACCAAATAGGCAGAGATTGGAAAACTGTTCCGTGAAAAGCGGGCTCCCTCTGAGCGAAGAACTTACTCTCTAAGGCTGCTTCTCAGGTTGTTTGCAGCAGTTTGGAGGGGCAGCTCTATTGCCTTGCCTACGTCAAAGCCCCAAGTGTTTAACCACAAGACACACAATCCTGGGACATTGTGGCGGCGGCCCTCCACCTCCTCCCCCACACTCAGGCAGGCCGTGTGTGTGTGTGTGTGTGTGTGTGTGTGTGTGAGAGAGAGAGAGAGAGAGAGAGAGAGAGAGAGAGATCTGGTATGTGTTCTCTCTCTCGGAGGCCAGTCAGGAAAACTCTGGCCCAGTGTATCACACCTGGCCAGTTGTGGGATGGAATATCATGCAGTGAGCAGAACACCAGAATGGACAGGAACACACTGGAATTCTTTCTTGACATCCCCTGAACAATCCATGAGCAGAATCCAAGGTCTCCAGGCTGGGGAAGGCCAAACCCACTTGTAGCTGGAGGTGTTTATGTTATTCCCGGAACAGGAGTCTACACCCACATAGTCATGTGCAAATTTTCAAGAGATCCCCATTTTCAGTAGCTCAAAGCCTTTGGAAAAATAATGCTTAGTCCATCTCAGGATAAAACTGGATTTTATAAAATTTAAAAGCAAAAATGTAAGGCTGGGGAGATGGCTCCATGGGTGAAATGTTTTCCCAGCAAAGCCTGAGTTTGAGCCCTAGACCCCATGCTTAAAAAAAAAAAAAAAAAAAAAAAGTCAGGCACAATTTTGGATGCACTCATAATCCCAGACCTGGAGAGTGGAGCCAGGAGGATCCGGGGGTCTCACTAGCCAGCCTAGAAAACCAATTGGCAAGTTCCAAGTTCATTGAGAGACTCTGTCTCAAAACACAAGATGGAGAGGAACTGAGTAATGACAATTTGGCTTCTGGCTTGCAAATGCCATGTTCATGCACACACATGCATACATTCATGCACATACAAACATGTATACATACACACAAGAAATAAATCTTCTCAGCTGACCTGCATTTGAAGAAAAAATGGATAGAGAGAACACACACACACACACCACACACGCATGCATGCACACATGCACGCGCTCGCGCGCGCACACACACACACACACTTTTTTCCCTTGAAAAACAACTTGGAGTGAATGACAATGCTCAAGTACCTGTGGTTTGGGCCGGCATAGAATGTGTGTGTGCAACGGAACTGAGATAACCAGGGGACTTCAGAAGTGTCATATGCTTCATCTTTCCTTGGCCATATGCTTGAGGTGACGTCTCTTCCCAATGGCAGAGACTGGAGAGGTAGCTCTGTGACTACAAACACTCCTTTCCTGCAGAAGGCTTGCCCTTCTGATGCTGAGGTGCTATTGTCTGTCACCCTGAGAAGGCAGCTGTCTGTTTCCTCCTGTTGGTTTCTTTTGGAAGGTTCTCAGCAATCTTGTCTCTCTGGCTGGGTGTACACAGTCACACAGACACCGGGGGAAGAGAAAGCATTCCCCACAGTCCTCAGGAGGAGCATGCTAACCTCATCCTTCTCTATGCTAACTAACCCACAAAAGCAGACTTCGTTTTGTACAGTGGGGGGGGGGGGAGGGGCGGGATTCGCAAACATCCAAATGGGTTTGTTTCACTGACACATTGAAGGAAGGAAAGAGGGATACTGGGAAAGCCCTTTTCTAATGCTTTTTACTTTCAACTTTGTACAGGGTCAGCCACCTGAGCAAAGCCTGCAGAGGGGTGTGAGTAAAGTAGAGTTCCCGCTCTTAAGGAATTCATGGCTGCATGGGCCACGCAACCCAGCTCTACCATATTCAGGCAAAAATGAAAAAGGTAAAATTAGGCAGGATGGCACAGTCCTGAATCACAGCACTTGGGAGGTAGAAGCAGGAAGACCTGGAATTTAAGGCCATCCTCAGCTACATACCAAGTTCCAAGCCTGCCTGGGCCACATGCCTCAGAAAAATACACACATACACACACGCACACATGCACACACACCAAACAGGCGTTGAAGAAATGGTTCAGTGAAACACTTCCAGCAGACCCTGGTTCAATCCCCAGCCCCTGCAAGGCAGCACACAACCATCTCTAACTCCAGTTCCAAGGGTATCTGATGCCCTCTTCTGGCCTCTGTGGGCACGGCATGCACGTGTTGCACAAGCACATGTACAGGCAAAACACCCACACACATAAAATAAAACTTTCACAATCACTGTGCTCGGGAAGTAAAGGGTGATACCGTAGCCGTGATGAAGATGGTGAAAACATTTCCTGGTCTACTGGTGCTAATCAGGCCAATATTTCTAAAATATCTCTACTGAATGGGAATTCGCTGATTTGGCTTACCAAAAGGGAAGGGGAAGGGTGCATCAAATAAGTTGGCATAACCTTACATATGCTTCAAACGTCCCCACCCACCACTGAACCTCACAGTACACATTAGTACACAAATACATGGAGGGATCTGCCCGGGCGTGCTTAGCACAGTATCCCCCACAAGATCCATTTCCCACATAACATACACCAACAACCCTAACGTTACAAACATTGTTTAGTCTGATGGAGACCAGAAAAAGTCTCCAAAAATAAACACAAGTGTAACAGGATATGCAACTGGAATCTCTAATGAGGCATCCGATCCACCAGATAAGATGTTCCAAAAGAACACTGCAGAAGGAGAAGGGGCCTTCCAGGAGACCCTTTCAAGTCCTGTCCTACAGGAAGTGTGGGGAAGTCTTTAAAATGTGGAGTGGAGAAAGAATAGTAGGCCAAAATTACCCCACCCCTACAATAGGAAAGCTGCAGGTGGCCCATTACCTCACTTAGTGGTCCCAGAACCTGGAAGACACCATCTGCCTAGAAACCTAGAAGCCAAGAGACACAGATGATGAGTTGACCTTTATTGAGTTGAAGGAAGGTAGCTGCTTGTCCATGAATTTAGTGGATCAGGATCCACTCTTTTTCTGAAGATCATCCATACAGAGCCTTACAAGGAAAAAAAACTGAGTACCACTTTCCGATCTTACCCAAGAGGACTGCATGGGAGAATTATGAGACCACCATCTCGAGAGATGCTGAGCTGGGGGCTATTGGAAGAGCAAATTGAGTGGAGGAGAGGTGGAAACAGAGGCACCCTAGTGAAGATTAAAGGGGACAGAGAGATGGTCTGGTTATTGAAGTGAGGACCCCTGGCTGTGAGTTTAATCTGCAGCATACAAACAATTCATGTGGTGGTGCTCACTGGAACCCTGGAGATGAGGACACAAGATGACAGTCTCTGGGCTTGCTGGCTGACGGTCTAGCATACCAGTGAACTCCAGGTCCAGTGGGAGAATGTGTCTCTAAAAGGTGAAGAAAAATTGAGGAAGACCTCAGCACTGACCTCTGGCCTTGACTTGGGAACATGGGCATGCTCATGGCACACGCACACACAAGGCATGTACACACATGTGCACACACACGTGCATGTGCATGCACACACACAAACACATGCACACACACGTACATACACAAACACACGCACACACACATATACATGTATACATGCACATACACACACAAGCATTTGCACACACACATGCACACACACGTACACACACAAACATATGTGCGCACACACACAAACTCAGGCATGCACACACACACAAAGAGACAGAGGGGGAACATAAAGATGGCAAAATATTCCCCATATGTGAGAGGAAAATTCAACCAACAGAAATTATCTTGACTCTCATAAAATGCTGAATTTTAGCAGAGTAAATTAAAATTAATCATTCTAAAAATGTTTTAATAAAATTATGTTCAAAGAAAAAGAGAAAGATGACAACAACTTAAATGGAAATTGTCTATTAAAATGCAAAAATTCCAAGTGAAAACTCTTTAGTTCAAAAGTTTGAAATAAAAGGGCAAATAATTTAAGAGGCTCAATCAGAATCATCAAGATTGCAGAAGAAAAACTGAAATTTAAATCCAACCAGTAGAAATTACTATGAAGGTCAGAGAGAAAGACAAACTCTCAGACACCTATGCCATAGCATAAACTATACCAAAATTTATCCAGTAGGAATCCCAGAGAGACAAAATGGAGATGGGCAGGGGGGCCCGAAGATACAGTAGTATAAATTTTCCCAAATTGACATTTGTAATAACCCAACCTAATCCACTGACCTAAGAAGCTCAATAGGCTCTAAATGGGATAAACATGAAAGAAATTCATACTTAAGGCTGGTCAAGGTAGCACTCACTTTTAATCCCAGCACTCTGGAGACATGGATCTCTGAGAGTTTGAGGCCACATAGTGAGTTCCCAGGGCCAGGGCTCCAATGAGATGTTGTCCAAGAAGAGGAGGAGGATGAAGAGGAAGAGGAGAAGGATGAGGAAGAATTTCACAACTAAACAGAGACAATGTCAAAAGAAGCAAAAGAGAAGTAACTCACCACAAAGAAAACATGTCCGTAAAATTAGCAGTTAACTTCACGCCCAATGGAAAACAAGACACAGTAAAATAACATGGCTAATAAGATAGAGAGAAACCAACCAGTGAGCTAGTAATTTTACATTGACAGGACATTCTTCAAATATTTAGGCAAAGGCCCCAAATGCTGTTCTCAAAGGAATTAAAAAAGTCAGTCTGGTTCCCATAAAAGCTTATTTAACATACAAAGAAAGAATTTAAAGAGGAACGAAAAATAGCAAGATGGCAATCACAAATACAACTACAAAAATAGTGTATGTGTATAAACAGTCTAAGAAACAAGGTAAAAGGACAAAGATTATCAAGCTAGGTTCAAAAAGCAAGACTTAATTATATGATGCCTGTCAAGAAATGCTTCTTAGCCTCAAAAACAAGGTAAGTTGAGAGCCAAAGGATGGAGAAGGAGACACTACACAGTCTATATTTAAAAAGTGGTGACTCTGATGAAGCAAAATAGGCTTTAGAATTAGAACTCCTATGAGAGACAAATATACACTATGAAGACAAAAAGAAATTATAACAATAATAAGAGAACCCCCAAACTCCTAGGGTAAAACTGGAAGGAGAAATTGCAAATTCCACAATGATAGCTATTCTAGTGTTCCATTCTCAATAATTGATCAAGTTACTAGACAGTAAAGTGTCAAGGATCCAGAAGACTTAGTTGTTGCTAATATGAGTGCAGTGACCTGAATGTATCTCTTCCAAGACTTAGGTATCATCGGTGTGATAATATGAAAGGGTGGAAATTGTGACAGTTAGCTAGGCTATTAGGACCATGCACTTTACAAACAACTTGAAGAATGTATATTGAATGATTTGCTACAAGATGATGAGTAAGTGAAAAGACAGATATAGTTACCCCGATTTAAATACTATACATTAATATCAAAAGTTGACCCAGTGTTACTGTACGATGTTGTACATCAAAGAAGTTTAAAATGCTATGTTCTTGAAAATAAAGTGGATAGACAAGGCATATACAGAGAAAACTATGTGCCGATTGTGTATGTGATAGAGGTAGGAGAGATCGTAGAGATAGGAGAGATAACTACAACTTGGTAGGAAGAGTTCAACCCAATTTGAAAACAGAAAATGTTCTAATAGAGCCTGGTTGGGGCAATGACAGAGTGGGTAAACAATGGGTAAAACGTTTGCCTCAAGAGTGAGAGGACCTGAGTTTGATTCAATAATCCCATATAGTGATCAGAATAACAACCTTCTCCATAAAAGAAGACACAAAGATATTTTTAAAATCCATCTTCTTCCACCTGGACCACACAAACATGATGGTGAGGGTGCTGGTTAGTTTTTTCAGCTTCACACAAACTTGAGTCACCTGGGAAGACAGGTCCTCAGTTGAGGAACGATCCCCATCATATCGGCCTGTAAACCAGTCTACAAGTATTTTCTAAATTAGTGATTGCTGTGGAAGAGCCCAACCCAGTCTAAGCAGTGTCATCTCTGGTCTGGTGGACAGAGCTAGCCAATAAGAAGCACTAGCCATCGGCCAACAGTTTAATAATATCGATCTCTGTGTGTTCATTTCTGGCTGAAGCGGCTGGGGAGGCAGAAAACCTCTCCGCAACATTGGGTTGTATAGGAAAGCAGGCTGAGCAAGTCTGGAAAGCAGGCCTGTAACCATGTTCTTCCACGGGTTTTTTTTTTTTTTTTTTTTTTTTTTTTTTTTGCTTCAATTCCTGCCTCCAGACTTCTTCCATGAGTTCCCTTAATGTTGGATTGTAAACTCTGAGCCAAATAAAGCCTTCCCTGCCCAAGTTGCTTCTGAGCAGCACTTTGTCACAGTCACAGAAATCAAACAATGACAATGTTTATAATTTTATGACTAAATTGTAAATACCCAATGTTTCCTTTGCCAGGTGACCAGGTTCTTCATCTGATGAAATGACCTAACTTTTATTCCTACAAGATGTGGGCCACCAGCCGTCTAGCCTATGTGGGCTGTTACAGTCTATTATGTATGTTACTAGGGAATGAACCTGGAGCCTCACATTTGCAACTGAACCCTGCCTTTTTTGTCTTTTACCTTGAGACACGATCTTACTGAGCCACCCAGGCTGTTCCAGAATTTACTCCGTAGCCCCAGCAAGCCTTGAACTTGCAATCGTTCTGTTTCGGTGTCTCAGGTGGCTCCAAAGACAGGCCTGCACCACCAGGCTCAGCTTTACTGCTGACTTTCTCACAAGACCTTGCACTACCAAGACGTGCCTTAAAGAGCCCCTGCCTTCCACATGCTCTAGCACATCCATCTTTACCCCATTGAACAGGAAGTAGAAACCACCTTTCCACAATATCTGTCACCTGCACTGGCAGAAAGACCCTTTCTTTGCCCTTTTGGTTCTTGGAAATTGAGAGTATGAGGAGCACAGTTTGACCTTAAGGGAATCAGCATGGTGGTGGATGATGTGCTCATTAATGTAATTTGTCTAGCGTCAACTAGGAGACAAATGTCTGGGTATGACTGAGGGGTTCTAGCTTGGGTTAACAGATGAGGAAAAACCACCCTCAATATCACACAATGGGAAGCCCCAGTCCGAGTAAAAAGAGAAAGTGAGCCTAGAACCAGTAGCCATGTCTCTGCATCCTGGTTGGATGTCATGTGGCCATATGCTTCCTCCCCTGAGTTGATTTTGTTAGGTATTCTCTCACAACAGTGAGAGACACTGTGATCTCTGAATCATGACTCTGAGAGACAGGGCTCGGGTGCTCACTGAGATCCTCCAGAGAAGCAGAGCTCCAGGGCGGGTACAGACAGGAAGAGGTTTGTGATGGGACTTGTCTCCTGAGATGTCCCCCAGTCTGCCCTCGGCAACCTTGGGCTCCAGGCAAGTGGATGCTCTGACTCAGTCTGAGGCTGACTGATAGAGCCAGAGGTGCTGAAGCAATGAGTTTAATAGTCCAAAGTCCAGAGTCTCCAAAGTCAACACAGAAGGGCGGGAGAAAATGGGTACCCTGGTTCAAGAAAGAAAAGGGTAAATTCTTCTTCCCTCCGCTTTAAAAAGATGTTATTAATGTTCTAAGTGGATTGAATGATATCTGACCACAGTGATGTGAGTGGATGCTCTTCACTCAGTCTCCTGTTTCAAATGATAATCTCTTCCAGAAACATCCTCACAGACACACCAAGAGGAGAATGAAAATAAAGGATATCTTGTTTGAATAGTTATCGAGAGTTTTCAGACAGTGGCAACAAGCCCTAAGTAAACACAAAGCCTCTGGGACACAGGCCTGTGAGACTGCCCAGCTTTGTACTGTATATGGGCCTTGATAACTGGATCTCCTGGTCAGGCGACTTACTTGTGCCTTGGAACTTTCTGGAACCGAACTGCATGTGTGGCTCTTCAATTTGATCAAAGTGGTGGCACATGTGTTTAGCTTTATGATTTAAAGTTCACGATAAGCCCTTAATTGTCATAGTAACCTTGAGCATCATGTCAAACGTCCAGATCCGCTAGGGCCCAGCAGCAAGCCATCCCCACTTCTCAAAGTAGATTCAGACACAAAGACAGTCTCAGCTCAAAGGGAATAAAAGTTCATCTGTGAGCTAAATGTGATGGACCATGGCCCAGGGACACAGATACAGATGTAAGTTGCCCAGAGTAGGATGTTTTAATATAGAAACTTTTTTGAAGTTTTTATAGTTGCTGTGTAAAAGAAAGTCATAATCAAGGCCCTTCTCTGATCCATTGGTTGGAGTATTAGGTAGGTAAGGGCATTTATTACTTTTCTGTTGCTATGATAAAACATCATGACCGAAAGCAACTTATGGGAGAAAGGGTTTATTTCGACTTGTGGTTCCAGAAGGATGTAGTTCATCGTGTCTGGTACACACAGCAGCAAGCAGGCAGACAGTGACAGGAGCAGGAAGCTGAGAGCTACAGACAGGAAACAAACTAGAAACAGCAATAAGCTGTGGACTCTCAAAGCCTGCTGCCAGTGATGTGCCTTCCTCCTGCAAGACTGCATTTCCTAAGCCTCCAGCAAATAGCACCATCAACCGGGGGCCAAGCGTTCAAATGCCTAAGGCTATGGTGGATTGAGCAGGCTAATTTTACATCAACTTGACACAAGCTACTCATTTGGGACGAACTCCTCAGTTAGGAAGATGCTCAGTTAGTCAAGCTTGTAGGGTATTTTCTTAAGAGGTGACTGATGTGGAAGGACCCAGGCCTTTGTGGGTGGAGTTGTCCCTGAGATGGTGGTCCTGGGTGCAATAATAAAGCGGGCTGAGCAAGTCAGGAGGAGCAAGCCAGTAAGCAGCATTCTTCCGTGGCCTCTGCATCAGCTCCTGCCTCCGGGATCCTACACTTCAGTAATGGACCATAATCAAGACATGTAAACTGAACTAACCCTTTCTTCCCCCGGTTACATTGGGTTGTGGTGATTGATCCCAGCTATAGAAACCCTGACTAAGACAGGGGCATTTCTCACTTAACACACCACAGTAGGTTATAGCAAGGTGGGGAAGCTCTGCTGTGGTTTTCTCATGCTATCTGATGACATTTTTACTCTTGGAGTTGTGGAAGCCAGGGTCTGATAAGTTCACATATTCCAAAAGGAGTCCTTGTTAGTCACAAGGACATGAAGTCAAACATAGTGATGAGCAATAAATGACAAGTAAAAGGTCTAAAGACGGCCCAGGAGTGTTTGACTCTGGATCTGCAACATCTCAAATCTCTCCAACAGTGAAGTTCTAACCAATCAATCAGCCTTGGGAAATAACATAGATGCAGTTCAGAGACAGTTGTTATCCCTATAGAGTGCAAATCTTCGCTTGACATCCTAGGGTCTATGCTGTGGTTCTCTTATTGAGGTTCAACAAAGGCCCCACCAGGAATCCAAAATGCATAGTACCACTGGATACAGTTTCTGAGAAAGCAGATTCACCCAGCACTTTATCTATCTCTCAGTCCCATTCAAAACTGCACATGCAGGGAATTGATAAATTAGACCTTTCCACACAGGCCAGTCATGCGACTGCGTTGTGCCCAGAGAAGCATCACTGCAGGGGCTTGGTCTGTAGATATTTGGTCAGAAGCCCCAGTTCCTTGACTAGGAAGGCTACCATGTTAAGCCTGGAAGGTGACCCAACACTGCGCTGAGGACTGGGAACTGCACACAGTCAGTCTAAGAATACCTCAGCCCTGCACCTCTTGAGCTCAGAGGGGATAATAGATACCAATGAACCATATCTACTAATAGCTATAATGGTAACCCAAGAGCTATAGCTTCCTAAGGTTGCTGCAAAGCTCAGAGGAGCTGCGTGTGAGAAGCAGAGGCCTGTCACAGCACAGTGTAAGGGATCTACTAAGACACACAGTGCTTACAGGCAGATGATCCATGAAAGGCATTCAATGGTGTAGGAAGAGATCCTGAGTGACAGAGCCACTCAATTTCTTACGAAGGTTGGCTCTTCAGGTATGGGAATGAAATTTGTAGGATGGGCTCCAGTTACTCCTAGCTGAGAGGGCTTGTGCAAGTCACATAGCCACCCTGGGACCCATGCTGTCTCTAACAGAGTCCAGTTCAGTCCCACGACTCCCAAGGACATAATGTCTGGAAGCTTACATCTTGGTGTTGAGTTATGTCATGAGATCGCATTCTGCCTCTTTATGCCCTAGTAGAGGGAGTGTTGGCTCCAGAAGGGGGTCCAGCAAAGACTAACAAGACTTGGTAGGTAGACCAGTGAATAAAGTGTTTATTGTGCAAGCGCAAGGACCTGAGTTCAATCCCTTGAACCCAAGTGTCTGAAAATCAAAAACAAAACCAAGTATGGCAACACATGCTTATAATCCTATCACTGGAGAGGCGGAGATACTCACTTGGTGACCAGCTAGTCTAGCCTATCCTGTAAGCTCTAGGCTAGTGAGAGAACCCATCTCAAGAAACAAAACAGTGCCACCAGGTGACCCGGGCCCCCCGGGTGGTCACAAGACCATGGTGAACAGGTGTATGGTGGACAAATGGGAGAGAGTGGGGTGGTTTGAGCACCGTGGAGGAAAGCAGAGCTGCAGATGCCCAGCTGGTGAGGAGCAGGCTGCTATGGGTGGCCTACGCTGCCACCTGGGACCAACGAATGTTCAGGCCTGTTGGATCTGTGGCCCTACCACAGCTGACATCTGTGTTGATGTAGGAGGCTCTTGTTACCAGAGACGGTCACGTGAATGACATGGTCTGAACCATTACCTGATGTCATGGTGACTTACCGCAGTTGGGGTCTGTTTGATTTCTGTCCCATGTTACCACTGAAAGTATGAGGATGACCAGGGTCTGGGTCACCACCAGGGCCAATGGCCCTGCTGCTGCCAGGGCCATACGAATCTGTGCTACCGCCACCCAGGGCCATGGTGACATCCGGACTTGAGTTGCAGCTGAGGACCAGGTCCCGGTCTGTATTCTTGTTGCAGCTGGGGTCTGTGTTGACATGCATGTGTTGTCTTTCCACCTGAGGCCATGAGAGAGCTCCACCTGGTGTCCTGGGCACTGGAAAACTGCTCCTGCCTCTTGCCAGCCACCTTAGCAGGAGCACTGGCCCCTTCCCTGGGAGAGTTGGCCCCAGTGGTGTGGGCACCAGAAAGTTGGTCTTGACGTTCGATGGCCCTCAGAGACTTGCCCCCATCCTCTCTGGCCACTGCAAAGGGAGAGTTGGCCCTGATCGCTGCCTGGGGTTGGCGCGGGGGTTTCCCAGTAGAGGTCTTGACTGACCAACTCAGCCACCGCCCAGGCCTACATTCCAACATCTGTCTCATCTGTGACCTGCTGTGGTATGAGAAAGGACTGGTCCTGTGGAACCAGAGATATAGCATCTCCATGACTCAGGGCAACAGCACCATGTCTGAGAGAAGTTTCAGTGAGGGTCCCGGATGAATGATCTATCAGAAGCCAGAGCCTTGAACCTGACCAACAATTCGTGGCGAGGAAAGTTTGCAGGTAAAGTTGTTTGGGGAAAAGGGAACACACTGCAGCTCCCGAGGCCACTGTGACAAATGAATGTGATGGAGAGACAAGAAAGATGGAGGGCCAAAGTGTTTGGGGCTGGGGGTGGTGGCTACAAGGGTGGAGGGCAGCTATGGAAAGGCTGGGAAGCCGGTGGGGTGGGGTTGCATGATGTGAAATTCCCAAAGAATCAATTAAAAATGAGCAAAACAAAAAAAAAAGTAGATGATGTCTCCCGAGGAAAGACACCTGTGGGTGGTGACCTTTCACCTCCATGTGCAGGGACACACAGGATGCACACACCCTCACATGTAAGCTCGTATTCTCTAAAACACTGGCAGAGTCTCTCTCATGGATGAACGAACTGTGTTAAGCCCTGGCTATTTTCTTCTTCTTTGGAAGAGTGGGTAGATTTTAAGACAAACAGACTAATTAGGTATATGTTAGCATGGCCGCAAAAGCAAAACAACTCAATTGAACTCAACACCAAGTGTGGTGACAGAACTCAGCAGAGTGGAAGGGAAGCATAGTGATCCTTCCATTTCTCACACCGTGGGGTCTTGGGTCCCCACCCTACTGAGCCTAGGAGAGGGAGCCTTGGGAGGGTCTCTGCCCCGGAGCTAGGGGTGGAGACAATGAGATCCTCTCTTTCCATTCTCCAGGCCCTTAACTAAGAGCAAAGACACCACAGACACTTAGGCAAATTAGGGAATAATTTAAAACAAATGTGTGCTGGGGTCCACATGCAACAAGACTCGGCTCAATGCACATTGCATGGAGAATATCCCTCCCACTGTGTCTTTCATTGGAAAGAGACCCTTTCCTGTTTGAACACACCCGGGATCCCCAGGGATCTTAGGCCTACCACCACCACAACCACCACCACAACCATAGCACATCCTTGATTTTTATTTGCTCTTTTACATAAGACTGTTGACAATGTCCCTTGAACACCAAATCCTGCCGCATCAAAAGATCCTCACCAGCAGTATCAGGTTTTGCTTGCTTGTTTCTGCAGCTCTGGGAGCCTCCTGCAAGCTAGGCAAGTTCTCTACCACTGAGCTCCAGTACAGCCTGGAAAGGTCACACCTCATTCATGTACAAGAAGTCCATAGTCCGGGAGTCCAAGGCTGTGGTGATTGACGGTGTGGGAATGCAGTCAAAAGGCACCGAACAGGAAACCACTCTGTTGGAATTCCCAGGAAGACAGCAATCACCTTGAGCTTTTATCGGGTGAGCAAAGAGGAGAGAACTACCGCAAGCTACTATGCGTGCTTTGCTTTTCATTTGTTGTCTTTTGAAAATACTCTGAGTGGACACTTGGTGCCAGGCACTACGCTGGACATTAGGTATGGAGGCAGCAAAGCCTCTATGATCACTTGATTGGAAACCTCACAGATTCAGAGGATGATACATAGAGACAATAAGGAACTGGGGAGCTGGTTTGGCTGGCAAAATTCTTGTTATACAAGCTGGTTTGTTTCAACTGTCTACTTCTCCCCTGGGAATAGACTCTTAGTGAGGGATCATCTGGACAGGTTGGCCTGGGTGCATGTCTGTGAGGGATTGCCTTTGTGTTTAATTGATGTAGGGTAACCCAGCTCACTGCAGGTGGAACCACCCCCTAGGCTGGGCCCTGAACTGTATAAATGTAAAGCAAGTGAGCTGGATGTTTTTATCCTTTCTCTGCTCTCGACTAGATGTAATATGGCTAGCTATTCGGGTTCCTGCCTTGACTTTCCTAAAATAATGGACTGTAACTAGGAATGGCAAGTCAGATGAATTCTTTCCCCTTCTATGCTGCTTTTGCATAAATGGGAAGAGGACACCATGCAAGCATGAGTGTCCGAGTTCTGTCCCAGCACCCGCATAAAAGCCAGATGCAGCAGCCATGCACTTACAATCCCAATGAGGGGGGGGCAGAGAAACAGAAGGATCCCCAGTCCGGTCTCTGTAGCTGAATTGGTGAGCTTTGGGATCAGTGAGACTCAGAAAATAAGGTAGAGAGTGATTGAGGAAGAGACTGGAAATTGACCTGTGTTCTACATACACACACACACACACACACACGCACACACACACACACGAATGTGAAAACTCAAATAAGCACACTCACACACACACACGAATGTGAAAACTCAATCGTAAACACACACATATATGCATGCATACCCACATGAATGTGAAAACTCAAACATACACACACACACATTCTCATGAACATGCACACACACACACACGAATATGAAAACTCAAATATGCACGCACACACACACACACACGAATGTGAAAACTCAAATAAGCACACTCACACACACACACACACACACACACACGAATGTGAAAACTCAATAGTAAACACACACATACATGCATGCATACCCACAGGAATGTGAAAACTCAAACATACACACACACACACACACAAATATGAAAACTCAAATATGAGCACACACACACACACCATGCACATTCTCATGAACATGCACACACACACGAATATACACACACATAGAAATATACAACCGAAACAATAACTGTAGCTCAGTGTTATCTATGAAACAATCAAGGTACTGTTGTAAGACCAGCATCCCCCAAAAATGAACATGGCTACTGTCAACCAAATGGAGACCTTGATGTGTTTCAGAAGACTTATCATGTACTCATTATCAGGCCCTGAATAATTCTTTCATAAACCTGCATGACAAAGAGGATGAGCGGGGCTTAACACAACTTATGGGTGCTGAAGTGAAGATGGGATTTGAACTCGGGTCCCTGAAGATCCAGCCCTTGTCCTTTGTGCACACATCCACTGAGCAGATGATGAGAAAGCTGACTTCGTTGGGTGCACTGAAGGAGGCTGGCCTGAAATCTCTGTGCTGGTGCCCGACAGAGACGCAGCAGACCCGCAAGGACCAAGGCTGTCAAGGATCACGTTACATGCCCCAGACCTAATTGCCTCACAGACTAAACAGCACAATTTACAGTCAGTTCTGGGATAATGACGTCTCCCCTTCCAGTTCCGATCTGTTCTGAGCGATTCCAGCATTTTCCTCGAAGACATTAGGCAGGCCTGTGTGGTGTGGATCTCTGGGCTCAAAGGCAAGCATTGTGGGCAGCCCCGAGGACTTGCTAAGTGCTATTGCAGGCATGAGCTCAACACAGGGGTCACCCCAGATAAATCTCACCAAAACCATCTGGACAGGACATGGTGACACTGAGGTCAACCAGAAAGCTGACAAATTAACTGCCTTTGCTCATTCAAGTTTTCAAATAATGAAATAACTCAAACCAAGGTAGACAGTCCTAAGCCCTAGAAGTGGCTTGCTTTGTAAATCACTGTTAGAAAGCTATTCCACTCAGTGTCTTCCAGGCCTCTCCCTGTTTAGTAGAAAGTTGTCGTTTCTAAAAGATTAAATGCGTCCAATAAGTCACAGTATATCTCTCTGTGGTCAAGATTTAAAAAAAAAAAATGTTATGTGTCACATTCCACAGACTTTTTTCTTAAATTTTTTGAGATTTTAGCATAATACACCACTTCCCATTCCCTTTTCTCCCTCTATACCCTCCCATGCACTGTTCTTGCTCTCTCAAATTCATGGCCTCTTTTTAGTGACATATGCACACGTGTTTATGTTTCTATTAGATTATATATATTATATTACATATAATATATATTTTTAAATGCATACACACAATCTGCTTAGTCTGCTGTTACTTGTATTTTTATGTTTTTAGGGTTGACCATTTGATATGGGATTATCAATTGGTGTGCATCTCCCCAGGAAAGACCATTTCTCCTTTTGTTGGTATTCCTTAGTTACCTGTAGTCCGTTGTGACCCGGTGGGCTTCCCCTCTCCATTTGGCATGTCTACCTGTGTCATCCTTGTTCAGATCATGTTTGTTGAAACTTTATGGGTGTGGTTTCTGACATCACTAGGAGACACAGTCTCGTGGCAAATCCCCTGATCATCTGTGTCTTACAATATTTCTTCTTCTCCACAATGATTTCTGGGCCTCGGTGCAGGAGTTGCCTTCTGATCTTCGTAACCCTTAGTTCTGCCTGCTTCAAGGTTCCCTTTGAAGGTAAGGAAGACGAAGCCATGTTGGACAAATCTGGGCAAAAATTAAGCAAGAATGCAGAGTGATGTTTGTACTGCACTAACTCTTGTGGAATTGTCGCCAGTTGTTCAGGGAGGACCACGTTTGTGAAGACAGGTAAGCACCATCAAACACACAATGAAACCACATCAGAGCCACACAGAGAGACTGGACCCCAAGTGACTCTTCCCAAGTGTGCCCCAAGCTGAGCATAGAAAGTTCAGCTCTTTGTCCTGCACTGTGACCACCCCAATGCAGCAGCCTGTTAGAAGCAGGAGAACCCTTTCTCTGCTAGATTCGAAGTGAGAGCCTTGCTTTGGCTGCACACAGAACCCACATTTCTATGGTCTGTCCTGAGTGACTTCACCAGGTCCTGGGGATGAAGAGTCCATCTCCTAAGTGGCAAAACTGACCCCAGAGCAGTGAGTGAGGTTTGTGTGCCGAGACAGTGACCCTACTCTCACCATGGATGTTCCTTTGGTGGCTTGTCTGTCACTGCACCCATGGTAGACTGGTCAGTCGTGAGTGAAAGCCATCTGGGCATGAGGGCTCCTCATTGTCCCCACAACATGTCCCTTCGTCCTACACAAGACTGCACCGGCCAGTTGGTCTCTCTAGTTCTCCACCCTTGCATGTTTAGAAGATGAGCGAGCCAAGAGACTTGGAACTTCTTACCCATGGGATCCCTAATCCACAGTGGGAAACTGGGAGCCAAGCCTGGGAGAGGAAGAGAATTCCGAAGCTCCTGCTTACGAGTGAAGATGGATTGGAGTCCTCAGGACCTAAGTGAACAGAGAAAAATGGGAGAGGATACAAACTGTGAGACAAGAGGAAAACTTAGCAGTGGCCCAGTCAATTCAACACTTTAAAAGTCCCAGCAAGTCCCAAGTTGTTAGAAACAGCCAATCAGCACTTCAAGCAGGGATTCATAGCCCCCATAAAATACTAAATTAATAATTCTGAATAATGAAATAATAACTCTGGCTTCGAGAAAAGAGCCCTGTCCCTTGAACATGTACAGTCTTATTACAGAAGAGGCAGGCTTTTTAAAAAGCTCTTTTGAAATACTGAAAACAATTCATTGCTTTGGATAGACCCCTGGAGCCTGGAGCCTTCTGCAGAGGCAGGGTTTCCAGGGAAATTACTGTCTGTGTGGTGTCCCTAGCACAGGGCTGGGGCATGGGTCCAAAGGGGCAGACTTGGTGTGCTGATTGGCCTGGACTTTCCCCTGTCAAAATATGGGCTCCAGTGAGGGTGGTGGGAAGGACCGGATACCTCCTCCAACATGTCTAAAGCCTGTGTCAGCTTCCAGGGTTTCAGTGGGGCGGATGTACACAGAGTCAGAAAGAAACACTTCCTCGTTGATTCTGGCCTTACCATTAGGAGTCAGGACATTGTCAAAGTTCTTTTCTGATTTGAAGCGTTTTCTTTTGTTTTGTGTGCTCACATGTGTAGGAGTGCAGGGATGTGTGTGGAGGCCGGATGTTGACACTTGGTGTCTTCTGCAACCAATTTCCATTTAATCTGTTGAAGTAAGCTTTCTCACTGAACCAGAGTTTCCTGATTCTAGCTTGCCCTAGTGGAGGCTGCTCCTCCAGGGGGCGGGTATTATGGGCTGTATTACACTGCAGCATGTATAGTTTGTATGTGTGCTGGGGATCGAACTCTAGTCTTCACACTTGCATGACAAGTCCTTTATCTCCTGGCCCATCTCACTAGCCCTGTGACTTGGTGTTCTCATGTGTAAGATGGAGAGCCAGCTGTAGCAGACTTACCTTGGTGTCATGCTAAGAAACTCACTCCAGTCAAGTCACAGCTAGGGGTTCCCTCCTTGTGCCCACAGCACTTCCAAAGCGGGCGCAGGCACCAAGGCTCTCCAAAGATTACACTCCTGCTGTGTAATTTGAGGGAGCACTAGAAGGTGCATACCCATGACTTCTTTCCATTGTGTCCCTGTTCATAATGTCTTTCTCTTTTATTTTCTTATTTGTAAGTTAGAATTGATAACAGCCACTACCATGGAAGGCCCAAGGGAGGAGTCAATGCATGTGCCCACAGTCCAGTTCTTGGGGAGCACGTTTCTATACACACACATGTATCACGTCAAGGGCGATGAGAAGTCAACGCTGAGTGTGGCTTAGGTGCTGCTCAGAACCCTTGGGGCACACCACACTGGTTTAAAGATGCCTGAGCTGCAGGGGAAGGAGGAGGCTGAGGTAGAGCAGGCGAGGTGGGGGAGCCCAAGTCTAGAAGCCACTAAGGAGACTCTGGGAGATTTAAAGCTGAGGTGAGGCTAAGTATGGACAATACAGGGTAGCCCTCAGGACTGGGAGAGGATGCACACCACACCATGGTGCTGGGAAAGCTGAAGGTGAGTTAAGTGAAACCAGAGACTGGAATTCCACGGAGTGAGTGTGTGGATCCAGACAAGGGTGGAGTAAGGGCATGGATGACTCAGAGGATTTCACACTCTCCGACTTTGGAGAAATGGTAACAGTGGTATCTGTGGCAAAGGTGCAGAGCAAAGCAGATGCCTTTTCTGAAGATGAGAAAGCAGAAAGCCCAATGTCATGGTTTCTATTGCCGTGAAGAGACACCATGACCCTGGCAAGTCTTATAAAGAAAAATATTTAATGGGGTATGTCTTACAGTTCAGACATTTAGTCTATCATTGTCATTGCAAGAAGCATGGTGGTATGCAGGCAGGCATGGTGCTGGAGAAGGAGCTGAGATGATATATCTTGACCCACGACAATAGAAGGAAACTGTATGCCACACTGGGTGTAGCTTGAGCATGTAAGACCTTTAAGCTTGCCTCCACAGTGGCACTCTTCCTCCAACAAGGCCACACCTCCTAATAGTGCCACTTCCTATGGCCCAAGCACTCAAACACGAGAGTCTATGGGGGTTGTTCCTATTAAACCATCACACCCTAATTGGACTAAATGAGACACTCAGTGACAGTCAGAGCAGTCCGAACAGGATACAAAAATCAAACCAAGTGCCTCGTCAGCAGGAAAGGCTAAATCCCTAGGATGTGGTGGCTCAGAGACATGTCCCAGAGTAGGCAAATCTAACTCCCAAGGGTTTCTGTACCCCTCTCCCATTGTATGTAAAGAACCAGCTGCCAACATGGGATAGCTTACCTACTCTTGCATCTTCCTGTGCCCTGCTATCCTCTGTGGCTTCCTCAATGCTAAGCCTAGGACATGCAATAATTGCCTTGGCTTCCTTTCAAAGCCTTCATAGCCTCTGCATTTTGTGACCAGCCACCCATCACACCACCTAGCTCTCCCTCTGATCCCTGTCCATCGTGCACAGCCTCCCTGGGGTCTTTTCTTATTCCTGGATTAGCTGGTCCAGATGAAGAGAGGCTCTGCTTTGTTCTTTCATCTACCGAGGAGGTCTCAACTGCTCACACACAGGCCCAGCCAGATGTGGCTTAGTAAACCAGGTGTCATGTAGAAGCAAAGGCCTCTGCAGCACTCCTGGACTCAAACACATTTTTTTTGTTGTTGTTTAGCAAAGAAATTTTATGAAGTGGTTGGCTATTTTGTGGAGATTTCTTTTTTGAGGCATCTTATAGCTCAGGCTAAAACTTACTATGTAGCTCAGGTTGTCCTCCCAAAGGCTGAGATGATGGACATAAGTCAATGCCCACACCTTGATGTTTGTATTTTCATGTCAAATCTAAGTTCTCTCTTTTACAATGTCTGCTTCTTTACCTATTTTTAATTCAAAGATTATGAGGATTTTGGGCATGGATGGAATAGGAGGGTAGGGGGGATTCTTTAATACTGAAGACACAGTTCAAGTTGAATTTTAGTTGAGAGAATCCAGAAAAACATTAAAAGTTGAAGACAGAAGCAGGAAGATTATAAGTTCAAAGTTATCTTGGCTATATAGCAATATGTACCTGACATGTATAGCAAGGTCAAGGCTGGTCTATATGACATGAGACCCTGCCTGGAAAAAAGTCAGAAAGACACAATCAAATAAAAACCTACACAAACACCAAACAGGTGAGCTGTATTTTATTCCTAGCTTCTCAGTTGTCAGGACTAATGAGGGCCCCTCTCCCCCAGGAAGGTTAATGAGGTTTAAAACTCACAGCCTATAAGGTCTGTGGTGATTTTTATGTAAGACTGCCCCCCCCAAGTGCCTAGGAAGAGAGAGGACTTCACAGCACAGCAAGAAATATTGGAGCAAGACACAAGAAAGGACTCACCGATGGGAAATGCTGATGGTCATAGAAATGGCTTTATCTTGGGGCAGTTCCGATGGAATTACACCAGGAAGTAAAAGGCGTGTGGGGTAAGAGCTACCTCCCTTCCTCTAATGACTACCCAAGAAGAAAATTTAGCCTGTGTGGATGCATAGTGAAGTAATCGATGCTTCTTATGCTTTGGAGGCGAAGGGATGCGCATGGAATGTCCCAGCACCATCCCTCGTTCACTGGGAGGCTCTGCTCATGCGTCTTCTTTGTTGTTCTGGTCTTTAACAAAAGTGCTATGGTTCAGGTTCAAATATGAAATGTCCCAGTCAGTCTCGTGTGTTGGGACATGTGTTTTGCCAGCGATGGTGCTGTTTCTAGAGGCTGTGGGTCCTTGGGAAGTACCCTCTATCCACGTGAAGGAGAGCTCTGAGCAGTGGGTCTGAGGGCTCAGCAGTCAGAGAGTTCTCCTCCTGGTCTGCTGGGATGTGAGCAAGCAGCCAGATGTTTGAACTGCTGCAGCCATGAGCTGCGCCCTCGCCATGCCTGTTCCATCATACTAGAGATATGTGCATAGTAATACTGACTGTAGCCCGGCACCATCAGTCAGCACGTATGTGCCCTTCCCTCTTTAACTGGCTTCTTGCCAGGTATTGATTGGCAGGGTTGAGGTAAGTTAAAGGGAATCGCGGTGAGCTAGGCAGAGCATTCTGCCACCAGGAGAAAATGTGTGTCAGGTGATCTACACATAGTAGGTACTCCACTTTTGAAAGCTCGGGCTGGCCTTTTCATTTCCTTCTGCTCTTCTGAGCACACGACAAAGCCCAGGGCGCTTAGCACTGGTTTCTATTACAGCTAAAAATGCATTCAGCAGTGATGGGGAGCGAAGCTCCAATTCTCAGGGCAGAAAACAAACTCCATTGTCTGCTTGTTTATAATCAGTGACATATAACCCATTATGTCTAGGACTGGCTGTGACTGCCCAGAGGGACAAAGCCGTGGCTCTTTTCCAGAGGCCCCAATAGGGACTCCTGTGTGCTCTGGCTTAAGCCGTAGTTTCTTTAGGACACCAATGTCTATGATTCTGTGGAATGAAAACAGTCCAGGTTCCAGGGAAAAGCCCAGCACCCAAATGAGCCCTAGTGAATGGGGGTGGGGTGGGGTCACTTCAAAGTGCAGCCAAAGCCAGCCCTTCATCTTTTCATGTGTCTCCAATGTGTCCCTTACTGTGTGTCTCTTATGCTGTTTCTCTTGGACCAGAAACAGATTTGAAAGACATATAATACTGGAAGCTTCCCAGGAGATGAGACAATGGCATTGCTACTGCATTGTGCTGTTGTTTTAATATATTTCACTAGTTTTAGAAATTCATGTCCACCCCACCACTCCCAAGCCCCTCCCAGGTCTATCCCCAACTCCATAGCTGCCCAGCTTTGTGTTCTCGTTAAAAACCAAACAAAAACCATCATATCCAATTATTATCTACGTGCCTTAGGTGTGTGGCCATCCCCTGAACTGCACCTTTAAAGAAAGGTAACTGTCTGTCACTGCAGGCATCAGTCACCTATAACTGCTCACTAGGGTGGGACTTCACTCACATGGATGGGGGCACTGTGCCAGGATTTCTTCTGGCATGTCTTGAACAGGCCTTGTGCGTGCTTTCCCAGTCGCTGTGAGTTCGTATGTTCAGCTGCCTTGTTGTGTCAGGAAAGCAGTTTCCTTAGAGCTAGCTTCTGCCCCTGGCTTTTACAGTCTTTCTTTCCCATCGTCTATAATGGTCTATAGTGAACCTGGGAGGCAGAAAGGTGTGTTATAGATGTCCCTTGTAGGGCTGGCCACTACATAGTCATTTATTCTCTGCACTGTGACTAGCTGTGATTTTCGGTGTTACTTGCTATCGGTGATAAAAAGAAACTTCTCTGATAAAGGTTGAGAAATGCATTAATCTATGGGTATAGAGATAAACCCTTGGAAGGCAGTTTAATACTATGTTCATTTAGCAGAATAATAGAGGTAGGTTCTCCCCTAGACCCTTTGACCTGTCCAGCCACAAGTTCTTGGCCCTGATAATTGTGCCAGATATGGGTTTTAACTTTCTGAGCAGATTATTCAAAGGACCTTTGGGGCTGGGGAAATAGCAAACCGCTTGTCATGTAAGCATAAGGACCAAATTAGTGAGCTCCAGGTCCCAGGGTCACACCCTTGCTCTGAAAAACAAGGTGATCAGTTCCTGAGGAATGATACCTGAGCTTGACCTCTGCACCCACATGTGGTTTTCTGTTTGTTTGTTTGAGTTTTGAGACAGGGTTTCACTGTGTAGCTTTGTAGACCAGGCTAGCCTCAAATTCACAGAGATCTTCCTGCCTCTGTCTCCCAAGTACTGGTATTAAAGGTGTGCACCATCACTGCCTGGCTTTCCACATGTGTTATGTACACACAGATACATGCACCATGTATACACATGCACACCCACACACACACACACACACACACACACACACACACGGAAAGGGCATCACCCTCACACCTTTCCATAGGAATGTCAGCCCACTTAATCCATTTCCTCTGGGCAGGGCTCGCAGGGATGGACATCCCTCATGGTCACTAGCAAAGGGGAACAAATAAGTGGTAGAAGACCCCGCCCATCAGTGCCACCACACGCACAGCCGACTCACCTCTGAGCAGATGAGATCCTGGAAGCTTTTCCCGGTGTGCACTCTCATGCCCTTCTAAGTCCTCCTGCCCAGTTCTGGAAGAACCTCGGGAGTGGTGGTGACAGCAGTGGGAGCCATAGTGACACTTGCCATGCTGCTCAAGGACAGAAGGGCTCAAAGGAGCAACCCGGAGGCAAAGTGAAACACAGAAACAGCAACCAGGGGCCAGACATACAATTGAGAACCTTCTGTAAATGCTTAGGGTCCGATCAATCGACCTTATGATGAATTACATTCCTGAGCCTGGGTCTGGGAATACAGCCCTCTCCACTGAGCCTGGGTCCTCAGTAGTGAGCAGAGATGATTTTTAATATTCTCAGCACAAAGGAACGATATATGGTTGAGGTGATTTGGATACATGCATATATATATACATATATATACACACCCTGACCTGACCTTATCATTATGCTGTATATGAATGCATTGAAATGACATGTTACATCAAAAGCATAATTAATGTGCTAATTAAAATATATTTAAAGGCAAATTTTCTTTTGAAAAATATTTTTCTGTATTCTTTTTATTAACTTATTTTTATATTGCAGTCATATTAAATTAAATGTATTTATTATTCATTGTGGTGTGTGTTTGTGCCTGTGTGTGTGTGTATGTGTGTGTGCGGGCATGTGCATGCTGTGGCACATGTATGGAAGTCAGAAGAGCACCTGAAGGGCTCATGTCTCTTTCCACCATGGGAGTCCTAAAAATTGAACTCAGGCTGTCAGGCTTAGCAGCGAGTGTCTTAACACACTAAGTCCTCCTGCCAGCTTTTCAAACACAACAACAACCTACAATATATAACATATACAGCACAGCGGCCTCAGCTGCCCTGGGATAGTTAGCACTATCATCATGGGATTCTCCGGGGGTTTTGATGAGCATGTTGAGCATATCGTAACTTCGGATCTGGTTTCTAAACTCTAAGCGTTTGGTGTCCCCGATGCACTCAGCCAAGGGTTGAGGGAGTTGCTCAGCTGCCTTTAAATTTGCCACCAAATCCTCAGATCCAATGTTCCACATATAGCAGGAGATCCCAGGGACCTAAATCAGTACAATGAAATGTTTTCAAAGCCACTAAATGGTCCCCTGGTGACCCGAGTTAATCAGATTTCGCTAACAGCTTAACCACACTGTGGAAAAAGGGTTTGCATATGGGAGTCCCTGGCTTGTTGCATTTCTATTTGATCTCTTTCTCCTTTGATGCAAAATGTTTCCCACAGGGAACTTTAAAAAAAGAAGAAGAAGAAAAAACTGACCATTTAATTTTGGTGAACAAAAAGAATTTTTTTATATATAAAAGAAAAGCCTAAGTTGGTGTGCTTAGCTCCAGACGCTGACTTTCCAAGGGTATGAATTTTGCTGTTGGGAGATTTTCCTCCCTTGAGCTGTACAATAAAGTCTTTGTTGTCGAACATTCTATTAACCGCAACCCTCTAGTATCCAGCACATCTGTAACCCTCAAGTACAATCATTGTTGTTCATAATCATGACCCCGGGGCTGTGCGTGGTCTCAGATGCTGTCTGAACCATCAAAGAGAACATGCTAGCACGGGCTTGGATTCCCCGAGCACATATCAGCCGACCATGGCGGGAAGGAGTCCTGAGAAAGGATTGGTAGAAGGGGATCTAAAGCGGTATCACAGATTTGCCACAGGCAATTCACTGTGGGCATTGAATATCCACCCACTTCAGCTGCATCCTCTCCCCGCCTCAGTATGCTTCTTCCCGGCCACGTGGATCACACTCACGTCCATAGCTTCTGAAAACACACCAAAGTGAAAGCAAACATGTGACATCCTGTTCTATTGCTTCTGTTTATATGAAATTTTACATGTCCATGGCAATTGTTCCAAAGCTTCCAAAAATCTGAACTCAGGGCTTGAGGAAATGTGTTTGCCACACATGCTCGACGGTCTGGATCCAGCCACCTTCACAAATCCTGGTGCTGGGCCCTTGCAGTTCTAGCCCTGAGCATGAGACAGGGACTCTCAAGACTCACTGGCCACCCTGCTTAGCAGAACATGTGAATTCCAGGTCTCACTGACAGATCCGTATCAACAAACAAGGTGGGTGGCACCTGAGGTTATCCTCTGGCCTACACACATGTCAACATGCACACACAACTGCCTGTACACACATACCAAGTGAATCTGAGCATTTATGAGAGTGGTTGACACAGCCCTTTCATCTGATGCCTTCTGTGCAATGATTCCCATCTTCGGACCACACACCACGCTCTGCAGACATTCGCAGGCCTCAAGATGAGCAAGGATAATCTTCACACGGTAATCTTTGCATGGAATGCTTCATGGGAAGCGATGGATGAAAAAAGAGAGTAGCAAAAAGAGAATGACACCAAGAGAGCAAGACTTATTTATTTTTATATTACTATTATTATTATTATTATTATTATTATTATTACTGGAGAAACAATACAATATTGTTTTAGGCCACTAAGATTCTGAAATAATATTTTATTCATTCTTTGAAATTTTCATACATTTATGCAATGAGCTTTCATCGTATCTATCTACTGCTATCTCCCCTTCCCCTAATGCCCCCAGTCTTATCTTGCAACTTGGTGTCCTCTTTGCTGTTGTTGTTATGAATAATATGGTGTCCAGTTGGTCCTCCCATTATTCTCACAGGTATGAGACCTGGATAACATGCCGGTAGCCACTGGGATGTGAGTCTTCCTCCACCAACAACCATCAATTGCCAGAAGCTTCTCTACCAAGGGCGGGGTCTTTGGGGCCTCTTCCCCATACCTGCTGGTTTTGAATGGCCACAGCTACTGTGAGCGCCTGAGTGCAACAGCCACACCATGTCCAAAAGATGGCGCCCTGTAGCTCTCCCCACCACCAGCTCACACACTCTTTCCATCCTTGAATGGGGAGAATGAGGCACCAAGTTTTGGGGAAATTTGTTATGCAGTGCTAGAAGACTGGAACTCACCCCAAGGACCATGGGTTTACTAAATCCATAAATACATAAATAATAACTTCTCTTTCCCAGGCTATATTTGAGGCCGTGCTTTACGTCTCTGCATTTGTCCATGACGCACACCATCTACACCTGTCTCAACTGCGCTGATAGCCATGTCAGCCACTGTCACCTCAAAACCTCTGTTTAGTAGATTTCTGCTTGGTATGGTTTGTCAGAGTGAAGTCGGTTCTTCCAGTCATCTCAGGAATAAAGTCTCCCTTATGTATAGGCTATAAAGGATCACTTATGACAAGGCATCCTGGGAACTGACCTTCTCCTGTGGCCGTTTCTGGACCTGGTTTTATCTGGCAGTTGCTATCTATCTTCAAGGGTTGTCTTGGCAACCATATTCAGAGTTTCATCTTCTCGTGAAGGCGCCATCCCCACCCCCCACCCCCCCCCCCGAGGTAGATGCTCACATTTAAATAAATCAACCCTGCAATTTCTCTGATTTATTTCACCTTTGATCGTGGGTTGCTTATCTAGCAAATTTTTAGACTATCCCAGTGTTATCATTCTTGTTGCCAAAAAAAGAGTTTTGTTATGTCTCCATTTCTGTGTTTTATTAACTTGGAGGAGTTAACCCTCACACTTAAAAAATCTCAGAAAGGTTATAAACTGCCTGTTGCTATCTTTGTATAATCCTGCCATTGGCCTCCATGAAGTATTCAAGGACCTCCTCCTCCATTTTTGTAGACCTGTGAGGAGTCCTCTTTGATTTGCAATCTCTGTCAAACAAGCTCAGCCCACACCAAACTCCTTGCAAAGCAAGATGGGGAGAACAAGTCTAAATTAGGGACAACTTTGGCAATCATTTTAAAACAAGTTCTAATTTTTTAAAGGATAAAATTAATAACAATTAGTTTATACATTCTTTTGAAAGATGGACACATCCAAGTCCAAAAGTATTAGGCCGACGACAGCTGCTTTGGTGGTGTGACTTACTGCCTTGTAGCAAAGTTCATTCTGAAAACGCTTTGATGTTGTGTTTCTTGGGGCCACGTGGGCACAGCATCAAGGCAAAGGGCAGGGATTCCATGTCATCTTGATGAATGAAGACAGAGTCAGAGTCCAGGTCAAGAGTGGGTTCGTTGAGCTGAAACCTCTTTCTCCTAAAACTTCATTTTACTTTAACTTCAGTACATGTGTATGGATGTATTACCTGCATATATGCAGATTCACCACGTGAACACGGTGCCAGCGGTGCCCAAAAGAGTGCATTATATCCCCTGGAACAGGGGTCACAAACAGGTATAACACACCATGTGGGTGCTTGGAATCGAACTAGGGTCTTATGGAAGATCAGTCAGTGCTCTTAACAGCTAGGCCATGTCTCTAGCTCCTGCAATCTATTTCTCTCAATGTCCTAGAATGACTGCAGGGTTGGACCATCTACCCCAAACTGTGGGAGGCAACAAGGCAATGGAAAATTAAGGTGTGGAAAGCCCTTGGATATCACAAACTAATAGCTCCCCCAGAGGCTCCCAAAGTCAAGATGGAATGTCTGAATTACAGTGCTAGTGGTCTGGCAGGGATTCGGTAGGGCTTATTCAGGATGTGTGGGTGGGTCAGTTAGTGCGGTGGTTTGGCTGAGGAATGTCCCCCATAGATTCACATTTGAACATTTGGTCCTGGGATGGTGACCCTGTGGGGGAGGATGGGGAACCCTTAGGAGGTACATCACAGAGGAAGGCTTTGAGAATGTGTAGTGTGGCCACACTTTCAGTTCTCTGTGTGTGTGTCTCTGTCTCTCTGTCTCTGTCTCTTTCTCGCTTGCTCCTGCCAAGTCTCTGTGACACCCCTGCCTCTGTCCTTCTGCAACCACAAGCCCAAATAAACTTTCTTCCCCGAGTAGCTTTAAGTTGTGGCTTTTACCACAGCGACAGAAAAGTAACTAATGCCACACAATGGCAATTAGGTGACATGTCCATGCCCACTGCTTTACTGCACCATGAGCTATGAAATAAACCAAGCCTCTCATCTGAGCTTGACCATACCCATGGCTGCCGGAAACATTCAGAAATCCAGGAAACCAAAGTTCAGAGAGTTTAAATACTGGTGCATGGTCTATGAGTCGTTTGATATGGGAGAGATAACCTTGGATGTAAATTCTCATCTGCTGATGGGGAATCTTAGCCACACACATAGAGCATCTCTGAAGGCAAGGACAAGACAATGTGCTCTCCATCAGTCCCAGGCCCCAATCTTAAAACGTGCAGACAGCTAACCCACGCATTCTCAAGTAGTTGGGTAGGAGAATGTGAACCAGGAAGGAGAAACTCACCTTACAATGGGCAGGAGATAAGTACGTTATACCCTTAGCCACTTTGGGCACATGCATTCCATCCTCACATAATATCTGACAAGTTGAAGTCTTTGTTGACCTGGAAATGGTAATGATGATGGCAGTCATAAACTTTTGTATGCAATGAGAGATTCATATACACCTTTTAACTATTAAACTCTTTGCAAATTCAAAGCAACCCAAGTGGCAGGTACTTCCCATATTGCACATGAGAAGCCACCAAAACTAGGCAGGAATGCAATAAGTGACTTACACAGCTAACAGATGTCACAATCTAAAATGGAACCAAGACCTGTGAGATGGCTGAGTAGGTAAAGGCACTTGGCTGTCAAGCCTGAGTTTGATCCCCAGGACCCACACGGAGGAAAGAAAACTCTTTTGGTTTGACCTCTGACTTCTGCACAAGTTCCAAGGTACATGTGAGCTCCCTTTCACTCATATGCATGTGTGCGTGCTCCAGCATGCATGCGCACACACACACACACACACACACACGTACACACATTAATTAATTAACTAACTAATTGACTGGTAGAATAAAACATTCAAAACTGATTAGTGGGCATATGACTAGATTTAATTACTAAGAGATTGGAGATTCTATTTAAAGTGGGTATATATATGTGTGTGTGTGTGTGTGTGTGTGTGTGTATACACATATATGTATATATATATATGTGTGTGTGTGTGTGTGTATACACATATATGTATATATATTTTTTCTTAATTTACATATCGATCCCAGTTCCCTCTCCCTCCCTCCCATGCTCCCTGACCCCCCTGCCACCCTACCCCCCTACTTCACAGGGAAGGTGATGCCTCTCAGGAGGGATCATCAAAATCTGTCAAGTCATTTGGAGTAGGGACTAGGTCCTTCCTCCTGCCTCTAGGTTAAGGGAGCATCCCTCCATGGGGAATGTGCTCCCAAAGTCCTTTCGTGCACCAGGGATACATCCTGGTTCCACTGTCAGAGGTCCCTTAGACTGCCCAGGCCTTCCCACATTCAGGGGGTCTGAGTCGGTCCAATGCTGGTGTTTCCCAGCTATCAGTAGGAGGGTCCATTAGCTCCCCTTGTTCAGGTCAGGTGTCTCTATGGGTTTCTGTAGCCTGGTCTTTACCCCATTTTCTTATCACTCCTCCCTCTCTACATCTGGATTCCAGTTCGGCTCAGTGTTTAGCTGTGGGTGTCAGCTACTGGATGAGGGCTCTATGATGGCATATAAGGTAGTCATCAATCTCATTATCAAGGAAGGGAGTTTAAGGTAGCCTCTCCACTGTTGCTCTGATTGTGAGTTGGGTCATCCTTTGTAGGTAAAGGGGGCAAACTTTATGAATTTAAAATTAAACTAAAAACCTGTTGGAAAATTAAAAGGTCCTAAGAAGGCAACTGAGGTGGGCTGTGGCAATCCATTGAATATGGATGTAAGGTAGTGGGACACGTCAGGAATGATGCCAAAGTCCCTAGCCAGGCCAGCATGTAGGAGCACACTGCTATAAAATAATACTTGGAAAAGAAGAGCTGGAGGTTAGCCTTCATTATATTAATTTTCAGCAAGCTGTTGAATGTTTAAGTGGAGATTTCCAGTACAGTTGAAGGGAACTGCTCAGAAGTCATCGAAGGGACAAGAATGGGAAGGAGGTTTGGGATTTTTCCACCTATCAGAGTGAGCCTAAGGGCTGAGAGTACCTTATATCCACATTGGAGGATATCAGTGTCTGATAGCCCAGTGGAGGGAGCTTGCTGCACTTGAAAGGCATTTGCTGATAGCAGGCTTCCCTGGACTTTCACTATAGTGTAAATCAGAAATGTCCCCACTGTGCTGGATAGATGGCCCAGTGTGTAATAGAGCCTCCTGAGCAAGCATGAGGATCTGAGTTCAAATCTCCAGCAGCCGTGTAAACAATAGTCATGGCTGCATGTGCACCTGTAACACTAGCAATGTCGGGGGGTAGAGACGGGAGGATGCATGGGACTTGTTGGCTGCCAGCCAAGCCCTGGCTTCAGGGAGAGACCTTGTCTCAGAGAAATGAGGTGCATTGCCTTCTCTGGCAGTGGAACGTGCATGTATGGGTATGTTCATCTTCACACACACACACACACACACACACACACACACACACACACACACACACACCATATCATATTTTGAATGTT
Source organism: Phodopus roborovskii (assembly GCF_943737965.1). Classification (NCBI taxonomy): domain Eukaryota; kingdom Metazoa; phylum Chordata; class Mammalia; order Rodentia; family Cricetidae; genus Phodopus; species Phodopus roborovskii. The sequence continues at coordinate 3,739,317 of NW_026126586.1, read as the reverse complement.
GTTCCCCAGATGGTGGCGCTGTTTGGGGAGATTATGGAGCCTTGAGTGGGCGGGGCCTGGCTGATTGAAGTGGATCAGCAGGGCAGGGCTTTGGACAATCCACAGCTGGATGCTCCCTGGCCACCACACTGAGAAACCCCGTACATGATCCCGCTGCGAGGCATTTCAGTATCTGTGTGGTAATAGGAGAGACATCACAGTTTTCTATTTCTTCTTTCTTGTAACTCGGGGTCTTTGAAGTTGGCTTCAGAATCTCAGTCTTAATCAGGAGGGGTCGCTTAATGAAGCCTGGAGCCCTTCTCTTCAGCCTAGTGAATGTCTGTGGATGATGTGCTGAACTTCAAAGAAGTCCTGAAAATGCTCAAAGGCTGACTCCAGGAACTCTGAACTCTTGGAAGAGCTCTGTGTGCTGTCCTGGGTCCCCCATAGCTTTCAGCACATAGACCCTGAGGTAGAGGAACTAGAAAATTCATTGACCTGGAGCAGAGAGATGATCCAGTTAAAATCTCTTGCTGTTTTCATAGAAGACCCAAGTTGAGTTTCCAGACCCAAATCAGGTGTCTCAACTGCCAGTAATTCTAGCTCCAAGGAGATCTGCCGCCCTCTTCTGGCCTCTGTAAGCACTTACACTCAGGTGCACACACATACACCCAGTGAAAAATTAGTTAAGTGTATTGTTTTTAAAACCCAGAAAATTCATGGGCCTGCTAGATTATGGAAAGCCTGAATAGTGCTTTTGGCTTGCCTCTGTAAATAGGCCCTCAGCTGGGAAGAAATTTGGGGAAATTGTTCAGGCCAAAAGAACTTTTGGTCTCAAGAGGCATTGGTTCCTGTGGGTTTCTTTTTAAAGTTTGCATTGGTCGTTTATTTCAAGTCACTTTCATCCTGGTCTCCCAAGAGGTATGGCAAGCCTTTTTAGATGCCATTAATGTATTGTGCAATGCCTTGCAAAGAGCAATGGGTTCCAGATGATAACAGAAGTAGGCAGGTCCTCGGACCCGTTCATTACCCTCCATGCCATGTGAAAGCACAGAACCTGAGCTGGGTCTGAACAGGAAAGCAGCAGAAGAAAGGCATGCGTCATGGTCAGAGGGAGGGAAGAATCTCACTGGCTGACAGGGACCGCTGGCTCACGAGGCTTTGGGGGAAACAAATGGGGAGGGTAAAGGGCAGCCCTTGAAGTATAAAGAGAGACAACATTCTTGTGTGCGTGTTCATGCATGTGTATTAGTGAATGTGCACATGCCTGTGTGTATCCATTCTTGTGTGTGTACAAATCCATGCACAAATGTGTGGATGCATGTGCAGAGGTCAGAGGCCAATGTCTGGTGTTGTCTTTACTCGGTCTCTTGCTGGACATGGAATTCACTGCTTTGGCTAGGCTGGCCGGCCAGCTAGCCATAGGGAATCTATCTATATCCATCCCCTCAATGCTAGAATCCCAGGCTTTTGCTGCTTCCGTACACATGTTGAGATCTGAATTCAGGTCTTCATATTTGCACAGTAATCTCTTTACCAACTGACCTGTCTCCCTAGCCCCAAGACAGTGTGTTCCAGTGATGTGTGAACAACCTCCCATGCTCACACATTAAAAGAGACTATGAAGCTACAAAGACTTGCCCCTCTGACCCATAGTGGCCTGGTGAGAGGGGGCTGGAAAAATCAGACAAGAGAAAGAGCTCACAGTGTGTTTTGTGTAGCTGATTTGTGTGGGTTCTGGCTAAGCTTTAAATCAAATATCATCCTGAAGCCTTGCTCCCAAGGAAAAACAACTTCTAATGCCCTCGGGTAGAATGCTGGCCAGAGCCTGAGGTGACCTGGAGGAAAGAGCCACAATCACAGTGTACTGTGCCTGCACCAAAGCCCATGAGGCTAAGCAGATCTCCAGAGACACCCTTTGAGGATTGTCTCTGATGTGCAAATGTCACCAGAAAGCAACATTTACAATCACTCTGGAAATTTCTTTTCCTTTTAGCCATCAAAAGGAGCCGATTTCACCGGAAATTCAAGGTGTGACCTGTGGTATTCCTTGGCTCCTGATTGCCAGAATGCCTTTCCATCTGAGCTGTAACACTCAGTATTCTTTGGCTCCAGAGTGCCAGAATCCATCCCCAATCCACCCCAAACTGCCAAAATGTTTACACTGGGGCTGAGGAGATGGCATCAGCAGGGAAGTGTTTTCCATGCAAGTGTCAAGATCTGAGTTTGAAGCCCAGCACCCACATAAAAGACAGAGCATGGCTGAATGCTGAATACATACCTGTGACCCCAGTGCTGGGGAGGCAGAGACAAGGAGGGTCCCCATAGCTCCTGGGCCAGCAAGTCTATCCAAATCTGTAGACTTCGAGTTTTTGAGAGACCTTGTCCCCCAAAAATAGAGCATCCAGAAACGGGAAAGGGAGGTGATATTGATCTCTGCCCTCTACACACACACACACACACACACACACACACACACACGCACACGCACGCACGCACGCACGCATGCACGCACACATGCACACGCACACACTACATGCCTCCCCATAAATTCACCCCTTTCTGCCTTGCTTTTCGGTGACATTTTCTTTTTCTTTGTTCTCCAAAGCATTTTTTTGGTCAGCATTTATCTTTGCTAAAGATAAAAATTGCCATTCCACATAAACCCTCACTGCCAGAACGCCTTTCTGCTCCCGTGGAACACATGCCACACAGTCCCTGTCTTAGCTTGTTCCTTATTGTGAAGGTTGGCCGTGGTGTATCAAATCAGATTCTTTTTCCTTTGGAAAGAGTAATCATTCTACTGTAAAATAGAAGGTGCAACTTATAAATTATTCATCTTGACTGAGGGATCTGTTTTCTGCTGCTGTGGGTAAATATGCATACTTTTTGTTAGCTATATTTTTAAGTTAATGACTAATGGCATCCGTAGCATGAATTCTAATTGGTATTACTAATAAAAACTCAGAGTCAGCTCTCTGGGGGTGAAAGCTGCAAGAGCAGAGAAGCAAAGTGGCCAGCCACTAGAATTCTTACCTCTACCAATGCTTAGACCAAAGAGGGTGATGCTATCCTCAGATTGCATCTCAGACTGGATCCTCAGACTGCGTAGACTGCCATGGGCTCCTGGCTCCTCCTGCCTTATATTCCAGCTATAGCCCTTCCTGTGACCACCTCCTGGGATTAAAGGTGTGTCACTCCAACTTCTGGGGTCACCTTTGTGTGAGCTGTTTCTCTTTTAGACTGGACCGATTTCGTGTATCCCAGGGTGACCTTGAACTAACAGAGATCCATCTGCCTCTGTCTGTGGAGTGCTGGGATTGCAGATGTGTGTCACCACTACCTGGCCTCTATGGCTAACTAGTGTGGCTATCTCTGATCTTCAGGAAAACTTTGTTAGATCATAAACAAAATATCACCACAGGCATCCATGTTTTACAGCATGCCTCAAACACTGGTTCTCAGTAGATTGGTTTCTGTGCAGTGCAGAAGTGAACTCATATATTTCTGCTGAGGTGTATTGTATAGTCCAAGTGTAGCCCAGGTGTCGTGTGTGTGTGTGTGTGTGTGTGTGTGTGTGTGTGTTCATATGTTCATGTGTTTGCAACAGTATATGTGTATGTGCATGCAAAGGCCAGAGATCAGCTGTGGGTGTCAATCCTCAGGACAATAGTCTGGAACTCGCCATGTAGATGAGGCTGGCTAGCAGTAGAGATCTACCTGTCTTTACCTCCCCAGAGCTGGGATCACAAACACATGCCACCACAGCTTCTAGAATAAGTAATCTAGATTTTATTTTTTTGTAAAGACTAGCATAATGATTGTGTCTTCAAACTTCTAGTATGATTATTTATTTATCTAATGTATGTGTATGCATGTGTGTGTCTGAACGTGAGCATGTGAGTAGAGATACCTGAAGAGTCCTACAGGGGTCATCAGATACCCTGGAGCTGGCATTACAGGTGATTGTGAGCCGCCTCACATGGGTGCTGGCAGCTGAGCTTGAGTCCTGTGCAAAGCACCTTGTACTCTTAACTTCAGAGCCATTCCCCTGATCCCCCCCCCAGACCTCCCAGGACCCCCAGGACCCTCAGAGAGATCTATCCCTCAAGCTCCCAAGACCCCTCAGAATCCCCAGGACCCTCAGAGAGAGCCATCCCTCAGGCCCCCCAGGACCCCTCAGAATCCCCAGGACCCTCAGAGAGAGCCATCCATCAGGCCCCCCAGGATCCTCAGAATCCCCAGAACCCTCAGAGAGAGCCATCCATCAGGCCCCCCAGGACCCTCAGAATCCCCAGGACCCTCAGAGAGAGCCATCCATCAGAACCCCAGGACCCTCAGAATCCCCAGGACTCTCAGAGACAGCCATCCCTCAGGCCCCCCAGGACCCTCAGAATCCCCAGGACCCTCAGAGAGAGCCATCCATCAGGCCCCCCAGGACCCCTCAGAATCCCCAGGACCCTCAGAGAGAGCCATCCCTCAGGCCCCCCAGGACCCTCAGAATCCCCAGGACCCTCAGAGAGAGCCATCCCTCAGAACCCCAGGACCCTCAGAATCCCCAGGACCCTCAGAGAGAGCCATCCCTCAGGCCCCCCAGGACCCTCAGAATCCCCAGGACCCTCAGAGAGAGCCATCCATCAGGACCCCAGGACCCTCAGACTCCTCCTCAGGCACAACATTTTAAAAATTTTTATTTAAATAACTTTTTTTCATTTATTTTACATACTGACAACAGTTTCTCCCCCATTCCCCCCTCCCGTTAGTCTCCTCCCCCATCTCCATTCAGAAAGGTGTGCCATGCTTTGTTCAGGCTCAATAATTTAGAATATCATCTGAAAGCAACTTTTAGTGAATCCTTAAACAGCAGCAGTAGTGAGAAGCCATTAGTGTGAAATCCACAGAATGGACAGATATCTTAGCTCGGTGTAAATGCCTCATAGAGTCCAGTGGTAAAGGCAGCCTTGGGCATCTGATACAGTTGACCCTGTGGAGGAGTCATGCTGGCCTCTGGCTGACCCCATGGCAAGACAGTCCCCTTGAGATCCATGATGTACGGCCAGTAGGAGCAAACACTGTGCTGGCTACCAGTAAGAGTGCCATTATAAAATAGCAGCATTGGCACTGGAGAGGAGACTCAGCAGTTAAGGACATATCCTGCTCTTGCAGGAGACAGAGGTTTGGTTCGAGGTACCACTGGGCCCCTCACAACCATGGGGGACTCCAGATCCAAGGGATAAAAGCCCTCTTCTGGCCTTTGTGTGCACTCACTGACACAGGAACACACTGCCTCATGACACATGCACAGAACTAAAGAGTACAAATCCACCTTAAAGGCCAGAAAATCCAGTGTTTACAGAAATTGCTAAACATCCCCAGCTGCTGTCACGAAAATCCCAGATCTGGTCTACTCAACTCCAGGGCCTTTGAATTATGTGACAATTTGTGACAAACTCTAAACCCACTAACAAAATCTCCAGCCTTTGGAAAGGAGTAACTGGGATTTCTAAATAACACAGCAATGGCTTAGACTCAGGTGGGAGCTGTAACCCAGAAATACTTTGAAGTATACACATGTATGTATGTGTATGCATGACAGTGGCATGCCCCCATATCCCTTCGCCCTAGAAAGGACAGGAATGAAGGAAGCAGGAGCACTTGCGACCTGGGAGCACCCCTCCAGGTGCTTCTTGCCCTCCCCCCCCCCCGGAAAGGAATGCATGCTTTGCTCCACCTTGGAGAGGCTGTTCGATGGGACTCCTTTCCCACCAGATTAGCCCACCCAGCATGCTTCCAGCATTATTTTTCTTCCCATTCCTATACTTTTGGAATCCCGGTCCCAGTGTCTCTTTGGGGCTGCAGCCTAAGATGATGTTATCCTCCCGCCCCGGACATCGTCCCTCAAAGTCAAAATACACAATTTCCACTAGTATTTATTAAGCGCTGACAGTATACATCAGAGGGGAATGTGATGCGGAGGGAGACCAGATTGATTTTCTCTTTGTAAGACCCAGGATGTGTTTTGAAGGCTCACTAACCTAGCCCCCTGGTCTGTATGTAAATGAGCAAGGGTTAGGAAAGGGGCGGGGCCTGGGGAGGGTGCTACCCGCTGTGTAGAAGCCTTTGGCTCTAAGGGGGAGGGAATGAACGCGTGGGAGGGGACGAGATGCTGCCTGAAACTGGCTCAAGTGCTACAGATTGACTTTCAAACCTCTGAAAAGCCGTTCTAACATGGGACAAAAGAAGGTGGATGGCTATTTAATTGATCATTTATAAAGGTTCATTCTTTCAAAATTAAGAAGTTGGCTCCTGGATTCATCAACTGCTCCCCAGACAGTGAGAAAAGAAAAGACTCACCCATTTAACAGTACACTCCTGTCTTCCCAGCTGAGCTGTCAGGCTCCTCTTCTGTTGCTTTCGATTCAAATGCTAATTTACTTCTTTATTACCCTGGGAAACTTGTAACTATCTTTTTTTTTTCCACCTGAAGAAAAGGGGGTTCAGAAACCCAAATAGGGACCTTGCCCTGGCTTCTCACTCCTCTGTTGAGAATCTGGTCCATCTGATTGTCTCTTGGGTGGGAGAGGTGGAAGGAACGTAATAATTTCACCGTGGAAACACGAGCCTCAAATAAAAAGTCTTGAATGTGCAGGGCCTGCCTTGCTTCTCACCATTAGTTAGGCCCTCATTCATTCTGACACATAGAAACATCTGATATCTAGCTAAGACCTTGGTCACTAGAAACTCATCAGCAGGCCATCGTGACAGCTCTTCAATGGTCCCAGGCTGACAGAAGGCTACACGCGTGCAGGCAGCGTTAAGGGGACAGTAGACGCCAACTAGAGGATGTATAAGATGTAGCTGCATGAAAGAGTGAATGAGCTCGGTCTTGGAGGATGGGGTGGGCATCTCTATGGGTAAATGTGGAAGACAGCGCTCATACACAAACAGAGGTGTAGCAACAGGCTTGGCCTGTTTGGACTCTGCTGCAGGGGAGTGAGTGGCCCTAAGGGATGTGACAAAGGCTATGAAAGTAATACAAAGGCAGCTTGGGGCGGACTGGCTGGGAATGGCCTTTGGACTTGTTACAGGGCAGGATGGAGGTTTTCAAACAGGGAGTGCTGTGAACTTATTGGCCTCAAACAACAGGGACCAGCAGTAGAGTGCAGGAAAAAGGGAGAGAGGATGAGGCAGGAGTTGGCTGGCTGGATTTTGTACTGGAGCTAGAGGGAACTGATGAGTAGAGCAAGTAGAGCTGAACACACACACACACACACACACACACACACACACACAGGAGAGGGGGGGGAGGGAGGAGGAGAGAGAAAGAGGGAGGGGGAGGAGAGGCATTACGAAGGCAGGGTCATCCAGGCTTGGAAACAGTTTGGATAGAGTCATGTGAACAGAAAGTAAGGTCAGCCTGGAGGGCAAGGCTTGGCAAATACGTCTGTCATGAAGATATTCCGAGATGCGGCAAAGATCTCCCCAGTTATTTTTTATTTAGGTGTGGAGATCCGTGTGTGTGTGAGTGTGAGTGTGTGTGTGTGTGTGTGTGTGTGTGTGTGTGTGCAGTGCCCTAAGAGGCCAGAAGTGAGTGTCACAGCTGCAGCTACAGGCAGTTGTTCTGAGTGCTGGAAATGGGAATTCTGGTCTTTGAGAGAGTGCTCTGACGCACTGCCCTGTGTCCCCATTGCTGAGGAGGTGCAGTTTAAATCACCTTAGGCATTGTGAGCAGCAGAAACCACCCTGGAGGCCACTGAGAAGTGAATGGGAACAAGAAAAGTGGAAGGATGTAAAGCTGCTACATACAGGTTCAGATTGGTTCAGACTTGGGGAAGTGATGCTCCCGTGAAGCCCAGGGCCCCTCTTTCCCTCCGGTGACTCCTCTATGAAGTAGGGTCATTTGCTATGGGTGATAATTTATGGCAATCTATTTAGATGCTCACAAGTTCTTCTCATGCTTTAGGCCACGTCTGCAGCATCCATTAAGGTTAAAATTAAAATTAATACTGTTAAGTTTACATTCCAACCACAGTTCTCCCTCCCAGGCCCCTCCCACTCCCCTTGCCTCCTCCTTCCCTCCATCACCTCCCCTCTAGCCCACTCCCTGTCAACTCCTCCTCACCCATAATGGTGCTCACGAGGACTCAACAAAGTCTGGTATAATAGGTTAGGGCCCGGCCAGGCCCCTCTCCCATGCATTAAGGTTGGACATGATATTGTACCCACATAGGGAATGGGCTCCAACAAGCTAATTCATATACCAGGATTATATAAGGGTCCTACCGACTTTGAGCATGGCATCCCACCACAGGGAAAGGGCTCCAATAAGCTAGCTCATGTACCATGTATCCTGGTCCTACTGTCAGGAGCCTCTCAGATAGCCCAGGATTCACAACTATCTCCCACATATGGAGGGTCTGGTCCATCCCCTAGAGTCTCCACAGCTGTCTGTCCAGAGTTCATGAGTTTTCACGAGCTTGCTTCAGCTGTTCCTGTAGATTGCTCCATTATGGTCTTGACCTCCCTTGCCAATATATTCCGTCCTCCTTCTCTTTGATTGGATTCCCAGAGCTTAGCCTGGTGCTTGGTTGTGGACCTCTGCATCTGGTTCCATCAATTATTGGATGAAGGCTCCATGGTGATAACTGGAGTAGTCACCAATCTGATTACAGGGGAAGGTCAGTTCAGGCATTCTCTCCACTGCTGCTTTTAGTCTTCGAAGGGTCATCTTTGTGGATTCTTGGGAATTTCCCTAGCACCAGGTTCCACCCTAACCCCATAGTGGCTTTCTCTAGTAAGATATCTCTTTCTGCCATTTGAGATTGTTCTTTTAAGAATTCTCTATTTAGATCTGTACCCCATTTTTTAAGTATATTATTTGGCAGTTTGAATTCTAGTTTCTTGAGTTCTCTGTATATTTTGCAGATCAGCCCTCAGTCAGATGTGGGGTTGGTAAAGATCTTTTCCCATTCTGTAGGAAGCTGTTTTGTATTGTTGACCTTGTTATTTGCTTTACAGAAGCTTCTCAGTTTCAGGATGTCCCATTTATTAATTGTTGCCATCAGACTGTGCTACTGGTGTACTATTTAGGAAGTGGTCTCCTGTGCCTATGTGTTCAAATGTATTTCCCACTTTATCTTCTATGAGGTTCAATGTGGATGGTTTTATGTTGAGGTCTTTGATCCATTTGGACTTGAGTTTTGTGCATGGTGATAGATATGGATCTATTTGCATTCTTCTACATGTTGACAGTCAGTTATACCAGTACCATTTGTTGAATATATTTTCTTTTTTTCCATTTTATATTTTTAGCTTCTTTGTCAAAAATTAGGTGTTCATAGGTGCTTGGGTTGTATCAGGGTCTTTGATTCAATTCCATTGGTCCACCTGTCTGTTTTTATGCCAATACCAAACTGTTTTCATTACTGTAGCTCTATAATAGAGTTTAAAGTCAGGGATGGTGATGCCTCTAGAAGTTCCTCTATTGTACAGAATTGTTTAGGCTATCCTGGTTTTGTTTTGGTTTTCCATATGAAGTTGAGTGTTGTTCTTTCAAGGTCTGTGAAGAATTGTGCTAGGATTTTGATGGGAATTGCATTGAACCTGTAGGATTGCCATTTTTATTATGTTGATCCTATCTATCCAAGAGCGTGGGAGGTCTTCCCATTTTCTGATATCTTCTTCAATTTCTTTCTTGAGGGACTTAAAGTTATTGTCATACAGGTCTTTCACTTTTTTGGTTAGAATTACCCCAAGATATTTTATATTTGTGGCTATTGTGAAAGACAATGATTTTTAAATTTCTTTTTTCAGCCCATTTATCTATTGATTATCCTGCCACATTACTGAAGGTATTTATCAGCTGTAAGAGTTCCTGGGCAGAGTTTTGAAGATCACTTATGTATACTATCATATCATCATATCGTATAGAGTAGTGAAAGTTTGACTTCTTCCTTACCACCAATTTGTATCCCCTTGATCTCCTTTTTTTTTTTTTTTTTTTTTTTTTTTGTTTTTGTTTTTGTTTTTTGTTTTTTTGGTCTTATTGCTCTAATTACAGCTTTAAGTACTATATTGAATCGATATGGAGAGAGAGGATAGCCTTGTATTCTTCCTCATTTTAGTAGAATCCCTTTGAGATTCTCTTTGTTTAATTTGGTATTGGCTGTGAGCTTGCTGATCGTTGCTTTTATTATTTAGATATGTTCCTTTTATCTCTGCTCTCTCTAAGACCTTTATCATGAAGGAGTGTTGGATTTTGTCAAAGGTTTTTCAGCATCTAATGTTTATATGGTGGATTACATTGACAGATTGTTGTATGTTGAACCAACTCTGCATCTCTGGAATGAAGCCTACTTGGTCATGGTGGATGATAATTTTTGATGTGTTCCTGGATTTGGTTTGCCAGTATTTTATTAAGTATTTTTGCATCAATGTTCATGAAAAAGATTGGTCTGTAGTTCTCTTACTTTGTTGCATCTTTGTGTGATTTAGGTATCAGGGTTATTGTAGCCTTGTAAAAGTAGTTTGGCAATGTTCCTTTTGTTTCTATTATGTGGAACAATTTGAGGAGCATTGGTATAGCTCTTCTTTGAAATTCTGGTAGAATTCTGTGCTAAAGCCATCTGGTCCTGGTCATTTTGTTGTTGTTGTTAGGAGACTTTAAAGGACTGCTTCTATTTCCTTAGGGGTTTGTAAGTCTATTTAAATTGTTTATCTGGTCTTGATTTAATTTTGGTATGTGGTACCTATCCAGAAAATTGTTCATTTCTTTTAAATTTTACAATTTCTGGTTTTTGAAGTATGACCTGATGATTCTTTGGACTTCTTCCCTGTCTGTTGTTATGTCCCCCTTTTAATTTCTGATTTTGTTAATTTGGATATTCTCTCTCTGCATTTTGGCTAGTTTGGATAGGGATTTTTCTATGCTCTTGATTTTCTCAAAGAACCAACTCTGTTTCATTGATTCTTTCTACTGTTCTCTTTGTTTCTATTTTGTTGATTTCAGTCCTCAATTTAATTATTTCCTGGGTAAGTTTGCTTCATTCTGTTCTAGAGCTTTCGGATGTTTTGTTAATTCATTGGTGTGGGATGACTCCAACTTCTTCATATAGGCATTCAGTGCTATGAAATTTCCTCTTAGCACTGCTTTCATTGTGTTCCATAAGTTTGAGTATGTTGTACATTCATTTTCACTGGATTCTAGGAAGTCTTTAATTTCTTTTATTCTTCCTTGACACAGAGATGATTCAGTTGGGCATTGTTCAGTTTCCATAAGTTTGTAGGCTTTCTAGAATTTGTGTTGTTGATATTACTCTTTTATTTTTTAATGTGTTAAGATTTGCTTTGTAACTGAGGGTGTGGTCAATTTTAGAAAAAGTTCCATGGGGACTGAGAAGAAGTTACATCCTTTTGTATTTGGATGGAATGTTCTATAGATATTTGTTAAGCCCATTTAAGTCATAATGTCTCTTATATATGTTTTGTTATTTATCTGTTAATCTTCTGTCTGGCAGACCACTAGAGAGAATGAAGTTGTTGAAGTCTCCCACTATTAGTGTGTGGGGTTTGATGCTCAATTTAAGCTTTAATGATGTTTCTTTTATGATGTGGGTGCCCTTGGATTTGGGCATCTTGATGTATTTTTCTATGATGAATGTGAAATGTCCTACATCATCTCTTTTGATTACCTTTAGTTTGAAGTCTAGTTTATTTATTTATTTATTTATTTATTTATTTATTTATTTATGATAGCTACATCAGCTTGCTCCTTAGGTCCATTTGATTGGAAAGTCTTTTCCCAACCCTTTACTCTGAAGTAATATCTGTCTTTGAAGTTGAAGTGGGTTGGATTTCTTGTATGCAGAAGGATGGACTCTGTTTTCATATCCATTCTATTTAGCCTGTGTCTTTTTATAGACAAAATGAGTCCATTGATCTTAAGGGATAGCAATGACCAGTGATTGGTGATTGTTAATTTTTGGTGGTGGTGTGTGTTTCCCTTTTTTTAGGATTTGCTGGTATGGATTTTATCTATTGCCGGTGCTTTCCTCTGTACCTCTAACCTCCTTGGGTTGGAGTTTTCCTTCTAGTGCTTTCTGTAGGACTGTATTTGTGGATGGGTATTGTTTAAGTCTGGTTTCATCATGCAATATCTTGTTTTCTCCTTCTATGGTAAATGAAAGTTTTGCTGGGTATAATAGGCTGGGTTGGCATTCATGGCCTCTTAGAATCTGCATAAATTCTGTTCAGTCTTCATTGAGAAGTCAGGTGTTATTCTGATAAGTCTGCCTTTATAGATTACTTGATCTTTTTCCTTTGCAGCTCTTAATATTCTTTCCTTAGTCTGTATATTTTGTGTTTTGATTATTATGTGGTGAGAGGACTTTTTTGGGGGGTGGGTCAATTCTATCTGGTGTTCTATAATTTCACTGTATCTTCATAGGCATATGAAGGTGTGGAAAGCTTTAGGTGTGGAAAGCTTCTTTTATAATTTTGTTAAATATATTTTCTGTACCTTTGAGCTTGTATTCTTCTTCTATCCCTATTATTCTTAGGTTTGGTCTTTTCATGGTGTCCCAGATTTTCTGGACATTTTGTAATATGTCTTTGTTTGCTTTAATGTTTTCTTTGACTGGTGAATCTATTCCCTCTATTGTATCTTCAATGCCTGAGATTCTCTCTTCCATCTCTTGCATTTTGTTGGTCATGTTTGTTTACCCAGATTTCCCATTTCCAGAATTTCCTTGTTTTTGTTTTTTATTTCCTCTATTTCAATGCTCAAGCTCTTGGACTTGTTTAAATGTCTCTTCTTCTTCTTCTCCTCCTCCTTCTTCTTGGCTTTCTTTCAGGTATTTATTGATTTCTTCCAATTTTTGTTTGTCTTTTCCTCCATTTCTTTAAGGGAATTTTTCATTTCTTCTTTAAGGGCCTCTATCATCTTCATAAAGTTACTTTTAAGGTCTTTTTCTTCTGTTTCGTCTGTGTTGGGATGTTCACTTTTTCCTGTTGTAGGGCCACTAGGTCTGGGTGTTGCCATATTGCTCTGTAGGTTGTTGAGTGCATTCTTACATTGGTGTCCACCCATCTCTTCCTCTACTCAGTGCAGGCAGTGTCTTTGCCTCTTGTTCTAATCTGTGTAGACAGTGTTTGTGTCTCAGGAATCCTTAGTTGGACCCATCAGTGTGTGCAGGGACATCAGGCCTGGGGATGGTTGCTAGGCCTGTGCTCAGGCCTGGCCTAAAGATACAACCCAAGACTGCCTCGGAGTTTGGAGACCTGTCTCTGGTGGCACTTCCATACAGTGATGATTCAGCAGGGTGCGAAAGAAAGCAACCTCTGCCTGGTAACTGGTGATTAAAAACAATGCTATTGGCCCTCCCTAGTCTCTCTACCCACTATCATCAAACTTCTCCTGCTAAAGCCCTGCCCCTACCCTGAAGTCTACTGAAACATCTGCTGGGATCAATAAAACAAGTTCCTGCCCTGACCAGGCTTCCCATGTGTCTGATTGTCCTTTCTGGCAGGGCCTGGTTAAGGGGCAGACAATGCACTCACCTTTCCTGGGTCCTCTCCTCTGAGGGAGGAATTGCAGAGTGGTGAGCCCATTAGCATGGTCACTGTCTGTGTCTCAGAAGACACTTGGTCAGCACTCTTAGTTTTCTAGATGAATTAATTTAATGTAGGCAGATGTATAGAGTGGCTGGGGAGATGGGTGGGTGGGTGAAATACTTTCTTTACAAACATAGGATCTGAGTCCGAGTCCAGCTTGGTGCTGCAAGCCTGTAACCCAGGGCTGGGGGTGCAAGCCTGTAACCCAGGTGGAGACAAGAGGCTCAGAGGGGACACTGGGTAGCCAGACTACACAAGATGCCAAGCTCCAAATTCACCGAGAAACCCTGAATCAGGAAGGTGGAGGGACTGGAGAGATGGCTCAGTGGTCAAGAGCCATTAAGGCTCTTGCAGAAAGCTGGAGATTGAGGCAATGCAAACCCATCTGTAACTTCAGTTCCAACACCATGGGCCTCCATGGGAGCCAGAACATACATGGTCTATCCATGCATGTACACACACACACACACACACACACACGCACACAAATGCACACATGCATGAATGCAATAAAATGAATAAATGAACCTTTAAAAACTAAGATGAATAACAATAGTAGATAGCCTAAGTTAACTCCTGTCCTCCACATGCAAGCACAGATAAGTGCCACCACATACATATGGGAACACACACACATACACACACACACACACACACACACACACACACACACACACACCTCACAATGATGCATGCATACTTGCAAAAGAAATGTACAATTACAGCTAGACAAGTCATGTGAAGTGACCCCAGCATGGATCCTGGAAGACTGATCCCTAGTCCTTTGGTTTGTATGGTAGAGAAAGGCATTTGAAGAAGAAAGAGCCAGTAAGTGAAAAGTACCATTTTAAAGTATGACATCCCCAACAGAAAGCAGATACATGAAGCTGTTCAGTGCCTTCTCGAAAGTCAGTATTTTTGGCTTGCTAAAACTGGCTGGACGTGGTGTCCATAATGAAATGTTAGGTAGTCTCCACTAGATACCATTTTCTTTCATGTTCCAATTCCTCCCCTAACTGAGCTACACAGACGAGCATGCACATAAAAGCCAGGAGGAGGTAGGCCAGAGTGGGTCATTTTCTTAGAAGAAAGGAGTCCTAGAGTTATTTTCAGCTCAGCCCATCCCATGCTGAGATGGGTTGCTGGTGGAGAAGCCGGGATGTTTATGAGAAGCCTGGGTATAAACACACACACACAGTCACATTTTCCATTCAAAACTGGAGGCTTCCCTCTGTGCCACAGCACTGTCCTTTGGTTCGTGTGCTACACTCTGTAATCCGGTGACAGCCTGGGCTGTAATTCCATATGGCTGGCCACCAGATTCCAGCTCTATGCTGACTTTGATGTTGGCGCTCAGGGGAGCCCCAAGAGGCCTGCAGGAAACTGAGGGAAAAGAGGGCCTCTGTTTGTCAGTCAGCTCAGCGTGTGATGGACCAGCAGGAGGGAGAATCCAGTGCCACTGAAAATCTCATTGCACCACCAATAGGCAAAGGAAGTCAATACATATGTACCAACACCAAGATCCCCACAGCACCCTATAAATCCAGAGTGTGGGTGAAGTTTTATGAATTTCAATCTGCCGTGTTTGGAAATATGGTTATGCTAATGAAATCATGCTTTAAATTAGCCAAACATATTCTCAAAAGAAATGCCTTTGCTGAAATTATATATTACAGATTTTGTGGTGCCACTGCTCAGCAGTATCAAAGCATGTTTATTATTCAACATTTAATGAGTACCAGAAATTGCTGTGTGAATTCTCCATTCATTCACAAACAATGGGCAAATGCCCTGTTGAGATGGAGGGGGGGGGCTGAAGGGTCCCTCTGGTCCTGGCCACCCACAGGATAGATAGATGGGTGAAGCTGAGCTTAAGGAGATGCCTAATGAAAATGCCCTCCACTGACCTGCTGTGACTTCTGCATCGTTCTATTCCTTTCCCCGACACCTTTAGTCCCCACACTTGTGGACCGTGAATGCACAGTCACAGCTAGGATGGCAGTCCGCATCAAATGACTGCTGTCTTATTAGTACTGTTGTTTACTAATAAGCCGGGAATTCTTATTGTGGCCTTGCTTTGTGCATACCAGGCCTGGGACTGGGTGAGTAAAAGCATGACGTTGGGTCTTAGCATGCTGTCCACCTGATACGGAATGCACAGTTGGGTAGTCATGAAGCCATTGAGTTCTAGACAAGGGAAGAATCATAACATCTGTGAGTGCACATGTACAATGACCCTGCCGTGCCCAGAAAATACTGGGTTGTCCCTCCTCCACAAGATCAAACCAGCCAAATTCCAACATGCAGTGGGGAGGGGCTTAAGAAGGCCCTTGGCGAGCAGAGGAACTAATGACAACTGTAGCTGCTGGGGACAGGACAGTCCTCCTTCCTTAGGGACTTGGCCCCTGACAGCTTGCCCCATGGTCCTACAGACAAGCACATATTGCATCCACTAAGAGAACCCAGCGAGTTTAAAACCAAACCAAAAGATCACACGAAGTTGGGAGAGAAAAGGGGAGAGGCAATGGGAAGAGTGGAGGGGATAAAGCGGGAGTAGATTTGATCAAAATGCAACAACATACGCCTGTAGGGAATTCTCAAGCCATAAAACAAAAAATAAAAGAGAAGGAAGTTTGCTGCAATAACTGTATGTACATAGTCTATGTCAACATTACTAACTTACTTTTGTTTTGTTTTTTTTTTTTTTTTTTTTTTACTGGTTTATCTTGAGACGTGTAAAGTAAAATGAAGCATTTTATGATTGGGGTACCAACAGCTCCAAGAGGTAGTTGAAACTAGCCCAAGAGCTGCAGCTTTTTCTAAAAGACAAAACAAGCAGGCAGATGGAGCCCAACCAACTTGCCTACAGACTAATTTGCTGCAGGCTTGGCTTAAGTCTTACACACTTGGGGACAGAGGAGCTCCAGTTCATGGGCTTGGTAAAGCCATCTGTGACTTTGGGCGACTGCAGAGCTCAAGGGACCTTTAACAATTCAATAGCATCTCGATTACATCTAAATAAGGCAAGGTACAAATAAGAATACCAAGTAGAACTCCAGTTGGGGGAAAGACCAGGAAGCTAGGAGATTTAATCACGAAGCTCAGTGTGTACCCATTACAACCATCTGCTGGGGATTAAAGGAAAGCGGTCCGGGGCACAGCCTGGGAGCCACTTATCCCGTAAATGGGAACAGGTTTGAACTACTGGCCATGCATAGGGTGTCTTCAGGCAACATTGTGCAGCAACCATTTGGACTGTGAATGCTTTTAGTTAGATGCTCTAGTTTCTGGGCTCCAGCACAATGCCTGCTGTCTTTATCTGTCTACTTAAAGTATGTACATCACAAGTATGGCCCCAGGAGATGCAGAGCTTGCAGTCTCAGGATGCCCTATACGCACTTAAATGGCTCTATAGAAGGCTGTATTCATGGGGTTGGGGACATAGTTTAGTTGGTAAAGTGGTTGCTGCATATGCATGAGGTCCTAAGTTCTAGCCCCAGAACTTATGGGGGGAGGGAAGGATTGGGGTGGTGGCATGTTATGGGGGGAGGGAAGGATTGGGGTGGTGGCATGTGCATATAATCCAAGAGCAGGCAAGGTAGAGGTATGTAGGAGCCATCCTAGGCTACTTGTTAAGTTCTTTTCATAGGAATGCACACAAACATACATACAAGCACATATGCACATATGCACACACACACACACACACACACACACAACATTTTATTCATTAATTTTCTTGTTGCTGTGACCAAATACTTGGCAGAACATAGCTGGAGTCCATCATGGTGGTGAAGGCACAGCTATGGGAACAGCTCCTGGCTGTGGCCACAGAAGAGGTGAGGCTCATCATTCACATCTCGGAAGATTGGGAAGAAGACAAAGATGAATGGGAGCTTTGAGCTAGCTTTCTTTACTGTGTCCTTTCAGTCCAGGATCTCATTACTGTCCAACAGATTGTGCTGTCTGCATCAGAGACATCTTCATCTGAACCTCCCAGAACCCCTCATAGAGTATTCCATCACTGCACCTCAAGCCCTCCCATGATCCTTTGAAAGTTCTAGATACTTTGGATCTGTGCCAACACATATACCTTCCTCATTTTGACTTTTGTAAGAGGTGCGCAATGGTGTCCCATTGTGGCTTTAATACATCCAGCATCTTTTCTAAAAATGTATTTATTGCCAGCCACATAATCCTTTCAAGAATGAAGTGTTTCCTCAAATATTTGTGCTATCTTTTTAAAATTCAAATTGAAAAAGATGTATTTATTTATGTGTGTGCATTGTGTGGAGGTGCCCTCAGAGACCAGAAGAGGGCGTCAGACTCCAGGGAGATGGAGTTACAGGTGGTTGTGAGCTACTACACATGGGTGTAGGGAATCAAACTCCAGGCCTTGGGAGCTAGCAACATAGATCTTAACCACTGGACCTTCTCTCCAGAACCCCAAATTGGATTTATTCTTTCCTTAGGATGCTGGGGACTCGAACTGGCCTTCCACATGCTGTGCAAGTCCTTTGTCACTAAGCTACGTCCCCAGTCTGAGTTATTTTCTTGTCTATGACTAGATTTTAAACTAGTTTTAAAACTGTATTTAGACATCCTTTATTAGCTATATGTTTTGAAAAATAGAAAGCTCTCAGTCTGTGGTTGACCTGTTTATTCATTTGCTCAAGAATGCCATTTAAAAAGCTATTTCTTGGGCTGGGCGTTGGTGGCGCATGCTTTTAATCCCAGCACTAGGGAGACAGAGGCAGGCAGGTCTCTGTGAGTTCGAGGCCATTCTGGTCTACACAGCTCGTTCCAGGACAGACTCCAAAGCAATACAGAGAAACCCTGTCTGGAAAAACCATTTTATACAAGGCCACTTTTTGAACTAATTGTAGATGCACACTGATAAACATAATAGAGATAACTGTGTGCCCTTCCCACAGCAGGAACCTCTTGTAGAACCACATAGCTCAACAAGAAGACATTCACTGTGAGGGCATCACCAATCTTCTTCATTCCCACTCGACTGGCACCCTTTCTGTACGATTGTTCTATTCTCTTGCTCTCTCTATCTCCCTGATGACCTCTAAAGGCCCCATCTCTGGAATTTTGTCACTTCAGGAGTGTTACATAAGGGGACTCATAAACAGTATTTAACCTCTGTTTGTTTTTAATTCAGGGAGTTCATTCAGGTTGTTACATATTTTCAAAGGTTCATTCCTTTCAAAATGGTATTCTAAGTTTGCATAACTGCCTGCCTTGCCCACAGTTAGGATCTATGCCCCACTAAGCAAACACACGCAGATTTTCTTGTGAACACATGAACACAAGTTTTCACTTCCCTGAGATAAATGTCCCCAAATTGCAGCAGGTGTATCGCAAAGTAGCTGTACCTTCCATTTTCTGAGAAAACAAAAACAAAAACCAAAAGCCACACAAAGGTGGGAATGGAAATGCATTCAGAACTTGGGCTTCTGAGGAAAAAACGATGGTGAGGTGGACGCCATGATAGGATGATAGGATGGAGATACATGCATATGTATGTGTATGTGTATATGCATATGTATATGTGCATTCATATATGTGTTCTCAGTCACTATCAATTTGAGCCACATTGCGGTTTGGTTTTAATTTGCTTTTTCCTGGTGAGTGGAGGTTTGGACGCGTTTTCAGAGGCTGTCTCCCAGGAGCTGTCTCCAGACATTTCCCATGGGAAGCAGTCTCTTCACAGGGAACTCAGCACAGCCCTTGCCCTTGGGTTGTGATTTCTGTTGAGAACCGCTTCGTCATTCAACGATTTCCAAGAGAACTCAGAGCAGCTTGAGAGCCGCAACCAAAAAAGGCCTTTTCTTCAATGCGTGATCAAGGCAGACTGACCACACAGACTTAAAGGAGGTAAAGAATGAGCAAGGAGTTGTTACTAAAGGGGCCAGGCTGGGGATAGCAAACCCTCCCACCCAGGTCCCTAGAGCATCTTCCACACACATGCGCAGCACCGACCCCTCCCGGGTCAGTCCCGCCTTCAGCCCCTCCTCTCAGTTCATGACCAATTAGAGTAGAGGAGGCGGGATCCCGCTGGCCGCGGTGCTGCTTGGGTAGCATCCTTGGTTACTGTTGCTAGGGCAGTGGGTCTCAGCAGGTGTGAGTAGGAAGTTTTGGGGAGGCTTTAGTCGAAAAGGTCAAGGGGTGAGTGTGGAGTCTCCGCTGGTGATGGTGAAGCAGACGATCCAGATTTTCGCTAGGGTGAAGCCCTCGATGCGGAAGCAGCAGCAAGGGGTACGGGCCGCGGGGTCCTGCGTGGGGCGCGTGGGGGGGAGGGGAGGCAGCGCGGGGGGTGGGGGGCGGGGCGCGGCCCTCAGCCCAGAGCTGGAGCAGGTGTGCACAACCCGTGCACGTGAGCCTGTTTGCACGGACACCTGTGCGGTGCCCAATCCACAAACAGGTGCTCCTTGCACTCTTCTGGGCCACTGCTCCCAATCCCCAGTCCTGCACACACAACCTGAGCTGGGGCTGAAGGGTCCGCAATGGGAAAACCTGTGAGCAAGTGTTGTAATGCACTCTCGTGGGCAGAATCACACAATTGTAGGCAAGCGTGCACAGGCTACAGCCTGCGGGATTTCTTATCTAACTGCTTTGCTGTTCTGCGATGTTCACAGGCTTGTGTTTGTGTGTGTGTGTGTGTGTGTGTGTGTGTGTGATGCATTCTTAGTAGATGTGCTGTGTCCCGACACACACCCCGCCCCCAGAAAGCATTAACCCATTAACCGAGGTGTGTGTTAAATCCAGAAGTCTGCCGAGGTTGTGAAGAGGGACGTCTGCTTCTGCCTTCTGGGTGATGAGCATGGCTATGGCAGCGTCCCGAGAAAGCATCACCTGCCAGGTCCCTTCTCTGGTTTAGCACTGGTCCTCTGCTAGGGCTGTTATTGTCCTCATTTTACACAGGACTCCTGTGTGGTGGGTTAAGTAAAGCGGCCAGCGAGCCCAGATGGCGAGTCACAGGAACTCACCTTTGTTTAATGTTAGCTTAATTAGTTGTTTGTCTTGAGGCAGGGTTTCATTTGTAGTAGTGGCTGGCTGGAACTCAGTAGGCTTCAGTATGCAGAGCGGGTTGGCCTTGAACTCACCTGCCTCTGCTTCCTAAATGATGGAATTAAAGGCATGGGTCGCCATGCCTTTGTTTGTTTATTTATTTTTAACTTTACATTTGTATCAGGAATTTTAATTGTTTCTTTCACCATCTCCTCCTCTTCCCACCTTTACCACCCAAGCCTGCTTCCCAACAAGTCCCTCCCCCACTCCAGGTGGTTTTTGTTTGTTTGTTTGTTTTTTCTGGGCCTGAGGCACCAAGTTTAATTTTAATTAAGGCTTTTGAAACTTATATTTCTGCTACAGAGGAAACACAACAAAACCCCCAAAAGCTTTCCCCTGGCTTCCAAAGTGAGTATTCAGGCAACTTTATTCATGTTTATGAATGCCTAGAATAAGTGTATACTTAATATTGTCTTCTCTCTATTTCTTTGCAGTGTTGTATGTATGCAAATTTGTAACATTATGGCATCCTATAATTTAGCATTGGCCTCTGGTAATTTATGTCCTTAAAACAAATCAGGAGATTATAATGCCCCTGCCATTGTGATCTATGGCCTTTATCCCATGAAAAACATTCAGGAAAACTGTAAGAAAAGACCCCAGAGAAAAATATTAGCCATTTAAAAAAAATTATTTTATTTGTACAAGTGTTTTATCTACAGGTACATATGTATTAAAAGTTTCTGTACCCTGATAAGCCTCTCCACCAACACAGCAATCTAAATCAGACCAAATCAAACCGAATTAGAAAAGGCACAGGGTTAGTGGATAAAACACTCCCAGATGATTTTCCAGACCATGTGTCTGTTTTCTGGCAGAGGGCAATTTAAATACCCTGTGGGAATGGCCTTGAGCATCTCTGTGGGAGGAGCCCTGTTTGGCAGGCTTTCTGGGGTGAGGTGGGGTGTGGGGAGAGATGGGGAATGGGTATTGAGGTGGAGCTTCCATCAGAACCATGTATACAACATGCATTCAGTGCCTGCAGACCCAGAAGAGGGCATCAGATCCCCTGGAACTGGAGCTATAAATGGTTGTGAGCCCCCATGTGGGTGCTGGGTATCAAACCCAGGTCCTCTTGTAAGAGGAGAAAGTGCTCTTCACCATTGAGCCATCTCTCCAGTCCCAATACTATTCATGTTTGTTAAGGAATAACATAGTAGGTAGAGAACTTTGGGCATCTTTGCTCCTACCTCCTAGCAGATACTGCACAGAGATCTTTCAAAGTACATGTAACACTGACCTCCCAATTCTTAGTCTTTGGACTTAGTTAGCAGTCGAAGAGAAGCCGAGCCATGGTTAGGAGGTGGCAGGGGTAGAACTGGGAAGCTCTTGAGGAGTCTTGAAGCTTAGCCATGAGCACAGAGTGGGTTGTGGTCCTCCAGGAAATAAGCTCAGATGTCATATCACATCTTCACGATTTCAGCTTCTGTCATAGCAGCTCATTATGCTGCTACAAGCATAGAGTTGACACATACCTAGCCAGTGTGTCCCCTCTGTCCTCCAGAAGCCCCACTGGAGCAGGGTTCTTCTTGTCCCTATAAATGTCGTGGCTGTTTATAATACAAAACCAAGAGCAGTTCCAAGGCTTCATCTATCTAACTCCTTGAATCATAAAAATATCAATCATTCCGTCTTACAGATTAGGCCAGACCTGGAGGCACATGCCTATCAGTCCTGGCTCTCAGTGGTGGTGGTGGTAGGGTGAGGGGGTGGGAACCAGGGGGACTTTTGTGAGTTTGAGGTCAACTTGGGCCCCATAGTGAGCTCCAGCAACTCTAATAGTATTGGCTACTACTGTCTGAGACCCTGGTTTCTTCTTGTTTTGATTTTGCCTCTTTTTGAAAAACAAACAGGCAAACATCTGAGTCAGATGGCACACATCTTTAATTCCAGTAGTAGGGAGGCAGAGGTAGGTGCATGCATCTCTGTGAGTTCAAGTCCAGCCAGGTCTATATAGTGAGTTCTAGGATAGTCTGGACTTTACACTGAGACCCTGTCTCAGCATTACACACACACACACACACACACACACACACACACACACACACACACACACGGGGGAGGGGGGGAGAGCACTACACATAAGAGCGAGGGACTTTTTTCTTCTCTTTGGTGGTGGCAGTGTGAGGGCTTCAACTCAGGGCCATGTGGACGTCAGGAAGCAGCTATACTGGGCCACTTCCTAGCTCTCAGGGACTTCCCAGTCCCTTGAAGGATGGCTTAAGCACAGTGGTGGGAATTCATCTGCTACCTCAGTCCCTCCCTTTCTGATTACTGAGCATAGAGAGATACTAATTGTCTGTAAAGATTCCTTCTTAAAATTGTGTGTGTGTGTGTGTGTGTGTGTGTGTGTGTGTCCGTGTGTGTGTCCCCAAGTGAGTGCAGATACTCTCAGAGGCCAGAAGGGGGCAGAAATTCCACACACCAAACCCATGTCCTTTGAAAGAATAGCAGGCATTCTTAACCACTGAGATCTCCACCCAAGATACAGATTTTTTAAAATGTATGTGTCACCCTCGGTTTTGTGTATTTCGTGTTATACACTTCTCTTACTCACGTCTATTAAACTAGCAATGCCCTACCCTACCGGATAAATTGTTTTGTATTCTTCTCTCCTATATTACATCCAGACCACAGTTTCCCCTCCCTCCTCCCAGCCTTCTTCTCCCCCAGATCCACTTCTCTGTTGCCCTTCAGAAAGGAGCAGGCCTCCCAAGGATACCAACCAAACATGACATAACAAGTTACAATAAGACTAGGCACATCCCCTCATATTAAGGCCGGGAAAGGCAATCCAGTAGGAGGAAAAGAGTCCCAAAAGCAGGCAAACAAGTTAGGAGTCCCATAAGAACACTAAGTTACACACCATGGCATGATGCAAAGTGTCTAGGCAGACCCACGCAGGCTCCCGGATAGTCGCTTCACTCTTTGTGAGCTCCTATGAGCCCACAGTTTGTTCTGTGGGCTGTGTTCTTGTGTCCTTGACCCCTCTGGCTCCTACAATCCTTCCTCTCCCTGCCCTACAGGATTTCCTGAGCTCTGCCTACTGTTTGGCTGTGGGTGTCTGCATCTGCTCCCATCCGTTACTGGACAAAGACTAATGACGAGTATGCTCGGTTCTGGTCTGCGAGTACGATAGAGTGTCATTAGGCATTATTTCATTGGCTTTTGGTTTTGTTGTTTTGTGTGTTTGTTCACTTATTTATTGCTGGTTGTGTTAGGTTCTATCCTAGCAGCATAGAGTTTTTAAATGTCTTTTGGGAGAAAAAAACAAAACAAAACAAACAAACAAACAAACAAACAAAAAACAACTGTAGTCAGAAAGCCTCAAATGCCCCCTTCTGCTTTCAGAAATTTTATTTTACAAAATAGCTTTTTCACCTGAACTTTTCATGTTTTTTAAGTAAGTTGTTTCAATAAGAATCAGCCTAGGCCAGGCATGGTGGCACATGCCTTTAATTTCAGCACTTGGATTTGGTGGCAGTAATAGATGGATCTCTGCCAGCTGGGTCAACAGAGTGAGTTCCAAGCCAGCCTGGGTTATACAGTGAGACCCTGTCTCAAATTCAAAAAACAAAACAAACAAACAAAACAAGAATCTGCCTTGGCACTTATTCATGCTTTCTATAAACTTGGGTTTTCCGTGGGTAGGAATATGACTCTTACCCTCTAATCATACGTCAAACGAGTCTCACTTAGACAGGAAGTAGTGCCTGTAAGAAAGTATTTTATTTCCTGGTGAAAGACAAGAAGCCTTTTTCAATCTTCTTTTTATGGTGGATTACAGAATACTTCCATTTGCATTACATCATCCGACCCCCAGCCTTGCTCTCCGAGAGTCTGGGGATTTTGTTTCCCACACTTTGTGTATCGAACCTTTGATGCTGAGAGCAGTGGCTGGTCACACACCTGGTAGTCTGGTTCAGCATATAGACATTAAATAGTAGGGCTTTTTGTTTTGTTTTGTTTAGTTTTGTTGCCTAGAGTGTTGATTTTCCTGGCCAAGAAATAAAGAGTGAGTAACAGAGACGGGAATCAGAAAATGTTTCCACTGTCACGGTTTTAGGGCTCTCTGCGTCCACATCAGCTTGGAAAGTGGAAGTGATTTCTCCCAGGTCACTTATTAAGTAGTGGCTGAGCTTCGATGAAAGCACAAGATATCAAAGACATGCGCACGTACCTTTTCAAAGCATGTGACATACCAGATTCCTGAAATGTGGGATTTGGGGGGGATGTAACTGAAACTTGGACACCCCTCTTAGCTCCCTGAGAAGGTTCAGATGGCATTGTTGAGACTCTTGTCTGTAGTTCACACATGCTCAGAAGAGCTTATGGGTTGTAGCAAGAATGTGAACTTCTTCTCTAGATGGGGAAGCAGTGCCTAGAATAATGCCTTTGAGGGTCTTCTCAATGACAAGGATGTATTTACCCAATCAAAGCTGGATATTAGATCATCAGAACCTTGATGCAGCCTGGTGTATTTGAATGCGAGTGTCTCCCTTAGGCTCAGACACGTCAATGCTGGGTCTCCAGCTGCTGGCACTATTAGTTGGAGCTGGAGTCTTGCTGGAGGAAGTGTGTCACTAGGTTTGGCTTTGTGGGTCTATAGCCTCACCACACTCCCAGTTCAGTCTCTTTGTCTCATGCTCGTGTGTGAAGATATGACCCCCAGGCTTCCTCCTCCGGCTGCCATGCCTTCTCCCTGCCCTCGTGGACTCTCCCACAGGAACCACGAGCCAAAACACTCTTTCTTGCATAAATTGTTTTTGGTTATGGCCTTTTATCACATTAACAACAAGTCACCAATACAAGCATCATTTAGGTTTTAACTCTTGTTTTGTCCTATGTATTTGTATGAGCCTACTAACAGTTCAAAGAGGATTTTACATAGTATACTGTGCTATGATATTTTGTCATAAAAGCACAGTTTTTGTACCAATACAATGCTAATCAATTCAGGTAAGAGGTCATGCTGGAATTTTACCATTTATACCCACCTGTTCTTATATTTGCAGATTTATTCTATAGATGAAGATGAAAAATTAACACATAGCTTGGAAATTCTCTTACCCCGAGATCTGGCAGATGGATTTGTGAACAATAAGAGAGAAAGCTACAAGTTTAAGTAAGGTTTGCGTCCCTCTGCTTTGTTTACTAAGCAAGTGCTTGTCCTGTGTCAGCTTCTGTTGCCAAAATCATCAGCCCCATTTCTGTGGCAAGCTCAGCTGGTATATAGAGGTCATTATTGTGGCCAAGGTTAAAAGGTAGGTTTCTGTGTTTGAGATTATATTCCAGGGCTGGAGATTATATTACAGCCCTGTCCATAAAGTACTTGCCTTCCAAGCCTGGGGACCTGGGTTCAGACCCCTAGAACCCATGAGAAAGCTGGACATAGTAACACACCCATGAGATCCCAGTAAGAGTAAGATGGGAGCCAGAGAGAGGTGGAACCCTGGAAGGCCATGAGCTAGCCAACCTGGCAAAGTTGCAGGCCAATTAGAGCTCCGTCCTCAAACAAGTTGGAACGAACCCTGATTATGGGCATGTGAAGCTGTCCTTTGATTCCACAAATACACTGTGAACATGTGCACCCCACACACAAGTGTGCATGCATATGAACTCATACATACCACACATGGATAATAAAGAAGCAACACCCTATAGTGTCAGATTCCAGCTTTAGTGTTATGATTATCTTACTCTGCTCCTTGTGGGTTAGTCCCTCAAGAAGTCCACGAATGTATAGATGTTATTAAAGGTTGATGTCATGGCCCGGTCTCTGTGTTACTTAGGTGGGCTTTTTTTTTTTTTTGTGATATAAATGATACATGGGTCTCAGGTGCACAGTACCTGGGATGTCCTATGGACCATCCACTTGGATCACATCTGTCCTGAAATGAGGTACTCTATAATGCATCCATTCATTCTGAACATTCAGTATGAAAAAAACGAAGAGAATATAAAATATCTCAGGAACTTTTTTTTCATATTGATCCCATATTATAGTGACAAAAATTTGAATATATCAGCAATTCTAATTAATTTTCCAGCTCCTATTTTTTTCTTTTATTTTGAACTGGAGCTGGAGCACTTTAAATAACATATATGAATAGTTTTGTATTTCTCTTGGGCGGTGTATTCTTCACTGCCATCCTGAGAGATGCGAGGTCCAGGCCACAAGGACAGGAAAACAAAGTCCTCAAGACAAAAAAGTGCTTGTCTGTTGAGGACAGAAAGGGGACCATGAGGCTTACAGAGTAAGCAAGGTACAGACAGGAAGAAGACAGGTAGAAGGCACCGAGAGGCCAGCTTATATAGGAACTTATGAGTGGAGCTGTCATCTCAAGTGCCATGGGTAGGAAAGGGGTGATGCTGAGGAGGATGAAGGCATCACATCTCTGTTGCCATAGCATGGCCCTTGCTGACCTTGCAGTAGGATGGCACTTGCTGTCATGGCAACACATACTGTAAGGGGGTAAGGAAGACAGGTAAAATAATTGGTGGGAAATAGAGTGCTGAGAAATGTCCATTGTATCCTGTTCTACATCCATGGTTCTTACCAACCCAGGGACTAAACAGAATTAAAAAAATCTGTGCTGAACACACACAGGGTCTTTTATCATCTTTCCATAAACAGCGTAGTGTAAAGCTATTCCAATGACATTTGCCCTGTTAGGTGTTATGAGAAATCTGCATAATATATGGAGAGAGGAGCATGATGTAAGATGTCTGCACACCTGCAGACGTGGGTCTGAGGATGCCTGGCTCTACTCTAATTGGATTCTGGGCATTTGGAGGCCAGAGTTGACAGAGTTTGCCAATGAACTCATTACAGAGTAAAACAAAGAGAATGATCAAGGGTGCTGGGGAGTTTGGGATTGAACACTTAAAAGGATGGAGTTGTCATCTTGTGGGGTGAAGAAGAAGGTTTCAAAATAAAGGCTTGAGACTAGGAGATTAGCCCTGTGCAGTTGAAATGGGCTTCAGGCAAAGGCCACACAACATCCTAATGAATGAAGGGACATCTTGGTCCTCGGGAACCCTACTTTCTGTCTCTGTGTGTTGTTGATAGACATGAGGCCCCCGGGCTATGTCTTATCTCCATGGCCTCAGCTTAATCTTCACCAGAGTTTGGACTGAACTTGTTGCAGCTGTTCTGAATTCTAGGATTCTCTTTTGTTCTTCAGAAGACAGCTGGTCAAAGTTCCTGTCCAGATTGTAACATAACTCTGTCGTGAAAGTGAGAAGTTTGGAGATATTTGATGCTTAATACACAATTACCAATTAACCATGAACTTTGATCTTGAAGTTTCCATCCTGAAGTATGGAGATAATAAAACTATCTCAATTATCTCTTGTTCCACTATGTTTTGAACGATCAGAAGATATAATTTTAAAATGATTTAATGGATGTAAATGTCCTTTAAGTTTTTAAAATTATGTGTATGTGCACTATATTAGGTGTTGTGAGAAATCTGTGTGCAGGTGCCCACGGAGGTTAGAAAAGGGCATTGTGTCCCCTAGAGTTGGACTTACAAGTGGTTTCAAGGTTCCCTGTGTGGTGCTGAAAACTGAACTTGGGTCCTCTGTAAGAGCAGCAGGTACTTTTAGCCTCTTAACCTTAATGGCGGAGCCATCTCTCTAGCCAGAGGGTATCATACCCCTCCCCCAAGGACTTCAATATGTTTTACAAGTATTGTTCTCAAAGTATATTTCAATCTGATTACAACCTTGGTGGTGTGTCTAGCATGTGGGAAGCACTTGACCTGCATTTTGGAAATAGGTAGGTAAGTAGATGGCCTGACCATAATTAACTTTTTACAAGGAACATTTCAGAATATGTTCTCTGGGTGACTTGAAGGTACCTGGCACCTGTTGATGTTACAGTAATAGATGTAGTTCCTAGTGCTCAGGGAAATGGGGTGGGGAATGTCACATTGCCTCAAGGTCACCAACAACCAGGTGAGAGAAGCCAGCAGGCCCTGTTCATAGGCAGCTTCCCAGAGGCCCTGATGGACGTCTGTAATCATCACCACCAGGGTAGCTCCACGCTTCTTAGAGCACACTCACGCATGGTGGCTGTGTGCTCTGTGGACTTCTGTGCTATGCTGGTGTTCAGACCCAAGGCTGCGGTTCTCTGATTGTTCTGAAGGAGTGGTCCGGGCACACCAACAGCAATGCTACCCGCTTGCTCATATCCTTAGACTACTGGTTCTCAGCCTGTGGACTGTGACCCCCCCCCCATGGGGCTGAATGGCCCTTTCACAGAGGTTGCTAGGACCATCAGAAAATACATATATTTATATTATAATTCATAACAGTAGCAAAATTACAGTTATGACATAAAATTGTTTTAGCGTTGGGGGTCACCACTGCATTCGGAAGGTTGAGAACTCTTCTTTAGACTCTCTCAGCATTTGCTCATCTCAAATGAAGGTTGGCAAGCCCTAGGGGTCCTTGGAAGTTGGTATTGGTCTGCGATGATAAATTTCTTTCTATTTTTATTTCTAATCTAACTCTGGGCAGCTATCTGTACTCCCCAGTAGGAAAACTGTCTTATATGTCCCTGTAGTCCTGCCACTTCAGTTAACGTGGCCAGCTGACTTGTGCAGTGGGCAGGCATGCTGACCAGAGGTTCAAAGCCACTACACAAGCTGCTTAAGATGCCCTCAAAAGTTTTGCTTGAGTTTTTACCTTAAAGTCTGTATGTGCTCCACCTTTATTTTGAAACAGGTAAGGCACTGGGAAGAGATCTCAGTTGGCAGAGTGCTTACTTGGCAAGCTTGATAACCCGTGTTCGATCCCCAGAACCTTCATTTTAAAAGTCAGATGGGAAGATATGCCTATAAGCCAGGACCAGGGAGATAGAGGCACTAGGGCTTGGTGGCCAGACAGCTTAGCTGGCTCTGCGAGCTCCAGGCCACTGGGAGACACTGTCTTTAAAACAAAAGTGGATGAAACCCAAGGAAAGACACCAAGGTTGTCTTCTGACCTCTGCACATGCATATATGCAGAGAGAGGGGCCGGGAGGGGGGCGGAGGGAGAGGAGTTACATACATGGAAAACAGAAACAGGCCAGTCAGTGCTCTGCCGAAGGTCCGCCTTTGGGATGTTTCAGTGGGTGCTGAACTTGCTGCAGAAGAAGAGTTTATGTCACCCAGTGTCCTGCTGTGCTGGCAATCCTATACCAAACTTAAGAGTGATTCTGCAAGGATGGAGCTGGCGCTCTGGCACCTCCCAGAACGCCCTTCCCTGCTGCTCTGGTGAAGACCTGGCTTCGCTGGACAGAGCAGTCTTTTCTGACTCTTGAATCCTGGGCAAGGGAATGAGACGACAACACCCAAAGCCGGAATCAGTGTTGTGGAAGGAGGTACCCGATGCCTGGGCAATAACTGCAGTTCCAATGGATTGCACAGTTCATGCTTGCAGTCTTCCCTCAAGCCCAAGGGCCTTTACATCCTGCTCTTGGGTTCCCAACTCATGTATTTCTAGAGCTTTGACTCTGACACTAGCCACAGACACTGTCCTGTTGTGGAATATTTGTTCAACAAGGCAAAGATGTGTTACATTTGTTTATGCTGCATTTGTTTAACTGTGTAAAGATGTGATGCTGTTTTACCTTGCCTAAGGCACCTGATTGGTCTAATAAAAAGCTGAACAGCCAATAGCTAGGCAGTAGAGGGACAAAGGGAGTGGCAGGCAAACAGAGTCAGTAAGGAGGAGGGGTCTAGGCTGGAGAGAAAAGGAGGAAGAAAGAGAAGGAGATGCCTGGGGCCAGCTAGCCCGGGAGCCCCCAGCCCAGCAGACGTGGATGAAGCAGCAGAGTAAGATGCACAGAAGGAAAGGTAAAAGTTCCTCAAGGCAAAACAGATGAAGAGAAACAGGCTTAATCAAGGTAGAAGAGCTAGCTAGAAATTAGCATAGACTAAAGCCTAGAATTCCTATCTAATAAGAAGCCTCCGTGTCATGATGAAGGGGCTGGCAGTCCGAGAAAGCCTGCCACACCGTCCCTCTTGAGAGCCAAAAACACACAGTTTATTATGTAGTTCAAAGCTGGTGAGATTTTTTTTTCAGAGGGGGACAATTGTTCAGATCTTGTCAAAGCCATATTGTTTACTCGCCATTTGTGAGCCAGAGCACAATGACACAGTGTGGGGGTGACAGGGTAAACATTGTGTTAGGTTAGCTAAGCCCAGTGATGTCAGCGTGGGGTCGTTTACAAAGGTGTTTATGAGAGCAAGATCCATCAATCCAATAGTATTTGAAGTTATAGCTTGGGGATAATTACCATTTTCACATTGCAGATTTCAAAGGATATTTGACCAAGATGCAAAGCAAGAGATCATTTTCGAAATCATTGCCAAGCCAGTCGCTGAGAGGTAGGACATCCCAGACTCTGTTCGGTGGGTTTGTGGCTTTTCATCTTATCTCCAGTCTTCTCCTCAGGGAACTGTGGTCATTTGTTTCCGTGTATCAATCACACACTCTGGCTTCAGGGCATGAAACAACGGTGATGGCATTAATCATTCATATCAGTAGCTGCTTGTGAGCCTCCAAGCAAACAAGAGATGCAGATGGGATAGCTTTTCTTAGTCCCAATTTAAAAGGTCCCTTGTGGGCAGGAGCAATGACTCGGTGGTTAAGAGAACACACTGCATTTGCAGAGACCAGGGTTCATTCCCCAGCTCCCACACGGCAGCTCACAACCTCCTATAACTCTAGCTCTGGGGTCCTAACTCCCTCTTCCAGCCTCCAAGGTCACCTGCACACCTGTGTACATCTGACATGCAGACACATACACACAAACACATAAAGAAATCCTTTAAAAGGTTCCATAAACCAAGGATTATGTAGACTGGTACTGTTCAAGGTGGTGGGAGTCAAGATGGTTTTCTGACTGTTATTTCAGTGTACTTTCCTTGGTTCAGTATTTCTTTTATTATTACTATTGTTATTTAATTTTCATATGTGTCTATGTGGTATATGTATGTGTGTGTTCGTGTGTGTGTGTGTGTGTGTGTGTGTGTGTGTGTGTGTGTGTGTGTGTGCTTATCAGTGCTTGAGAGTATGGAAGGTAGAGATTGATGGCTACCTTATGTGGGTTTCCCCAGCCTGGTCTCGACCCCTTTGCTCATCACTTCTCCCTCTCTACAACTGGATTCCAGGAATTTAGCTCAGTGTTTAGCTGTGGGTGTCTGCTTCTGCTTCCATCAGCTACTGGATGAAAGCTCTAGGATGGCATATAAGGTAGTCATCAATCTCTGCCTTATTTTTTTTTAACATAGAGTCTCTCACTGAACATAAAGTTCACAATGTCAGTAGGAATGGCTGGCCAGTGAGCACCCAGGAGCTGCCTGCTTCACTCACAGTGGTGGAGTGAATGCATTCACAGGGATTGGGTGAAAGCATACACTGCCATGCCAAGCTTTTCCCACGAGTGCTGGGAATTTGACTTCAGTCCTTCTCATGCGGCAAACAAGCACTTTACCCTCTGAGTCATTTCCTCCGCCTCTCAGTATTTCAAACAAATGACAAATGGACAAAGAATAAGGTTAAAGGGTGACACTCAGGAGCCTAATGATGGTTGGATCTGTCAAAGTTTGGTCCTTACTGTGTAGAGCCATATGTTACAGTATACCTGTAAACAGAGTTCTTAACTGGTCTAGATATTAAAAAGCCAGAGTCAGATGTAGAGGAAAATGCTGAGAGATCAGAGAGAAGGAGCAAGCCACAGCTCACCTTACCTCCTAAGCGTCTCAGCAGAGAAGATAGCAATTTCCTGTTTGTCCCTGCTTATATCCTGTTTCTGTCCAGCTACGCCACTTCCTGTCTGTCTGGACAGACCTCCAAACCTCTATGGTTAGCTAGTGGCAAGCTCCATTCTCTGACCCCCAGAGAGGCTTCATTTGTGCAGGAGAGATGTCACCACACATCCCCACGGCTCCAGGCCGGGACAGCAAAGGATGACATTTGCATGATGGTGCTGGGAAGTGAGACGCAAACACACTGATGTGTCTTGACAAAGTTTCCTGGGGTCTTGGTCGGTGGATCTCAACCCGTGGGTGGCACCCCCTTCGGCAAACCTCTGTCTCCAAAGTGTTTGCATCATGATTCATAATGCTAACAAAGCTACAGTTAGGAAGTAGCATGGAAACAGTTTTATGGTTGGGGTCACCACACCATGAGGAACTGTATTAAAGGATTGCAGCTTTAGGAAGGTTGGGAACCACTGCTCTAGACACCTTGTGTGGCAAACACCTTGTCCCGTTTGAGGAATCTCACTGGGAGCGACTGCCAGTGAGGTTGCTCTCTGATCCTGAAGCTATTAGAATGGTCCGTAACCATCCATTGTTACAGCTAAGATGAAAAACTATGTCTGCTAAGTGAGCCAGTTTTCGAGTTTACTAGTTCATGTCACTTTCTGCGGACAGTGGGGGAAACCCATTGTTGCTCCTTGTCCCTCACTTCTCCATTATGGATCTCGCCTAAAGCAAGCTCTTCCCATCTCATACAGTCTTCCTCCATTGCTAAATTACAAGCACAAAGGCTTTAAGGATTTCTTCTATACCCACAGCCATGGATTAAATCTTATTTTTCAGAGCAGTAGTCTTGCATTTAATTGTAAGACGTTACATGTATGTGCTTGCATGTGGGTACAGTGTGTAGATACCCACAGAAGACAGAGTGGGCATTGGGTTCCCTGAAACTGGAGGTCCAGATGGTTATGGGCTGCAGTGTAGGTGCTGGGACCCAAACCCAGGTCCTCTGCAAGAGCAGGGAATGCTCCTGACCATTGAGCCATCTCTCCAGCCTCTAGCTTTGTGTTTCATTTGGAGGCTTCTTCACTCATCCATGGCAGGAAATATCTCCACTCCCCACTTGGAGCCTCTGCTCTTTTCCTTAGCTTTTCTTTATCTTAAATCTGTGTCTGAAGATAATGCATTCACAGATAATTCCAAGGTCTCTCTAGCCATTCCAGTTTGTCTTACTATCCTTCCAAAGAATGGTAGATAGGAAAGGCCAACAGAAGCAAGGCCTTCTAGGAACGCTTTCCTACACAGGTGGATAGCGATGGACAGCAGCTGGAAAGACTTTGACTCTAGTGCTGGGCCTTGTAACCCACTGTCAACAGCACAGCCATACTTACGACACACATTAAATGGCTGGAGTGAGGCTGGGTACACCAATGACTTTGTTCAGTTCGTTGTCGCCTACAGATCCAAATATCTCCACCTGGAGCATGAGCTTGCTTGATAGGATTTCTGTCCTCTGTGAATTCGGGGCTCCCCTTTTATCCCCACCCTTGAGTTCTGGGTCAGAATTTACAGCGTATTCTTCTCTAAATAGCAAGCAGATTTACGATTTAGGATTGTCAGATAGCAGTAAGAATACACTTATGTGTGCACCGGAGTGCTTTGACAACTTCAGAGCGCTGTCCTGTGGAGAGTCTCACGCTGCTAATGAAGGAATCTCAGATGGTGCTTTGGGTGGGAAGCCAGGACGCTGGGCATCTGATGGACTTTTGCCTGACCACACAGTTATGAAGCTGTGGATATAAGATGAGAGTCTACTTCTTCCTGTGACTTGACATTTGTGTTGCTTTAATCGCACTAATCATCCGGCACCCTTGCTAACCTTATGGATGCCATTCATGTTACAGGAAAGGTCATTTTGTCCAAACTCATTCCACCTCCCTCTCAGCATCAGTCAGCCACGTCACTCAACTCCGTGCCCTTGAGAAAGGGCAGGCTAAGATAAGCATATATCTGGGCAGTCGGTTTGGGGGCGGGGGAACAAATTTCCCTGTAACTTCCCATTTTCTGGACTTTCCTTCCTGTGACACAAGTGTCTGTAGTCTCTGATGGCCCTATCAACCACAGTTCTGTGTACTCAAATGCCATTTGCCCTTAAAAAGTGTAAATGCTCTCAAAAGAAAATAATTATGCCACATAAATTAAGCTTTAGCCATCATTCATTTGGTGAAATTAATTAATTGATTGATTAGCTAATAATTCATTTTGAGAGGAGTCTCACTATATAGCCCTGGCTGTCCTGGAACTCTTTGTAGGCCGGGCTGGCCTCAAACTCAGAGATCCACCTGCCTCTGCCTCCTGAGTTCCGGGATAAATGGTACACTTGGCACCATTCAGTAACTGTTAGCAAAATGCTAATGATGTGTCAGACGCAGACTGTAATTCTAGCTCCTGGAGGCTGAGGCAGGAGTTCACTAATCGAAGGCCAATGTGATCTATGGGGCAGAGACATACACATATATAGATAATTAAAAAGAAACCCGAAACGACTTACAAAACCCCTAACAACCCTCTGTTCATGTCACCTTCCTAAGGAGGCACGCCCTGACCTCCTTGTAAAGGCTGCATGCCCTCCCTCACCACCACGTCATTCCTGATGCCCTCCCCACTGCCTGATGTCCATTGTGTCCACAGCACTCGTCACCAGGACTGCCTTCCCCTTGTACAGTCTGTTACTCATGGTCTGCCACCTCTTCCGTTCTGCTCCCTGTGATTTCCGGGTACCTGATGCATTTGTATGTGTTGCTGTGTGTACATTTGTATGTGTGGGTACACATGAATATGGGGTTAGAGAATGACATCTGGTATCTTCCTCTTGCTCTCCACATTACTTTTTGAGATGGAATCTCCCACTGAACCCATAACTAACCTGCTGGCTAGACTAGTTGGCCAAAATGGCCCAGGTATCCTCCTGCCTCAGCTCTTCCCAGTACTAGGCACACCTCCATGCCTGGAGGTTTACATGGATGTTGTGCATCTAAACTTAGGTCACATAATTCTAGGTGCACAGTATACTGAAAACTCCTAAGCTACTCAGCTTATCTCAGCTGCGCATTTAAATGGTGGCCCTGCATTTTCCTCCACCCTTGCCCTGTGATCTTGTCTCTATGCATTGTGTTGTTAACATGCCAATCTTCATCAATGGGCCAAGCTATGCAGATAATGTCCTCGCTCCAAGGCTCTATTTCCCTTTGCAGCCTCTTCCGTCTGTCCTCCTCTTGGTTTCCCAGCCCAACTGAGTATCCATCTCCCTCTCCATTCGTCCCTGTCCCAAGCAGACAGGGTTTATGCTTGTCACTCTGAGGCTAATTCGAGTCTTTACCCTCGTCCTCAACATCCAGCCCAGAATTTCTTAAATTTGGGTGCAGACCTCATGCAAGGTCATGTGACTGACTGGGAGAATTATGGGAAAATTGGCAACGGTAAAATATTGCTGAGTACACCACAACCAAATTCAAAATCAAATGTTTAGTGACTCTGACATGTCTCTGGCAGTGTTGGCCTGTGTTACAGCTCACGAGTAAACTGCAGCCATGTGTGCTGTGTCCCAGCACGCCAGTGCAGCGGCTTGCATTGCAGCATGTGGCCCCTGTACAGCCTTTGGTCTGATCTCAAAGCATGGGCCCTCTACGCCATGTGTGCCCTCAGGCCATTCAGTGAACAAACGCTTGAGTGGAGACTGTAGTAGGTTATATACTGTAAGACTTTAACTAAGCATCAATCAAAGCCTTCTGCTCTTAGAAAAAAACAGGTTTTCATTACTGGAAATAAAGCCTTTAAACCTTTCCCTGTTGCCATTCTTCAGCATGGCAGTGAGCGTTTGTGTGCTATTGAATTAGACTTGAGTTTCATAAAAAATAAGTCATTAGGTGAATTTTAGCTAGGGATTAGGAACAAATTTCCCACAAAGTCTAGAATGCCTCTAACCGTACTTAGACCATTTTGAACAGCGTATTTATGCCACGGTATCCTCACCATTGATGATTATCCAGTCAATCGATATATGGAAATCCCTGAAAGCCACCGAAGATCGCTATCCTGAAGTCCCAGACACCCAGCCAAGATCTAATCGTTATGTAAAGTTCCACAAGCACATTCCTTGCATTTGTATGCAAATATGACTTTTGCCTTTAATAAATAACAAAATTGTATTGTGTGGAATAATTGTTCTTAACTTAGTTTCTGGAGGCTGTTGAGGTGGCTCAGCAGGTGCTTTCCAAGCCAACCTGGTGGTCAGCAGCAGTCCGTGGATCCATCTGTGGAGAGAGTTCACTCCATGAAGTTGCCTTCTGACTTTCACACTCAGGCCACACATGAACACACACACACACACATGCACACACACACATATACATACCACACACACACACACATACACACACACATATATACCACACACACACACACACACACACACACCACACACACATACATACATACATACCACACTCACACACATATATACCACACACACATGCACACACATACACATATAGAGCACACACATACCATACACATACATACCACACGCACACATACACACACACCACACATATATACATACATACCACACACCACACACACACACACACACACACACACACACACACAAATCATGAGCATAATAACAATAGTAATAAAATGAGTTGTCAGGAAATACTTCATTTTTATACTTATTAACTAAACATAGTATTTTGTTAATTCTTAGATTTGTTTTCTTTTTTGTGAAAATAGAATTTGTCACACAATATATCCTGATACAGTTTCTTCTCCCCACAGGACTTTGTCAATTCTTGGAGAATTTTATGCAGTCTATTTTGTTCATATTTGCTCCTTCTCCCCCAATCCCTTCTGCAGCCACCCTCTCTACCCTTAACTCCATCCTACCCAACGTCAAATCCTCTTCTTTTCGTAAAAACCCAATGTTGTGTTACCTGTATAACCTGAGGTTGCACAAACTTCACAAGTGAAAATATTTAAGAAGTCCATATCTGGGAGCCGGGTGGTGGGGGAGCACAGCTTTAATCCCAGCACTCGGGAGGCAGAGGCAGGCGGATCTCTGTGAGTTCGAGGCCAGCCTGGTCAATAAGAGCTAGTTCCGTAGGTAGGTAGGTAGGTAGGTAGGTAGGTAGGTAGGTATGTGTGTGTGTATATATATATATATATATATATATATATATATATATATAGAGAGAGAGAGAGAGAGAGAGAGAGAGATAAGATCTGGTCAGTCTTGTAAATAAATGAATAATGAGACGGGATCAGGTCCATCATGCGTCCTGGTGGCTCTCCCCTTGCCATGCAGTTTCTCTGGCCTTGCCATTTTCTCTTCTGCCCTGCTGTCCTGGGCCAGGCTCTCCCACGTGGTCACGATGTTTGAGCATTCTGTGTTTTGTACTGGTTGCATCCATTTTCCCTGCACAGAGTGCAG
Organism: Phodopus roborovskii; assembly: GCF_943737965.1. Classification (NCBI taxonomy): domain Eukaryota; kingdom Metazoa; phylum Chordata; class Mammalia; order Rodentia; family Cricetidae; genus Phodopus; species Phodopus roborovskii. The sequence goes on along the minus strand of NW_026126586.1, from coordinate 3,701,403 downwards.
TGGCAGCCGTCACTGAGGGCTGAGCTTTGCTTGTTTCTCTGAAGCTTTCACCATCACTTTACGTGAGGGTTTACCTTGTTTTTGTAGCACGCACACCTTCAGTATGAAATCCTACCACACATTCCTCTTGGTAGACTCTGGGTTATGTCCTTAAGGATTTTTCTGTTTCACTGATGTTTGCTGCAATATCTCCCTTTTTAGTTTTAACTTTAAAAATCTGGGTCTTCTCTTTCTCTTGGTTAATTTGGCTTAGAATCTGTCAGTCAAAGAACCAACCATTTTATCAATTCTTTGTTTTTTGTCTTGTGTAGGGTTTTGTGAAGCTCATGGTTTTTACTACACTAATTTCAAACCCAATCTTGGTTATTTCTTCCAGGTTTTTTTTTTTGGGGGGGGTAAGTCTGGGTAGACATGACATTTCAAGTCATGAATACATGAGAATTTAAAAATAAATATGTTTGAAAAGCTATTCTAAGCCATGTATTCATTCGGCACAGGCTACATGGCACTCCCTTTGTTCTTATCAGTGTGTTAGAGATGCTACCTTATAAGGTGTATCCTAATAAGAAATTAGAGTTGTCCTAACTATGCAAACCCCCCACAGTAGTATGTTTGAGAATTAGATGCACTTATTCACAATGCCTGCAAAGCCAGGCTCTACAGTCTCCCTCCCCTTCCTCCTCAGACCTCTGATTCTATGAGGGAAACTCTGATGTGGGTATGCATCTCAGAGCTTACCTGAGCACAGTGCTCCCATGCGCTTGGCTTGGAGGCAGGGTGCCCCAGCAGCTTCTTAGCAAATGTAAGAATGGCCATAGCTAAGATGATACATGCCTGCACATATTGGCTTAAAGCCATGATTTGAGTGAGTTTAAGCGAAGATGGGTCTGTTCTTTTGTGTCGCTAGATTTCCTACATCCCAGGCCCTGTTTTCTCTCCCAGCAGGCTGCTTTGTGTGGCTCCTCAACTCCCCCTGCCCTCTGAATCCCCAGATGCAGTCAGTGAAGTCCTCACAGGCTGGCTGGGACAGTGGTTCAGGGGAAAGAGGCCACACTGCTCTTCCTATCCCCAGGACCAAAGTCAGGCAGCTAACAACCATGCATGTCTCCAACTCCAGAGTCCGGATCCTGTCCTCCGGCGCCCCAGGCCCCACACTCCTGTGCATTCCCTATATGCTTGTACTCGGAGGTGGGAGGGGAGTGGGTGGTGTCCCTCTCCCTGTGTGGTTCCCCTGGCTGCCTGTTTGCTTTATATTCCAGATCAGCCAGCACTCCCGGATCCTAGTCACCTCCCCATGTAAGTCCTGACCCACAGGTCGTAACAGAACCGTCACGGCCAGCCCTGGGTTTCAGCACAATTCCTGTGGCTGCCCTGTACATCTTGTCTTTGTAAGAAAGTTTTCTGGGAATAGAATACACTGCCCATTCCCTTCTGGGATCCTTGCTAATAAATGCTTTACAGGGAGCAGTCAACTGCCCTTCAGCTGGAAATGGTATTTTCATTCCGTAGAAGAAGAAAGTAAAATGGAGCAATGCTAAGGGACCTGCAAAGGTCACAGAGTTAAAATGTGACAGAGCCAGGATCCCAGCTCAGCAAGGCTGACTTCAGCTGCACATTTGGACCCACCAGGCTGTACCACCCTATGATGAACAGGAAAGCCGCGCACTGCTGTTTGGGAAACCAGTCACTTGAAAGGATATATCAAAATGATCCCTGCTGATGACAGGTACGAACTGATCAGCCCACGTCTTCTCCACCCCGTGCTTTTCGCTACATACTTCAAAGGACATCCATTCTTTTTTCTTGTCCAGGAAGCAGGAGTTCAAATCCTCCCTACTCGCAGCCATCCTAGAGAATAGTCCTGTGCTTCTCTGAACCTCCGAGCCTTCCGTTAGCTCCGTCTGCTCTGAAGAGTTCAGCCTTAGCAGTCAGGGTTCACTTTTCCTGGCAGCTTAGTGTGGCATGTTTTGGGTCCTATCTGTTGAGTCCCTGCAGTGGTCCCCACACTCTGTCAAGCGCTCCTGGCTGGCTCTGTGTCTCTCTGCCCTGCTACAGCTGCAGCTGTCCAGCATGTTTGTTTGGGGCACAGCCTGTCACATTTCCTGCCCTTGTGGTCTTTCACTGTGGCACCACACTTGACCACGTCTGCAGTGTCTTGTTGATCCCGGACTCCGTGCACCATGGCTGCCACACTGTGCTGTGTGGGCTGGCTTGATGGCAGGTGACACCTTTTCCCAGGCAGCATTTTTCAGAAGCCTGCCTTCATGTCTCCCTGATTTTTTGCTGCCAGTAAAGATGGAACTCCATTCGGGCCCCTTTGGGACCAATGGATCATTATAATGCTGTAGACTAAGACTGAAAACCATATGGACCTTTACTATACACTACCTTTAACATGCAGTTGCATTCCAGAATCCCAAAGGAGGTCCATGACTTGGTGCCTTGTTAAAAAGAGCACACTTAAGCAGGGCAGTGGTGGCACACACCTTTAATCCTCACACTCAGGAGGCAGAAACAGAAGTGTCTCTGGGAGTGAGTTGGTGGTCAGCCTGGTCTACAGTGTGAATGCCACAACAGTCATGGCTACACAGAGAAACCCTGTCTGGAAAAAGAAAACAAAACAAAAGCCAAAACAAACCATAGCCCTTGTGACTAAAGCTGTCTATCGTTTGTGTGGCTATTCTGGAACAAGGTTCTGTTTATAACAAATTTGATTCCTCATCATTTTTCCTACCATAGCAGTTGGATCATGGGAGAAGGTTGAAGTTTCTCTGCCATCTGCACTTGCTGTCTGGAATCCTGTTTGATATTGATTTAGCTGTAGCTAAAACGGCTAAAGCAGAGAGATCATTAGACCAGAAACTCAAATCTGGGAGTTCAAAAAAACACCTCTTTCTCTTTAAGCCAGCTGCCTGGCTCTTGTGCTTAGGATTTCTTCTGAAGAAGCTGTCTGAGGACCACAGGAGAAGCACCCTACTTAAAGCTCTTGGCTTTATCACATGGTCTGCATAATTAACATTGAAGAGAAAATATTGTTACGTTCATTTTAAAGGGTTGCTCAAACCAAAGGGCATATTCTGGGTTATGTCTACTTCACGGGTACTGTTCCTGGAAAGATTTTTAAAAATTTAATGTTTGGTATCTTTTGTTTAAGAAACATTACCATTCTGTGTAATTTGAGATCCAGACAGATCTATCAAGCTAAGCCCCTTACAAAATATGGTTTATTCCATTGTCCTGGGAAAGATTTAAGACTAAGATATCATGCTGAGCCATTTGTTTACTTTCATGAAAAATCTCTTTCATCTTCCATCCAAATAAGAAAGGATGTTTAAGTCCAGAGATGTTTTACAATTCAACCCTCATTATAAAAGAACACATTTTTTTTAAAAAAGAGGTAGTTCTTAAAAATGAGTTAAGATAAAAATTGATTTATGTAGTAGATGGCTGCATTATGTTCATTAAAAACTTCAGTGTCTTGGAGTTGAAGTCAGCACAGTGATTGCTCAAACAGGAGGGGGAAAGTATACATTCCTCTATATGCCTGGAAAGCTGACAGAGCCATAATCCTTCAACCCCATAGCTACCACCAGCTCCATCAACCCCCATAGCTACCACCAGCTCCATCAACCCCCATAGCTACCACCAGCTCCATCAACCCCCATAGCTACCACCAGCTCCATCAACCCCCCATAGCTACCACCAGCTCCATCAACTTCCATAGCTACCACCAGCTCCATCAACCCCCATAGCTACCACCAGCTCCATCAACCCCCATAGCTACCACCAGCTCCATCAACCCCCCATAGCTACCACCAGCTCCATCAACCCCCATAGCTACCACCAGTTCCATCAACCCCCCATAGCTACCACCAGTTCCATCAACCCCCCATAGCTACCACCAGTTCCATCAACCCCCCATAGCTACCACCAGTTCCATCAACCCCCCCCCCATAGCTACCACCAGCTCCATCTGCGGCACCTGCTGTGTCCAAGGTGGGGTTTGAGCCATGGTCAACCATCCCTCTGCTTCCACCCATGCCGAGCACCCTGGGTAAGCCAGGTCATCAATCTCTGCATGTGAGCATCTGGCCTGCTGAGTATGGCTGGAGGAGGATGTCCTGCTCAATGGTGGCCTCAAATGGGCTCCCACATCTCTGCAGCTTGCTTACTTTCTCATTGTTGATTGCTTCCCAATAATTTCTCTAGAAATTATTCTAGAAATTAGTCTAGAGCCTGCGACACCCTCTTCTCTTTCACACAGTTTCCTTGAGTAAATATACCTGGTCAGTTCAGTCCTGCCTCCTGCCACCACCACATCACGACTTCCTATCCACCACAGTAGCCTGAGTCACAGTGCCCAGTGTTGGTTTTCTGAGGCCTTGGCTTGCCTTCTAAGCTATAGCACATTTGTTTTCTTCTTTCCACAGCATCAGACTCAAAGTCTTGAGGCTTTGAGGACCAGAGTTCAAATGATGCGATGTCAAAGAGACATGTTTGGTACCAGGTTAATCGGTTAATCTTGTCAACTTGACTAGATATCTAGAACCACCTGGGAGCACACTGCTGATTGTGCCAAAAAAAAAAAAAAAAAAAAAAAAAAAAAAAAAAACAAACCAAGATTTGGTTCTATCATGTTGCGTGTGTATATGCATGTGCATGCATGCAACAGTGTGTGTGTGTGTGTGTGTGTGTGTGTGTGTGTGTGTGTGTGTGTGTGCAAGCTTGCAAGTGCAGGTGCCTGCAGAGCTTAGATGTGCCAGATTCCCTGGAGCTGAAATTACAGGCAATTGTGAGCCACCTTCCTCTGGAAGATCTGCATGCATTCTCTCCCAGTCATCTCTCCAACCCTCTACTGTGCTTCCTAGGAGGTTCAATTGAGAGGGAAGACCCGCCCAGAATGTAGGCAGCACCACCCCACTGGGGGGTCTAGGATGAATAAAATTTGGAAAAAGAAGTGTGCAGGTTGGGCGTCAGCATTCCCAGGGGTCTGCCTCCTGGATGTGGGGTTACATTGTTCTCTTGCTGTGAAGGTGGGATTGATTGCATCCCCTCAAATGGTGAGCCAAAGGAAGCTCTTCCCCCTTACATTACTTATCACCACTGATTTGGCCACAGCAAGAAGAAAAGTCACCATATAGCTTCCACAGAAGAAAAGTGCTGCCCTGTGGTATCTGACTGTCTGCTCAGATCCACAAACACGGGCATCCTTGTGTGCCGGCACCTGGTGCCTGGCTCTAAAAGTCCTTTGGATGGTTGTCTCTGCTGTGAACTTGCTGTCTCTCCACCATTGCCATTGCAAGGTGTCCTGCCCCTGGGGCTAGAATAAGTGCTGAGCAGTAAACAGAATTCTCTAGAAGGCACAGTGAGATTAGGCATCGTCACACACACACAGCACGGCTTTCCACACAAGTAAGTACTATGCGTACCGTATTAAAAGATGGCTCCTTTGTGTTTCTGTTTGTGTGTGGACATGCAATTGGATATGCAAGCTAATATTCGAGCCAAGTGTGTCTTCACAAAGATGCTAGCTGTAAATTTAGCCCATTATATTACTTCAGTACACATTTGCTTGTTTACTTTTCCATTTAGGAGGCTGCTGTCATTTGTTTGTGGAACATAAGCACACATACAAATTCCCTTTTTGTCCCCCATGATGGCAGAAGGAACTGAGACCTCATATGATTTATTTTTTCAGTAGTCAGTCGACGCCACAGTGTTCTATTGTAAAATCTCCAGAAGAGTTTCACGTTAACTTTCTTCAGAGCTGTCTTTTTGCTTGTCTTTCAAGCCTAGCAGTGCTCAGACACATCTGTGGTTGGGGACAGTTGGCATCTGAGGGCTGGAACAGTTGGCATTTGAAGGCTGGAAGAGTTGACATCTGGGTGTTGGGGACAGTTGACATCTGAGAGTTGGAGAAGGTTGGCATCTGAGGGCTGGAACAGTTGGCATCTGAGGGCTGGAAGAGTTGACATCTGGGTGTTGGGGACAGTTGACATCTGAGAGTTGGAGAAGGTTGGCATCTGAGGACTGGAACAGTTGGCATCAGGGGGTTGGGACAGTTGGCATCTGGGAGTTGGGACAGTTGGTATCTGGGGCTTGGGAACAGTTGGCATCTGAGGATTGGGACAGTTGGTATCTGAGGGTTGGAACAGTTGGCATCTGAGGGTTGGAGAAGGTTGGCATTTATGGGTTAGAACAGTTGGAATCTGAGGATTGGGGACAGTTTGCATCTGGGGGGGGTTGGGGATAGTTAGCATCTCAGGGTTAGGCTAGTTGCTGTGTGGGGTTCTAAGATGGATCTTTGTTGCTGAGTAAAATTCTGTGGTTTTGGCTCAGGAGAGTTAGTACAGTATTTTTGGTTGGTTTTCTTAGGTGCCCCTTGGACCCCATCCACATACTTCTTTTCAGGAGTAGCTTAATGATCCCCACACCACACCAAACTCAAAGCAGAACCGGGGAAGTGTTGGAGTTTACTCCTCAAGCTGGCACTAATCTTAGAGCTTTACCCAGTTTTGAAAAATAATCATTAGTCTCAGCTGAGATCTCTAAGGTCATCTGACTACACCACCCCAAATGTACTATCCAAAAGATCAATTTGAAGGTATTTAAGGTTTTTGATAGCTGAGTGGCACCCCAGCAGGCTTTTGTATTTGTCCTTAGTCTTGAGATTGTTGGTCCCATGGCCCAAGTTTCCCATGTCCATTAGTACAAATTACCTTCTGTTTGGTCCATCTAGGACCAATGGAGATCCACTCAGATCTTTGCCACTGCCGCCCCCCCCCCCCCTTGTGAGTCTGTCAGCTTATGCTTTGTGAATTTGGAGACTCTGCTATTAGTTTGGAATCATCTCATCTTCCTGAGAATTTTTCCTTTTAGCCTATACAGTGACCAATTTATTGCTAACAATCCCATTTCTTAAATTCTATCTTAAAAACAAATGCAGGACTTCTGTTTCTTATATAGAGCTCACATCTAAAGAATATAATACAGAATATTCTAGAACAGTACTAAAAGAGCCAAGCCAGCATCAAGAGACCAAATTCATTGATATACTCACAGTGGGAAATATAAAACTTGTTTTCATCTTTTTATTTTATTTACAGTTCAGCTCTCATAGTCGTAGGCTTTAGTTGGGCCTCTAGCAAGTGATGTGTGGGTAGTCTTCACCTTTGAATCCAAGCGTTAGTCCATTCAGTGCTGACCATCATTTTCAATCTTATCTATCATGTTTACATCTACTCTACTCTGTTTCCTGTTCCTTTGTTTACCATCTGTTTTGCTGGCCCTATTTTCCTTATTATTTAGAAATTTTATATTTTATTTATTTTTATTTAACTTTTATCTTAGTGACTAATTTTTAAAACATAAGCTGGGCATTGGGTTGCATACCCACAATCCCAACATGCAGTATGCTGAAGCAGGTGAGTCTCAAGGTTGAGGTCTAGCCTGGGCTACATAGCAAGCCAGCCACCTGGAGATGCACAGTGAGACCCTGCCACTAAATAAATCAAAAAGGGGAATGGCATAGTAAGATGATATAAAGTTTATACGCACATTTGACTTTGTAGAGTCTGAAAATAATAGAATTTTCTGACCAGTGGTTAATCTTCATTTTATCATATTGTTAACCATTTTAAATCCATCATTTTATATTATTCAGATTAGTAATTGCCAGTTCCTGGGTGTGGTGATGCTCACCTGCATCCCAGCCCTTGAGGGTACCAAGGCAAGAAGACTGAATCTTCCAGGCCAACCTGTGCTACTTAGCAAGATCCTGTCTCAAAATACAAAATTAGGGGGGAAAAGTATGTTTGGGTATCATGGTTTAATAAGGATCAGGATAAACAAATAGGCTGAACAGATGTTAATTCAGGGAGAAATAACTTACAACCTAGACAGATGAACACCAGCAGGTTCCACCGGATGCTCTCCTCTCTGATCCTGCCAGCAAGAGAGCGCTCCCAGGCTCCTCCTGAGACCTAGTTCCAAGGGTCACTTCTGCCCCTGGCTCCACCCCAATGGGCGTGGTTAGTGCCATAGAAGCAGACAAAGTGAATATCTTACTACAGTTCCCCTTTTAGTCTAAAGAAAAGATTTAGACTTGATACAAAACTACATACAATAAGAAGTGTGCTCTAAGATTTGGGCTTTCCTGCTTTTATACCAGTACCTCCTCTTAGGGCTCCTCCAGGTTTGGACTCATCTGCCTCTGCACCTTCCATGCAGGTCTTTGGAGAAGTCTCCCTGCTGTCAGTGTTAGCTGGGCATGGAAGCTGTATTTGACATTCTGCTTCTAGGCCTCTTGAAGACTTACTTCATCTCGTGACCTCTGCCTTGCTTTTCGGAAGTCTGCTTTGCTCTAACTGGTCCTTCACAGGCAGTGAGCCTTCTGACATTGCTTTGAAGGATTTTCTTGAGCTGCCGACTGACTCGAAGTCGCTCAGGGTGAACTGATTTTTTTCGTCCCACCTTGTGCTTTGGCGCCCTTACTTTGCTTTTCTTTTGCCTCTTCATTTTGGGTTGTTTCCTTACCTTCCTGCAAATTTAATTATGCAGGTAAAGAAACCTCAATTTAACTTTCTGTAGAATCCGTAAGTAGATATGAGGCGAGCACTCACAGGCTTTCTGAGCTGCCATAGTGGAAGAACTAGATGCCTGGGCTCTGTGTATTTTCCTGTGTAAGACCCTCAGAATGAGGAGTCTCCCAGTTTCGGTCGGTACCCCCAAGAACTCAATGTCCAGTCCAGTTGATACAACACTCAAAAGGCTTTAATGAACAGGGAACATTTGCACAAACGGCCCCCTCATCATGCAGGCTAGAGAGAGCCATCATTCTCCAGGCACCAACATTTTTAAAGACAAAACCCACAAGCTTAGGGAGGGGGTGGGACCCTCAGTCCATTGAGTATATGACCCTTTGAGGCTGGATGGTCTCGCTATTAGGGTCAACAGACCTTAGGGCCTCAGGGTGTGCTAATTAATCTTGTCTGGGCAAACTGGAGTTGCAGCTATCTCTTTGTTTCTTAAGGACCCTATTTTCCACCTGCTGCAGTGTGAATTCTTGGTATCCTGCTATCTCAGGGCTGGTGGTTAGCAAATTCCAGGAGCTAAGTCACAGTGGCCTTGGTCAGCTTTCTGGGTCAGACTGCCCTTCATTTCAATTATTTGGGCTCCATTGCATTTCTTTGCTAGTTTAAATCTTTCACCTGTTTTGAACAAATGCAATTAAGTCTGTTGTTGTGGAGCTGTAGTCTTTGTTTTGATCCTCATTTCATCTTGTTGTTGGATCTCTTCTTAAAGCTTTAGAAGCATTCCAACTCAGTTACCTGACATATTAGTTTTATCTCCCAGCTTGGGGTTGTCTGTGGACATGATGTACACATTCTCTGTGTAATTGCTTGGTAAAAATAGTGAAGAGGAACTGTCTGTGCCTTCAGTGCCGGGGTCTGCCACTGCAGGCCTGGCTATGACATTGGTCAGAAGTCTCTGAAAGCATCCCAGGGTTCAGCGTTGCTGCTGGTTTCTGTGCATCTCAACATTCTGTACCCAGTGTTTAGTCTTAGTGCACTTGCTAGGTTCAGTCCAATTTGGTCCAGCCAGTGTTTCTTCAGAAGAAACTACGTGTCCTGCATTCGGTGTGAGCCACAGCAGAGAGAAGAGAGGGACAGGAGCCATCGTGACTCTCCTTTGTGCTTCTTGCATCTGAGCAATGGAGCTACTCAGGTTAGCTACACGGCAGCCATGTAGCATCCTTTCCTGCATTAGCCTGGGTGGGTGGGTGGGTGGGGCTTCTCCTTGATCTGTAGTTCAGCTTTCATGCTGGTCTTGAGTTACAGACACACTTGACTTGCTGTAGCTCGGCAGTGTGTAGAGTTCATACAGGGCTAGCGTCCAGACTGCTTTCCTGTGTTGTTCATTGATCCTAAGTGAGTTCTTGGTATTGTTCATTTCTCACCTTCAGAGTGTGCAACAGAAATGGGGACATTGGACTTCAGATCTTCTTCTTCCCGTTTCTCGCACGATGTAAATGCTCCTCGGAATTCCATCTTTCTACTCTGAACTCTCTGTTCCCCTCAAGGCAGTGCAGTGTGAAAGTCTGGTGTTAGTCTCTGGGTCTTTCTGGCCAGACTCGCCAGGGTTTCCAGCCTGCTCCAAGAGGCCATCTCATTTTCCTTTAGATGAGTATTTGAGTGTGTCGCAGACTAATGATGTAGCAGGTTTAATAGAAGAGCTTAACTTGGTTGGGCACCATGTCCAAGCTACAGATTTACTTGGCTTCTGCTGTTTGCTTTCGGAATGCTAACTAACATTCCATCAACTGGAAGTCTCGTCGTTTCCATGTGACACATTCCCCAGTTCCCATGTGTTTCCATGCTCACTGCCTCTTCCATGCCCAGTTCTTGCCCTTACCTTTCCCATCTGGCAATTGGGTACACTCCTGCATGTTTTCCATTACCCCAGCGTTAACATTAGTTCTGTTCTTTCCAAATTATGATTTAAAACTTGAGTAAACTTTTAAATCAGTTATCTTCTTTGTGCTCATGACTTTTAAACACACACACATTTGAGTGTGTGTGTTTATTGGCCTGTGTGCTGTGGAGTATGTGCACAGGTCAGGAGACACTGCTTCCCTCCTGTTTTGCTTTGAGGCAGGATCTCTCTTATTTTCTGTTACTATACTGCATATGCCAGAGTTATCTTTTCAGGTGTGTAGGGCACAGTTGAAAGTGGTGTCCATTGTGTTTTTAGCATGTAAGCCCTTCCTTCTATTTCCTGCTTCGAGCACATTTTCTAAGCGAAAACGTCCAGGGATCTTAAAATGGGTCTTCTTCCCTTCCTGCTTTCTCCATGCTTAACCTGTGCCTTATTCTTTAGTCTTTATGCATTGATGTCCTGCAGCAATTAGCACGATGCTATGTGTGTGACAGACACACAACCCACATGGAATAAAAAATCAAATTAGCAACTTCGTAGATTAAAACACTCTCGTAATTGCAGTTGGCACTTTCCCCAAATTGCCTGACAAGTTGTGAACTTGAGGTTTGGGCTCCATGATAGCCACAGCACCCTCATGTGGTCAGTTTGGGGACTGCCAGAGGCTAAATATGGATGTTCTATTCCCAGGGAGGAGATCTCCCCAAAGACAGAACAGATGGGGACTATGAGGGAGCCATTTCCCAGGTACTTGTTTTAAGTGCTGCAGTCCCAAATGATGTTCCGAGAGGGGATAAACAAATGATTACTATAGAGATGAAGCCGCTCTTCTCGGACAAGCTCTCTCTTGGGCCGGGGCTTCTGCTTTCTCTTTCTCAGAAGTTTTGTGAGATTGTGTCGCATGAACTTGGAGTGAGGCAGAGCCCTGTGGCCTCCTCAGAGGTCTTCAGTCTTCATGAATGACAGCCTGCTAGCCTATTTCAGTAGAGGTTGCCGGTAGGTTTTCCATTAAAGGAACCTCTCCCAGAGACACCCCCACCCCCAAAGAACAAGCGCTCCCACCCTGCCTGGCCTGCTCAGAGAGGTAAACAATGTGTGTTCGCATCCCTAGCACATATCCACAAGTCTGAGCATGCTGAGTCTGAGCATGCTGAAGGTCCAGGTACCAAGAGCCAGCCTGGCCCGTGCCTGCTGTGCCTGCTGACCTTGAACTTGACCCAGTTACACCAGCACAAGCAGGTGTCAGGCTGTGTCCTGCTACCTCACACAGAGTGGGTACACACTCTGCCCTGGGAACTCTGCCTCCTAACATCTTGTTTGAGGAAGGAAAAAATAAAAAGGACCCTGGAGTCAAGGATTAGCCTATTGTTTCTAAGAAGCCAGGCACAAAGGAAGGGACAACGTGGAGGGTAAACAGAACAGGCCAGACCAGTCTGAGAGGCAGGTAAAGGTGTGTGATGCAGAGGCATGGGGGAGGTCAGCCGTCTTCATCCTGGCTTCATACATCGCATGTGTGCATGCTCTGCCTGACATCTGCATCCAAAGAGAAGGAAGCCTTGAGAATGGCGTTTGCCTGCTGAAGATCAGGGAGGAGGTGGGTGCCGGAGAGGGGAGAGGAGAAGCAGAATTTGCTGTGCATAAAGGATGCTTTGTGGAGTAATTAAAAAGCGACCTTGGAAGCAGCTTGGCTTGCTTTGTTAAGCTTCTCCTTTTCTGCATTTGTCCTGGAGTCTGTTTCTGCACCTTCTCTTGATGTCTGAGCATGCTTGCTGAGAGAATATTAAGAGACTACATTTTGCCTCTATTTCACCAATGTTTGTATAAGTGTTAAGTCAAAATAAATGGGAAAATAACTTTTTTTAAAAAAGTGAATTAATTCAAGTTAACGTTCTAGCCATTAAAGAGAGCACCAAAGAATTCTAACCACTAGACCACCAGGGAAGACATTCTAGCCATTAAAGAAAACAAAACATTTTATAGTATGAAATTGCTCAGTGGTTAGTCTCACAGTAAAGGTCTCAGCAACGTTTATGATGCAGGCTTTTTTTCCGGCTCAGCTTAGATTTCGTAGATTTCATTTCTTCATGACTGAAAAGAGGCTCAGATGGTCCACATTGCAGAGCGGCCCTTCTGCTTCAAGCAGAGCTTGAAGGGAGCGTCAGAGTCTCAGGGAGAGGGCCCTTTCTCCTCATGTGAGGGCTTCGGAGCCTTCTCCTCTGTGTTTTATGGGAGGGCTTCAGAAGGAAATTATTTCCTTGGGAAGACTGCAGAGATGCAGCCAGGAAACTGCCGGGGAGTGCAGGCCTCTGTGGCCCATGTTCAGGTGTTCAGGATGGGAGACTTGCTGGGGCTCTAAGGATTTGCAGCCAAGGCTGGGTGTGTTTTATGTTGTCAACATACACTCTTCATTGTATCAAGCGCCCACCTGACCTCCCCTTGTACATCTGCTAGTGAAAATGGAACCAGTAAAGGAAGCCACTGGGGCTGAGGAGACGTTCAGGTGGTGTAGTTCCTGTCACACAAGCAGGGGGACCTGAGGGGGGACTCTGGAAACCTACACAAAATGAAGGCATCTGTGCGAGCTTGCATTCCCAATGCTGGGAGAATAGCGGGACTCATGCCAGCCAGTCAAGCTGACTGGGTGAGCTTCAGGGTTACTGAGAGACGTTGCCTCAAAAACAAGTAACCCTGTAAATAAGGGGGGCGCACAGTGGCAGACACCACATGCTGACCTCTGCCCTCTGCATGGATACACACCCACACGAAAAATTCCATGTACACCACCCAAGTCCACATAACGTCATAGACCACTCGTGACTATTTAATGCACAGTTGAACACGCTCCTGACTTCTTTCTAGTTTTTACATAGGAAAGGGGATCTGTTCCAATCCTGGAGAACCCGCCAAAGTGGCTTCATCTTTCACGCTCAGGACTTGAACTTGGGGAGAGAGCATAAACCACAATGAACCCGTGATCCGTTTCTCAGTCCCCATCACTCCTTACACATCTAAGTCAAACACGCTTTGCGTACTTTTTTACGTGAAGTCACTCCTCGGAGAAAGCACTGCGTATTTCGAGTCCTGTGGGCCCTGGCTTACGTGTAAATGCCCCGAGAAGACCAACAGCCACAGCTCTCCGTTCGCACAGGCAGCCTGTACCAGGGCAGGAAGGGTGAGAAGGCTCCAGGTCTCAGAATCAAGGCCGCCATCATGTGGGGAAATCAAAGGTAGCTGTGGCGCCACCGCCTGAGGCTGCGTGGCATTTCTAGAAGCGAGGATCTCAGCCTCCATTACCTGCTATTTCTTCTGTGGCCCTTAAGACGCTCGCAATTCGGGCTTGAGCTCTGCTCTGCTCGGCCTGGAGCTGGTGGCCGGGTGATACCTGCCAATCCCCCTTTCCAGCTCTCTTAGTCCCCATGGCAGTTATACCACGTGAAATCACATAACATGCAGAGTGCTTGCTCAGAACAGCTGGGGACAGCTGTCCCTGGCATTAGAACCTGGGCCCCAGGAGGACTGGGGTCCAGTCTGCCCTGGGCACTGCTGCGTCCTAGCTCCTGGAGTACTGTGTAGCCCACACAGTACCCGAGCAAACCCTTTCAGCCTGCAAGCCCAGCACTTAGGCTAACGTGGTGTTGCCTCAATTGCTTTAGATTCTCCCCTGAAACAGGATTTTGTTGTCTGATGTGTTCCCTGTCCTATGTTTAACCACTTCATAGAATAGTGTCTTCAATACACACCTTTAAGGAGAGTTGAATTTCACTCACTTTTAAGATTTATAGTTTTTATTTATGTGTATGCTCACGTGTCTGTGTGAGTGTGTGCACCTGAGTGGGCCCCTAAGGCCAGAGAGGGCGTTGGGTCCCCGGGGCTGGAGTTACAGGCAGGCGCTGAGCCTCCCTGCATCAAGGCTAGGGCTTGAACTTCTGCCTTGTGTAAGAGCAGTCCTGGATTTTAACCTCTGGACCTTCTCTCCAGCCCCGGAACTGGTGTGTGTGTGTGTGTGTGTGTGTGTGTGTGTGTGTGTGTGTGTGCTCATGTGTGCATGGAGGCCAGAACATGGCCTTGAGTTTCCTTTGAGGCAGGCTCTCTCATGGGCCTTAACTGAGTGGTTGGTGAATGCCAGGCTCTCCTTGCCTCCATCTCACCAGCTCTGGGATTGCAATCCCATGCTATGACTCCAAACTTTTGATGTCTGTTCTGGGGACTGAACGCAGGTCCCCATGCCTGCCGGACGAACACTTCACCAACCGAGCCACCTGCCCGGCCCATGAGCGTCCTTTAAAGCAATTACCCCTTGAGATTATTTTGCCTCTGCCCCTAGTTGTCATTGCCTCCCTCAGGTTTAGCAAGTGGGTCAGCAAGTGGCTACCTAGCCCTGCCTGAGCTCCCCTCGGCTTCACAGGCAGACCTCGGTGGCCTGTCACGGTGGCCTGCTCTTACCCTGTGCTGTCCACCATGGGAGGGGCCACACTGACAGCTCGGGTCTTAGTGGTGAGGAAAGCTTCCCCCTGGGCCATGCTCAGGGCCTCTTAGTTTTATTTCTGATTCTACAGTTCATGGCCCAACTCCTGACATCTCCTCCGGCAGCCCATCTGTGAGCATCGGCCAGGGAACTCACAGTTCTTGGTGTCCAGTCTGCCCTGGATGGCTTGTTTTTCTTCTTTTTGTTTTGTTTTTGTGGTCCCCACCCCATCTACAAATACCCTAGAACAGAACAGATTCTTCAGCTGGTGCTGGTGAACATGCATGCTGATATCCTGAGAAAATTACAAAGCTGAGTTGAAGCTGCACGAAGCTACTGTTTTTATTTTTCTTTTGAGGACACTGAGGCCAAGTAGGCAGGAAAGTCTCTTCTAGTTTGCTTCCTGTTGCTGTAAGGAAACACCAAGGCAAAGCAACATTGGGAAGGCAAAGTTTATCAAGCTCACACTTCTAGGTCCCAGTCCATCATGGAGGTAAGCAGGGCAGGAACTAAAAGGCAGGCTCACGGAGGAGGTGGGGGCGGCTGACCCATACCTTACTCTTCGGTTTACACACTGGCTCATGCGCAAGCCTGCTTTCTTACACAGCCCAGGTCCACCGCCTAGGAAGGGCACTGCCCACAGTGGGCAGGGCCCCCAACATCAATGTTCAATCAAGACAATCAGGCCACAATCAAGGCAGTTCCTCAGTTGAGACCTCCACTTCCCAGGTGACTCTCGATTATCAAGCTGACAATAAACTAACCAGGACAAAACCCATACTTTCTAAGATATTCTTGTCGAAGGAAATTTCATTAAGTCCTTCCATTTAATTAGGTTTAAAACTACTAGAGAATTTATTAAGCTGTTCATTTTCAAATCTACCCCATCCTAAATGGCTTATCCTTCTATTGTAGAACAAGTTATTATTATGTAAGAACTGCCTCTGTCATATATTATTATCTTACTGGCGTTTGGCTAATTCAAGTCTAACAGTTGAAATTTCCCTGAGCAATTAGTTCTCATCTCAATTAAGGTAATTCAATTCCCACAAGCATCTTAAATCCCCATTTGCCCATTTACTATAGCTGAGTTCTGCAAGCATGCCTGGCAAAGCCAACTTTCAAGCCTAACAAATGATTATTCTAAGCAAGTAAGTGAGCAGAAATACTAGCGGTCAGACATACGCGTGTAGCAAAGCGGCTATCTTAACATTTCAATATTACTTCCAATAGTAAATCAAATATACAGAAACCCTTCAACTTAATATCAGAAGTCTGGAATCAATTACACATTTTAAATTGAAGTCATAATCTCTTTAAATATTTCAAACTGTTAAAACAAGCTAGAACAGTCCAAGGATGTAGAAAACTCTCTTCTACATAGCTCAGAAAAAGCACTAAGGATCTTAGTGTGTCTTTATTTATTTGCATTCTTATTCTATAAACTTGCCTGAGCCACACCAGTGAAATAAACCGATGTGTTGTCTTAGGATGGCTGAAGTTCCCAGGTTGAAAGCTCAAAATTTCACCGTCATAGATTCCTGGGTTGATTTGTTTCTCAAAGATAGCTTTGGGCTGCCGGGTGGAGAAAATGGGGACATTGGAGAATGTCAGTTTGTTGTGGACCCCTTTGTTCTGTGTAACTAATCAACTTCTGGGATCCTTCTCTGTAGCTCTCCTAGGTTACTCCTTGTTAGCTACAACACTTCTCTTATACCCTTCTCTCCTACTCGCTTACTGTGAGCCCCTGTAATTCCTTTCCTAGGGTCCCGGTCCTCTGACTCTCATTTCCAAAGGTGATTGAACTTCAAACTATCTGGACCCCTCAGAGAATGGCATCACATATCCATACTTTCAGTTGTGAATGGATGATCTGATTTGATGACACTCAAGTGGATGCCAAGGCAGGGTGGTCCCTATCTGTGTGCTTTTTATCAACCAGACACAAGTTGGAGTCAACTGAAAGAAGGGAGCCTCACTTGAGGAAATGCATCCATAAGATCAGGCTGCAGGGAAGCCTTTTCTTAATTGGTGATTGATGTGGGAGGGCCCATCCCATTCTGGGTGGGGTCACTTCTGGGCTGGTGGTCCTAGGTTCTATAAGAAAGCAGGCTGAGAAGGCCATGAGGAGCAAGCCAGTAAGCAGCATCCTCCATGGCCTGTGCATCAGCTCTTGCCTCCAGGTTCCTGTCCTGACTTAACCCTTTCCTCTCCAAGTTGCTTTGGTCATGGCATTAGAAACCCTATGTAGGCTGCCATCCAGGTTGTAGACTAGGCTGTGCCCTAGATATTGCCCTAGCTGTTGAGTTTTCCTTCTCTGAATTACCCTGTACTTAGAACAGTGCTTCAGAAGGGGCCCTATAAATGTCTGGCTGAATAAATGCATAAGGCAATGGATGGAAGAAATACAAGGCCTCCAATACATCTTTTATTAGAGATGTTAATGAAATACTTAATATTGCATACATGAACTTATGGGAAAATATGAGATAAGCCAGTTCAAAGCACAGTCAAAGGTCAGCCATTTATTTTAGTCAAAGTAAACTCTGGAAAACACAATTTTACCAATCCAAATCATTATGTGGCCGAGCTAATCAGCCATGATGAGACTATCCATCAGTATAATGAGAAGATCAGTTACTTTTCTGTTGCTGCAATACAATACGATGAGAAAAAGTGATTTAAGAGACAAAGGGGTTGTTGGCTCACCAGTCCAGAGGGGATATGCTCTGTCTCGGTGGGGGATGAATGGCACTGGTCACCTGACAGGAGCCGGGCAGTCACAAAGCTGGGAGGCTACATTTCATGCACACAGAGGAGGCAGAGGAGAACAGGGAGTGGCTAGGCCGTGAAACCTCAAGGCCTGGCCCCCATTGACGTACTTCCTCTAGCAAGGCTTTTCCATTCCCTCCCCAAACAGCTGATGACCAGGTGTCCAAGCACGTGAGCCAATGGGGATGTTTCTCATTCAAATCACCATGGCAACAAACAAATTTAACTGTCCACTGACCAGCTTGTCACTTGTGCAGAATTGGTCTTTTGCTGTATTGTACTGTGATGTTGACCTTAGACTTGCCATGTTTAAAGGGGAAAAGGTAGCAGATTAATGGTGTGATATTCCCATATATCTATATGATATTCCCATATGTCTATATGTAAACCAGGACATATATTCTCTACATGCAGCATTTTCTTGGCCCAAGTACCCCTAAATAACTGTTGGGAAGTTCCCATAAAACACATATAGAATTGGTCTTATTGTATACACCTTTATTCAGACCATAACCTCCAGGTTGGTAGATTATTCAAGTCACATAGGGGCCAGTCTTCTGGGTTGCATTTCAGTGCAATGGATTTACAGGAGATATTAGGAGATTTCTTGACAGGGCTATTTAATACTATGAGTTATGAGGAACATTTGCGAATTCTCTTGGCAGACTCTAAATACAGTTCAATTTCTCCTCTGTCTAGGCCAGTTTGGGTGGGCTCACCTAAAGAGAGGCTGGCCCTCAAGACCCGGAGTTTGTGTAATTCATTGTAACTTAGAAGAAAACTGCTATTCTTAAATGATGTAGCAGGGGTGTGTGTATGTGGTCATGTGTGTGTCCCTTTATATGAGCCACACAAAGTTGGACCTTCACACTCCTGCCTGGCCACCTGCCCCTACAGAACACCTTCATTATTGAATTTTGTTTTCATTCCCTCTGAACTTTTTCCCCCGGGGGGAAATACTTGAGCTTGGTCTTGGCTCACAGGAAAACTGTTTAATGTATAGCTACAAACTTAGTATGTTCAGTTAAGTGGCACTGGAATAAAATAAGCATTTCCCCATAATTTTGTAGCAAATTGTGCTTTTCAAGAGAGCAGATGTACTGATTTCTGATATTTCTTGTAGACTACATGGACCAGAAGAGAAAACACAATATTAACTAGAATTAAAAGGTGTTGAAAGTCCACTTGGTATAATTTTTTTTCTATTTTATCACAATAGAGTTTTCAAGGTACCTACAAATAACATGCATTTTTACTTAATTTGGAAATGGGTTAATTTTGCTTGCACTTTCATGAACTTGGGATATCCTCTATGTACATAACATTGTTTGCATGGCTATGTTTTGAAGCCAGTCTCTTGTAGCCCAAGCTGACAGTCCTCCTTCCCCAGCTTCCTGAATGCCGAGACTGCAACCATGTAGCAGTACACCCAGCTTGTACAGCAGCGTTGAACTCAGCGCAGGGAGGTTTTTATGCAATATGAATATTTTACTGTATTTTCACTGATTTATTTGTGCGTTTGTGCACTTGGGTGTAGTACCTGCGGAGGCCAGAAGAGGGCATTGGATCCCCTGAAGCTGGAATCACAGGCAATTGTGAGCCATCCCATTTAGGTGCTGAGAACCAAATTCAGTTCTACAAGAACAGTCAGTCTCTTAACTGCCAAGCCATCTCTTCCATCCCCGAATACCTCACTTTAAACAGCCTGCATGTTTAAGCAACACAGACTCGATTCCACCTCCCCTTCTGTATTTATTCTGCATAGGGATAACACATCATCATGTTGTGTAAACTGACATCCAAAGGCAGGTCAGAATTTGGCCTGTTTCAATACATTCTTTCTGTGTTCTCACTCAGTATACTAGTTCGATATATACTTACTTTAGTGCGTACATTGAACACACACACCACATATAAACTGCATCAGCGAGGCTTCTTAGGAAGACTGACTTATCACTCTCCTGTGTGCTCACACTTGAAGCTCCCTGTGCTTTTATGTGCACATGCATACTTGTGTGAGATGGATCCTAAGGTTGCCAGGACGGATCCAGTCAGAGTCTGCGTTTGCTTTGTGTGAGTGACTTTGGGGCTGAGGTATCTTGTTGGGGTACACCTTTCAGCTGGGGACAAAGCTGGCATAACTGACCGGGCTTCAGTGAGTGAACTGAGCAGAGAACACATTATCTGAACTTTACCAGTTGCCAAATAACGGCATGCAAAGCAAATCCTTGCATAGACTATCACTTTCCCATCAAATGCCTTCATTATCTTAATAACAACGATGACAGACACATTGGCTGTGAAGCAAAATACTAACTTTGAATTTAGAGAAAAGTGTACTTTGCTTTTATTTATGTATTTACACAGGCCTTCTGGGTCTGTCAGAGAAGCAATCCTATAATTGTGCTGCTGCTGTTGGTTAAGGCGGGGGATGAAGCCCACTCCGTTCTCTTTCTGGGGATTTAGTTTGGGTCCTGCTGGCTTTGTTGTCTTGAATAATTAGAGTGTTCCACGGTGCTAGGCTCTCAAAGAGTGGAGGTAGCAGCTGAACCATTTCTTTGCCTCTTTTTTTACCCCCTCTCCATGGTTGTCTTCCTGGCAGGGGTCTTACCAAATGCCTGCTGATTTCTAGTTCCCTACTTAGGCTTAGGATAGACTGACCTGATTAAGATAAAACAAGGAAAATAGAACCACATAGACAAAAAAAAAAAAAAAGAGTTGTCCTTTGATTTAGTAGAAAACATCATGGAGGAAGAGATGGACAGAGGTATTCAGCTCTTCTTGACATGGTGGAAGGTGAGGCTGGCAGGGGAAGAGTTAATAAGCAGACAGCCCTGGGGTTAAATCTGAGACTTGGAGATATCATTCAGGCACACAAGTAGGAGATGAAGGGGAAGTTAGGCCAGGGGGCTGGGCAGTGGCTTTTGCAGTGGAGCCATGACTGAGTCTTCCCAATTCAAGTGTGGGTGAATATGTGGGAAACCTATTAGGAACTACAGAAGAGCCAAGTAGCTATAGAGGGGTTACTGTGGAAATGGTGGAGAGTGATGTGTGAAGGTATTCTAGGTTGTGAGAGCCCTTGCACTGCCCATGAAGAAAGCTGGATGTCATCCCAAAGACAACCTCAAGTCGACAAATCATTGAAGCCAGAACAGAGCATTCAGTCCTAGCTATAGAGAAAAAGCATTCTGGTGGCAACCGAAAGTAGGTGGGTCAGAGATATTCCAGGCTGTTGAGGATGGTGTTAGAGTGACCTGGGTCTCCTAGACAAAGGGTCTAAGTAGGCCACATGAATGGTGGAAAAGAGCCATGTTCAGACCCAGGAGGGCGGGACGGAAGGCCCCTGAGGATACAGAGAACAGTTCCCTCTTGTCTCCAGCCACTTAGGAAGGCAAGAACACCCTGCCACACAGGCGCGCGCACCCTGTTGTGCATTCATTACTGACTCTTGGCTCTCACATAGTGTCAGATGTTTTTAAAAACATGAATAGAACAACAAGATAGCGGCCAAACAAAATAAATCCATATGCCAGATACAACCCCAGCCCGCGTGTCTCCCGGGTGTGTTCTCTTGAACATTAATCTGTATAAAACAAAAAGCTCTGTGGTTAGAGGCAGCTGGACCATGATAAAACTGATTTGAACTCTCCTGGGCAGGGGTATACAAGAATACACAAGATGATAACTTTCTACAGCAAAGATAGTGGGCTTTTCCCCATGAGACACCCAACGACAGCAAAGGCCAGTGATTATTAAAACGGTGTGGTATTGGTCAGTGAATCAGCAAGGCAGAATGGATAACCCGGCAACCAACTGGAGCATATAGAAATGTAGTTTGTGATCCAGGGAACAATAGACCATGTAAATGCTACTGGGAAAACCATGCTGTCAGCTGAACAAAAGAAAACTTAGATAACTATGCATGTGCTGAGTATCAGAACTTCTGTGTACAGTGAATGGTTGGAAAAGCAAGCGGGAAGGGGAAGGGAGACACACTGGCGCTTGGGAACAGGAAAGTGTGAAAGTTACTTAAACAGAAGTCAGGGTGGAAACGCCACCCTAGTCGACGATAAAAGACTGTTGGAATGGCTGGAGGAATGGTTCAGTGGGTAGAGGCACTTGCCATCATGCCATGACCCAAGTTCAATCCCTGCTGGCACCCACATGATGGAAGGAGAGAAATAACCCCTGAAATTTGTCCTCTGACCCCCCACACAGGCACTGGGGTAACCTGCACACCCCCACCCAAAAGCAATCAATGTAATAAAACTTTAAAACTTTTAAACCAGGGTAACTTATTATTGGGAGGACCATTTTAATAATACTGCAAATATAACTTCACAATTAATATGAAAGAAAGAACCTACATGCACTCTAAAATTAGAAAAGTGTGTCTGTGTAAGGATACATGCAGAGGTCAGTAGAGGGCATTTGATCCCCTGGAGTCAAAAGCAGCTGAGAGTTGCTGGATGTGGGTGGTGAGAATTGAACTCTGGTCCTCTGAAAGAGCAGTACCTGCTCTTAACAACTGGGTCGTCTCCCTAGCCTCCAAACAACGAAATTTTAAAGGATGAGAAACTCCATCTCCATGTAACTGACTGAACAAGGCCTGGAAGGTATCTAGTGTAAAGGAAGGCAAAAAGAAACTGGACTCTTCCCTTGTGCATTGGTAGAACCAGTACAGAGGACATTGGCAGTGCCAGCAGAGCCAAGAAGAGAGGTGGCAAGGGTCATTGCCCTTCCCTGGCATGGCCATGGTAAGATGTAAAAAAATATATATATATTTATTTTATATATGTGTGTACTTTGTTCACAGAAAAGGACATCAGACAGTTGTGAGTTGCCATGTGGGGGCAGAGAATTGAACTCGAGACCTTTGGAAGAGCAATGAGTGCTCTTAACTACTGAGCCATCTCTCCAGCCCCTCATGGTAACACTTTCATACTGTGAGATATTATACAAACTCAGTGTGTAAGAGAATGATGCTCACTTGACAGATTTACATGACCCCACGTGGATGGCATTGCCCTACATATGGAATTGGGGTGGGGGGATGGGAGGGGAGGGTGGTCAGGGTGCATGTGAGGGGGGAGAGACGGTAAGAGGGAGGGAAGGAGAGGGAACTGGGATCGACATATAAAATAAAATAAAATAAAGTAATACAGTATAGGGGTCTTGATCAGGTTCATTCTCTCTACAAGTTAAAGAATTAAAAGGCAGGAAAATTTTTGTGTGCAAAAGAGAGAGAGAGAGAGAGAGAGACAGACAGACAGACAGACAGACAGAATGATGCTCACCAAATGCTGTGAAAAAACACTGGCATGAATAAAGCAAAGCAACCAACAGCACATAGGGTATGGAAGCAATTGTCCCAAAGGGAAAGAGACGAGAAACTATACTATAGGTAATAAACAAATAAAAACACCCGCAAGGTGCATTCTAAAATAGTGAAGGTCTGAGGCCATGTTTGTGGGGTGTTCCAACATGTAACAATGTTTTAAAACAAACATTCATGCATTTATGAATCAATCACTGCAATAATTAGTATTGACTGTCAATAGGCTCTGGACTCTGTTAAGAGACTTGCTTAATCAAGACTAACTTGATTAGCTTAATTGATGAGGAGGGATGGAGAGACCCGCCTTGAACCTGAGTTGCACTGTTCCACGGGCTGTTTTCTAGGCCCCATAAAGAGAGAAACACGACCTGAACACCAGTGTATATCTCTTTCTGCTTTCTGACTGTATATGCAACGTGCCCAGCTTCTCCTGCCCTGGCCGCCAGGCCCTCCCCACCCTGAAGGACTGTACCCTTGGACAGTAAAGGAAAATACCCTTTCTTTCCTTATGTTGCTTTTGTCAAGATGTTTGATCACAGCAACTAGAAAAGAAATTAATATAATTATATGACCAAAAATGAAGTATTTTCATTAACATAAGAAATAAACATACTTTTTTTTCTAAGGCAGAAGCAATCAATAGGGGATGTATCCTTTTATTGATTAGTTGGTTTGTGGGTTGGTTAGTTGGTTAGCTGGCTGGCTGGTTGGTTGGTTGGTTAGTTGGTTAGCTGGTTGGTTGGTTGGTTGGTTGGTTAGTTGGTTAGCTGGTTGGTTGGCTAGTTGGTTGGTTAGTTGGTTAGCTGGTTGGTTAGTTGGTTGGTTAGTTGGTTAGCTGGTTGGTTAGTTGGCTGGTTAGTTAGTTGGTTAGCTGGTTAGTTGGTTGGTTGGTTAGTTGGTTAGCTGGTTGGTTAGCTGGTTGGTTAGTTGGTTAGCTGGTTGGTTAGTTGGTTGGTTGATTAGTTGGTTAGCTGGTTAGTTGGTTGGTTAGTTGGTTGGTTAGCTGGTTGGTTGGTTAGTTGGTTAGCTGGTTGGTTAGTTGGTTGGTTAATAGAGACAGGTCTTTGGGAGGTGGTGGGGAAACAGTGTAGAAGCCCTGGGACTTGATATATAGGAGGGTTGATCTATGTGACCAGAGGCAGGAGGGATAAATAAGACCAGTAGAGACTGACTTCTGTGGAAGATGGAGTGAGAGGAGCTCAGGAGTTTGCTATGCAATTGCTTCTATTCTTCCTTCCTCTGTTTCATCTCTGTTCCCCAGCACCACTGTGTCTCTCCTTACTGGAGGTGACAATAAATTATTGGCTTCTCCAGCCATTCACCCGAGCCCATGGCGTGTGAGTCTTATCTTGGGATTCCGGCCCTTCCCTTCCATTATCTTTGTAGAGTACAGCTTCCTAGAGCCGGCCATGCATATACTTCCATGGGCTTTTCAAGGATGCTTCCAAAATACCATCGTTGTGAGGATGGACTGCACCAAAAATCTAATTCCTGTTGTTTCCAGGGACCAGGGAAAGAGTTTCAAATGGCCAATGTTGGTTCTGGTATATTCCAATCTGTGCTCAAGAGTTGTTCTGTTTCCTGTGTAGTCAAAGGACCCCATTACTAGCCTTCTGCACTGAAAAGCCTATGAACCGCTGCCCCCCCCAGCATTCTATGGAATTTCTTATTTTGCAACCATACAAAGCCCTCTGTTGTTCGTCTTTAACAGCCAGCTAACTGTAAATTGAGAGTAAAGTGGAGTGTGTAGACCCCCCCTTCCAAGTGTACAATCCTTCCAGCAACCAGTCTTACCTTTTATGTAAAATATATTTAGTACCTTGTAAGTTGCAATCCCTTTATGGCCCTTGAGTCCCAAACAGGGAATTGGAAAGGGTTTTTAAATGTCACTTACCAAAGGAACATATCTGCATTCAGTCACCCTCTTCTCTAAAGCCTCTGACCTTGCTAGAGACTGTCCCCTAAGCCCCCTTTTAATGTCCTCATTCAGGGGGATATACCTAGAAAGATTAGCCAGGCTTGGGTGTTTTCTGGGCTGTTGATGAGGAGGAAGCATCCTTAACATCCATCTGAAGGGTGCTGAAAGGTGACATCTTGTCATCATTGCAGTTAATTTTCAGTCCTAATGTTAACTATCCTGGCCAGTGGTGTCATAAAACAGCACTTGGCAGGATTTTATTGTGGAGCTGAAGAAAATCAAGTACTCCAGATGGCAGTTTGGAAGATCTTCAGGTGTTCTATCTGTAAGACACACAGGACCCTCACTGTGAATTGGCGCCAGCAGCCAATGTGTGTGTCTGAGAACTAATGAAAAGCATGGCATGTATCACTTAACTCTGTGTAATCTAACCAACTACATATGCCTACACTAATTACCCCTCAAACCCTTCACGTGAAGTTTCATTTTCAAGGCATTCACATTGATTTGCCCTGCAAGTGTTTTGGGGAGAGAGACCTTGGGATGACTTTTTGAGAGAAGAAGACTATATATAGGAGGAAAAGTAACAAATTTGATTTTGATGGGTATGGGTGGGAAATGCTGCACATCGAGATCTTTATAAAATTTGATTGCTTTTTAAGAGTACAGCTTTAGATTCCTGATGCCATACTGTTTCTTTTAATTATTATTTTATGGGTGTTCTGTATCTGTGCATCCTATGCATGTCAGGGTGCCTGTGGAGGCACCAGATCCCCTAGAACAGGAGTTAATGATAGTTAAAAGTCATCATGTAGGGCCTGGGAACAAAACCAGAGTCCTCGGGAAGAACAACCAGCATTTTTAACAGCCCAGCCATCTATCCAGCCCCTTGATAACATGTTATTAATTACAGTAAATTGTAGTTTACCTCTTGTACGTGTGCACTGACAGTGGAAAACATCTGTGTGAAGTCCTGTGAACACTACCTCTCCCATTCTTCCAGTCCCGCCTTTTACAGTGTGCTGCTCGGATATTCGTGTGACAACCCATCTCGGCTGCCATGCCCCTGCAGACACAGACACTTGTCAGCATGTCTTCATCCCTGGAGATGATTCTGACCTTGTTCAGCGGGACAGTCAGCTCAGCAAAGGCCCAGCCTATGCTTTTTGCCTTCTTTCCACTCCATTTCTCTCACTCTTTTGTGTGTTTCTCCAACCAAGTGATGGCTTTCTGATTCTGACTCTCAACTCCTAAATTCAGCTGGCTATCTTGAAGTATATCCATGATGTAGCTGAAGGCCACCGTGAATAGTGGTGGACAACTGCCAGTGTGCTCAAATCGGTGAGTTCCGGGTTCAGTGAGACCACACATCACCCTCTGACTTCATATACAGGAATGTACATGGGCATAGTTGCCATCCTTTTATGTGGGACTTGTGCTCTCTGGTCTGCCATGGCCTCCAGAACTCCCTAATGGCCTCAGACTCAGGCGTCTTCTCTCATGTCCTTTGTGTCCCTATAAAAGCAGTCTCTCAAGAGCACAGAATTCCCGCATTACTTTATACAACTTGCTTCATTTAGCCGCCTCCTCTGAGCATCTGAAAACTGTTAGGTGTGTAACGAGTCCAAGTGTTTATTCTCAAGGGTCACAGAAAAACTCTCCTTCAGAAATGCTACAGTCAGTGCGATTGCCTCATACCAGTAGGATAAACACATACCCGCCTCTTCTTAATCTTGCATGTTGCCTTTGAACCAAAGCAGGTCCTGGGACTGGATCGTGTTCTGAAGAGGTCGCTTCTTGAAGCTGTGTGCATTTCTATCGTTGTTTCCAGGTTTCAGATGCTTGCCATTAGTACTGGAGCAATGTGCATTCTCCAGGCACTAGCTACGTAAACAGCTGGTATTTACTTAGTGATGTAAACAGCTGGTGCTTACAGAGCACTCTGCTGGAGATTTGCTGCACCAGCTCATGGCCATGAAGCTGTTTGCTGAGCTTAAGACCTGGAAGGTTCTTTAGGAGAGGTCGTTTGGATTGTGTCCTGTGATAATGTTCGACTCTTACAAAGTCCAGTCTGAAGTAGCTGGGATAGGAATGTCAACAAAGCCTGGGGATCCCAGCCTAGGGGAAGACTCCCCCCTGCTTTCCCTTCTCAGGCCGGGCATCGGAGGAGCCCGGCATTGGAGGAGCAGGATCCACAGACCATTCAAGACAGCTGTTCATCCTTTTTCCGTGATACAGCCAAGAGCGGAGGCCCTGCCTGTGCCAGGGAGAAAGGGCACATCTAATAGTCTTGTTTAAGGGTTCTAGTACACGAGCCATGCTAAGAAAGTTTCCCTCCTTCCTGGGCAGCTGATGGGATGAGGCAGTCATTTGTGACATTTCAAAACCTGAAAGGTGCTGGAGTTTAGTTTGGTTTATTTTAAACTATTTTTAAAACGAGTCACTCAGACATTAAAAATCTCAACATAGGCCTGGCAGGGGCAAGCAGCTAACCTTAAACAAGCAATGATGGTGTAAGGGCAGTTGGGGGCCTTGGTTTGAGAGCACTCAGACTTAGCTAAACAAAGACAGTACTGACTAAACAAAGTGCTCCACTGGCTACATTTGGCCAATAGCTCATATGTACGCAGGAAGTTATGGAAGATTTTGAGTAGTGATCACAGAAGCATGAAGTGCCACCTAAGATATACTTATAATTTTCACTTTCTCACAAAATGTTTTAATGTTTATTATTTTCTTTTTAAAATATTATATGTATGAGCGTGTTACCTACATGTGTGTCTGTGTACCATGTGCACACAGTACATGAAGACACACAAAAGAGCCAAAAGAGCATCAGATCCCCTAGAACTGGAGTTACAGACACTTGTGAGCTGCTGTGTGGGTGCTGGGGACCCAACCAGGGTTCTCTAGAAGAGCAGCCACTGCTGCTAATGGCAGAGCCACCATCCAACCCCTCATCAACTATTTCTAACCTAGATATTCTAATCTTGGCTGTTCCTTTCCAAAAAGTAGATAATTTGCCCTGGGTCAATTAAGGTTGACAATGGACTCACTTCACAGTGGTGATACTATAGGTGAGCTAACAATGATTTTGCCAGAGCGTACTTTTAGACAGGGCAGTCTCTGACCTTGTGGGACCAGCAGCAGTCTGTGTGAATAACTGTCACAGCCCTGCATTCTACCTACTGTGGTGCTATGGCACTCTGTCACTGTGTGCAGATACAGTATGTTTGGGACACACCTGAGTCTGAGGCCATTAGGGAGTTCTGGAGGCCATGGCAGACCAGAGAGCACAATTCCCACATAAAGGGATTGCAACTATGGTTGAGAAGATCAGCTGGAGACTACTACATCTCCCAACCCTGCAGGTGGCCACAGCAGGCAGGGAAGCAAATCCTGAAGAGGTAAGAAAGAAAACTCAGCTCAGATTGTTCATCAACCTGGATCTGGGATGTCTGATGACAGGTGCTTTATTCCCAGCACTCTTAAACACAGTAGAATTTGGGAAAAAAAGTTTCCTGGTGTAATGCAATCCCTGGTATATAAGGAGGTGTAATTGCATTGAAACTCTACTCAGGGTACATGCCATTTCTTCCAAGAAGATGGGTTCTAGAGATAGGCTACCTGTACTAGCTTGGGGGCCTAGGGAAGGGTCTGGCCTGGTCTCAGTTACACAGATCTTGTTGAGGTCATCTGAGCTACTAGACACCTCTGGTGCTGGCTGTGGGAGCTTGGGGAGCTCCTGGCTGTGATGGTCATTTAGATGGGTAGCCACCTCTGGTCCTGGCTGTGAGAGTTTGATAAGGAGTGACCCAACAGATGGGGAAGATCACCAGGCTGTCAATCACCTCCAATCCCCAGCTTTCTGGATGGAAGAACAGGTTTTACATCCTTTCCCATTGGGAAGACAATCCTGTGTGTTTAACATTTCTGGTTTCTCGGGAGATCTGAGACCTTTATGCTATCTATGCTCCAAACAGGGCCACTGAAGGAACTGTGCTGATTGCACTCTGGGTAGTATAATAATAAATCCCAGCTGAGGAGCAGAGGACTTCTTGGCTCATATAACTGGGTTAGAGCAAACCACAGGAAAAAGCCCCGTGAAAGGCAGGGACTTGGTTACTCCAGTTGGCCCAGGACATAGCTGCTATTCCGTCTCTGCCCCTCTGACCTCTGCTCCCTTATGCAAAATGGCAGGATACAACATAAGGCAGCTATGGCCCACTGATCTCAGCACATAAGGGTCTCTTCCTCCTCCTCATTTTCTTCCTTCTTCCCTTCTCCTCTTTCTGGAACTCCATATGAAAGTGTTTCTGGTTTGTCTGATTTGCATGCCCGTGGCCTCTTGGAGTAGTAGCTGTTATAGATTGTGGGTGGGGGAGGCCTGTCATGGAATGGGTATGTGATTGTCTGGCCCTGAGTCACGTGTACCCACATTTGGTTTGTAAATGGGATGGGGGGTCTTTTGATAAGAGGATGGAGGATTCACCTCTTCAGACCTTTCAGATTCCTTGAAGGCTGGGCCTCCCTCCTTTGGATCCCTAGTTCTCTCCCACAGACCAGAAAGTGTTCTGTGACTAGAATCCTAATGTATATTTAGCAAGCTGCATGCTCTTTTGGCTAAATTCATGTGGACATTATTTTTACATATGTCCAAACTGAGTTATTCTAATACCTCTTAAAAGATCATGTTACACTGGGAAGATGACTTGAGGACCAGAGTTCTGATCCTCACAACCCACATAAAATGCCTGGTCTATGCCATTCCAGTTTCAAAGGCAGAGACAGACTCTCCAAGCAGAGCAACTTGGAAGCCTAAGCATCTGTGACCTCTGGGTTTGATTGAGAACCCTGCCTCAATATCCAAGGTAGAGGAGTAATTGAGCATGATGCTTGGCATCAGCCTTGGGTGTCCACACACACACATAAATACATGTGAACACACATAAACACATGTCCACACACACACACTGAAAGGTGCACACATACACACACACACACAGATAAGCAACAGCAATGGAAGAAAGGCTTTGTGCTGTTAAACTTCTGCATTCAGATATTCTGAGGGTGAGTCATTCAGTCACTTAGCACATCACTCTGGAAAGTGGCAAATTACTGCCTTGGTCCGCTTGTGAGGGATTTGGGACTTAATTTTAGGAAGAGGACAGAAACCAACTGCTCTATGATGTCACAAGAAGCGACTTTCAGCTGCTGTGGCGGGTGAAGGGTGAGCAGCACTAAGAAGGAGCCAGGGGTCCAAACAGGCTTCACCCTCCTCCAGGTTAGTCCTTTTGACTAAGCTGGCATAAGTATAGCATGATTTCAGTTAAGTTTGTGTTCTCGCATTAATTGGTCTATGTTTTCAAATGACGTAATGTACAGTGTACAAAATGTAAACATAGGCTTTCCTTCATTCTTAGTTTTTCTACAGCTAACTTGTTAGAATGCCATCAGACTTTTAAAGCTGGCCATAATGTAGACACCTGTAACATTAGCACTTGGGTAATGGAAGCAGGGGGACCAGGAGTTCAAGGTCAACCTTGACCACATATCAAGTTTAAAGCCAGCCTGGGCTACATGGTTTATTATTCCAACAGATAGCAGATGGCTAACCTTTTTAGGGTACCACTTCAGCTACCCCTCTCCCCAAAGAGGGAGTTGGTCCTTCCTGATCTAAAAGCTCAATAAACATAGTCTGTGTATTTCTCAGAAATACTTTAGAGGGATTACTCTGATGGCTGAAAGTCCTTAGTGGGCCTCTAATGAAACATTCTTTTAATTATATATTATATTTAATGTGCACATGTGTATCTGACTGTGTGTATATCCACCATGTTTGTTCAGGAGCCCTGGGTTGTCAGAAGAAGCACCAGAGTCCCCTGACCTGGAGTTACAGGCTTGTGAGCCACCACAGGTGCTGGGAACTGACCCTGAGCCATCTCTCCAACACCCTTTCCTCCTTCCTCTCTCCCTCCCTTCCTTCCTGTCTTTCTCTCTTCCTCCTCCCTCCCTCCCTCCCTTCCTCTCTTCATCTTTCCCCCTTCCTCTCCCTCCCTCTTTTCCTTCCTTTCTCTCTTTGTTTTCCAACTATGCTATCTATTCAAACTTGACAGATTAGAATTAATCTTTTGTTTAGTGTCTTAAATTATCTTACAATATTTTTTAAAGATAGTTTCATTATGTATCTGGCCTTAAGTCTCAGAAATCAGCCTGCCTCTACCTCCCAATACTGGGATTGAAGGTGTGCACCCCTATGTCCAACATAATAATAATTTTTATTGGTTACTTTGATGTAGTCATTGTATAGGAGGAAACTAAGACTTTTTCATCATGCATAAACAACATAAAATTTCATTTCTTCGCACTTACATGATCTTATACACAAGGTCTAGTTAAACCGATCATGACTAATACAAATGAAAAAGCTAAACAGAAAAAACGTTTGCATTTTTCTAGTGTGGAACATATTATATGTTCAATTCATATTTAAGTCTAGACTCTCCCAGAGGGTGTGGGCTTTCTTTTGGGGTTATTTGTGAAAATCCTGAATGATAAATGCTGACAAACTACCTTGTCTTTATAACTTAGACTCCTAGAGGGAGTTGATTTCTACAACAGATCATCAAAGACCACTCTCGAAAGGGTGGTTTTGTGTCCTTGAACTTGGCTGTGAGGGATCAGCAGGAGTCTGCAGTGCTGGTCTTAAAGCTGCTGAGAGGTAGCTCCCACCACAAATATCCATCCTGCTTGCTTAGTTACTGGAGTTTAATCTTTGCCTCTCTTGTCTCTCCATCTAGTCCAAGTGCATAGGGGAGGCAGATGGCAAGTACGTCCTGTTACTGGGGACTTCCTACTGATTCTTCTTCATCAATGTGTTGGGACGGCAGCTTCTTTGTGATAACTCACCTGCCCAAATATACCACTTCAAGTCCATCATTTACGGAGCTATGGGGTAGCTCACTGGGTAAAAGCTCTTGCTGCTGAGCCTGCGGATCTGAGTTTGGGCTCCAGAACACACATGGTAGAGAAAACCCACTCTGGTAAGCTGTCCATGTACTTCTACCATGCATCCCGGTGAACACATGGATGTTCAGGCATGCACGCGCGCGCACACACACACACACACATGCACATATGCACACACATGTGCACACACACATGCATGCACACACACACACACGCACGCACACAAGCACACACACACACACACACACACACACACACACGGTAAATAAATAAAGGTAGTAGAATTTGTTGATGAATGTGATTTAGTAGTTTTTAGCCTAACTGGGTGGCTTTGTTACCCGAAGAATCCTTGACTGTGTGTAACGTTTGCTTCCCATTTTCAGCTGGCATCAAACACTAGTCTACTTTCTATCTGGATGGAATTTGCTTATCTAAATATTTTGCATAGACAAGTTCTTGTAATGACCTTTTGTGGCTGGCTTCTTTCATCTAACATAGGCTTTAGAGTTGAACTTATCAACAGTTTATTCTTTTAAATATATGGATATATGGTAGGTATGGAGATGACATGTGTTTATTCATCAGAAATAAAAATTTAAATCTATTTAGTCCATTACCCCCCTCTCTGTGTGTGTGTATGCGTGTGTGTGTGTGTGCATGAGGATGGATGTATATATGTGTGGGGGATGTATGTATGCACAGAGAAGTATGTGTGCATGTGTGGTGTGTGTGTGAATGTGTATGTATGTGGGATATGTGTGTATGTGTCGGATGTGTGTGGAGAGAGAGAGTGTGTGTGTGTGTATGAGTATGTATGAATGTGTGTAGAGGATTGAGTATGTGTATATGTGTAAGGTGTGTGTGCATGTGTGTGTGTGTGTGTATGTGTGTGTGTATGTATGTGGGGGGTATGGTTATGTGGGGAACATTATAGACAGAGTTTATGTTCCACCTGGTTCTGAAGCTGTTTAGTGCCAAATATACAGAGGCTTATATTAATTATAAAATGGTAGATGGCTCAGGCTATTTATTGGCTAGCTCCCTCATAATTTCTATTAAACTATGTATCGCCAAGAGGCTGTGGCTTACCCATAATGCTCAGGCATGTTACTCCTTCAGTGGCTACATGGTGTCTCTTCAGTGACTCTTTGTGTTTCCTCTTCCCAGCCTCTTTCTGGTCTGGTAGCTCCGCTCATATTCCCTGCCTGGCTACTGGTCAATCAGCATTTAGTCATCAACCAATAAAATAAATATATATTCAGAGCATACAGAAGGACATCCCCCATCAGGATGAGTATATGTGTGGGATGTGTGTGGAGAGTGTATGTGTGTGTGTATGTGTGTGTGTGTGTGTGTGTGTGTGTGTGTGTGTGTGTGTGTGGTGCGGGTATCTGTATGTGGGAGGTGTGGGGTGGAGTCAGAGGAGTCAGTTCTCTCTACCATGTGGGTTCCAGGGATTGAACTCAAGTTCCTCAGATATGGCAGCAAGCACCTTAACTCTCTAAGTCATATTACCAGCCCCATTTTCTCCTTTTCAACTGACTTTTGATATGCTGTGATATATTATCTGATGTGCTGTGGCTTGCAGGTTTAATGTGAATTCCCTTGCAAGAAATGTGATTTGCACCAAAAGTGGGCTTGAGAAATGACTCAGCTGCTAAGAGTATATACTACTTTTGCAGAAGACCCGAGTTCAGTTCCCAGTATCGGGCATCTCCACAGGCTCAGATATCCTCGTCAGATATCTGTGGACGATTGCATCCATGTGCACACATCTCCACAGGCTCGGATGTCCTCGTCAGATATCTGTGGACGATTGCATCCATGTGCCCACACATCCGTGTGCATGTACACAATTTTAGCAGCTTGGTCCCACTTTGTTCATTTTCATATTTTTTCCTTACCCTTGCTTCTGTTGAATAATCTCTTCACCACTTTTGGAAAAGAACCGACTATAAATTGAGAGACAGCATTGAAGCAATGCTAGCCAACCGCACTGTACCCCAGTCTGTGTGTGGGAGCTGATTCTGGGCTCGCAGTGGAATTCCGGTGATTCATATCCCTGCCCTTTGCCAGCATTTCACTGCCCTAATTACTTTAGCCCTCTGATTAGTCAAGAGTGGAAAGTACGAGGGCTCACCTTTGTCCTTGTTGCCAAGACTGTTTCGTCTATACACACCCTTGAGTTTCCACAGAGATTTTACCAAAGTTGTGTCCATTCTGGCAAAGAAGCAGAGGGGCAGTGATAGATCAAATCTTCAGCACCATTTTCCCTATTCTTTGGTTGTGAAGCCTATGCCTGAGGAGGATGGCTGGCGTCCCATCCTATCATTGTGTGCATCATTGCTTCCAGGGACAGAATCTCTCACTGAACCTAGAGCTAGGCTGGTGGCCAGCCAGCTCCAACCCGGACACTTCCCTCCCACAGTGCTGGGGTCACAGAGGCGCACATGACCACACCGGCTTTTTGTGTGAGTGCTGGGGATTCAAACTCAAGTCCTCACAGCCACAGCAGAAAGTCCTTTTGCCCCCCCCCCCCACCAGAGAACCTCCCATGATCCCTTAGTTATCGTTCATCTCTGTGCCCTCAGGAGGTTTAAATATGGATGCCACCTTGACTTGCAGTAATTGAACACTTGGTCTGCAGGGAGGTGGTGCTTTGTGGAGAGGGCAGGATTTGAGAGTTTGAAGCCTCACCCTGCTTCCTGTTTGCTCTCTCTGCTTCCTGCTTTCTGTTCAGAAGTCGAAGCCTTGGCTTCCTGCTCTCTCTGGTCGACATGTCTGCTGCCATCATGCACCTTATCCCTCGAGCTGTTGGCCTGAGTCTGTGCATCTGTGTAGTTATCTTGGACAGCAACCTCCCCCCCCCCCCGAAACAGAAATGTAACTAATGCATGTAGCCTCTGCCCAATTAACAGAGAGGTCAGCCCTGTGGGTAAAGTGTTTCTTAAATGTCTTTGCACATCTTTCCCGGCTGCCACAGGGGCATTTCTGCCCATGTGTAAAGATACACCTTCAATAGCTAGAGTTTTGTAGCTCTATCCTTCTGCCATTCACCCCTTGTGACAGAGACTCAAGGCCAATCAGAGGGGAGATTAAAAAACTCTTCCCAAGTCCCTTCTCAATATGCATATGCCTTGGGTACGGCCTTCTAGTATGACCCAGAGGTGTCAAGGGTCTGTTCAAAGCATCTTGCAGTCATTTTTGTAAGCGTTTGGCTACCTTCAGGCTTGGATCACTGCTGTTGTCTCCTCAGGAGATGCGGATGTTAACTCCGCCTGGAGCCAGGGCTCACCAGAGTGAGGATGCTCAGCCGGAGAGACTGAGCTGTTCAGGGTTCATAGCTCGCATACCTCTAGGGTTATTAGGGTTTTTATTAATTTATTGTTTACATTCTAATCTCAGTTCCCCCTCCGGCCTCTCCTCTTGCTCCCCCACTCCCCTCCCCTACCCCTTATTTGTTCCTAGGAGAGTATAAGACCTCCCCTAGGAAGTCTACTAAGTCTGTAGACCAAGGCAATGCTCCACCCCCACGCCCCTGTGTCGAGGCTGAGCAAGGCATCTCTCCATATAGAATGGGCTCCACTAAGTCAGTTTGTGCATTAGAGTTAGATCTTGGACCCACTGCCAGTGGCCTCATATAGTGTCCCAGTCACACCATTGTCGCCTGTATTCAGAGTCTAGTTCAGTCTTATGCAGGTTCCCCATTTCTCAGACCTGAGTCAGTGCTCTCTTACTAGCTTAGGTCAGGTGCTGCTGTGGGTTTCCCCATCATGGTCTTGACTCCTTTGTTCATATTATCGCTCCTCCCTCACTTCGATTGTACTCTAGGAGCTTGGTCCACTGGTTAATTGTGAATTTCTGCATCTGCTTCCGTCTGTTTCTGGAAGAGGGCTCCAGCTTCTCTGGGGTTGTGGATTGTAGGCTGGGTATCTTTGGCTTTTTGGCTGGTATCCACTTATGAGTGAGTACATGTTATATTTGTCATTCTGGCTCTGGCTGTCTTTTTTCTAGTTCTGTCCATTTCAGACATATTTTTTTGAAGGCTTCCTTGGAGCTGGGGCAAAGGGCTAGGAATTCTGAAGTTGAAGCACCACGAAACTCAAGGTTTCTGCTGAGTTTTTGTTGTTGTTGGTGTTGGTTTTAAGCATTACCGGAGCTGTGGGTCATGTTAACATGTTGAGATACTTTTCAGGGTCAGGAGGACACCTTTTGCTGTGGTACCATTGTCCTTGTGGATGAATGGAGCTTAGACGTCATCATGTCTCCATCTTATTTTAAACTTGTGTTTTCTCTCAGGGCAGACTAGAATAGCATGTGAAAACGCCTGGGACACATTGAGGAGTGAGCGCCAGGTTAATTTTGGATAAGGAGTTTCCAGACAAAGGGGATGGGCAGATTTCACCATTGTTCCATTGTTCACTAATGCAGTGTGATGCACAGACATGGGACCTAGGGACACTAGGTGGGTCTTACGTTCTTTTGTTAAAACAAAACCCTGTGTTGTTGGCGTCTGATTTTTCCATCCAGTAGCAGATAAGAAAACAGAATATTAAAGCAGACAGACAGGTGACTAGCAATCTGAGATAAGATTCTGACATAAAAATCAGATGGATGGTCAGTGAGGACACACACTTTTCATAGGCCGTACCTATGTTAAAATGGAAATGCTAATTTTTCCTCATTTTCTTTGCTTTTTTGCAACTGATAACGCCTTGTGTATTTTAGCAGTTCATTCTGTCAAGAACTGGTACAGTGAGGTCGGTTACGTCAAATTGTATACCCAGGTCATTTACTCAGGACATCCGTGGCAAGAAACACTCAACATACCAATGATGCTCTAACGAGACACCTCTGTCTCCCTGGCCACAGATTCCATTGATGGAAAAGATTCAGTAACAATCCAACTCCCTGCATCAACAGTGGACAGTTTCAATGTGGGGACGCAGGTGGCAACACGATTCACTGTATTGAAAGCAGAGCATTGACACTGTAGTTTTGTTTCCACCACTCTCTGCACTAAGTTCTCCAGGTTTGTAAGGAATACTAGCAAAGCACTGAACACATCACTTGTGAGGTTTTAGCTGCATAAGATGCTGAGGGTTAACTGATGTCTTCCCAATGAGGTCTGGGCAAGCCCTGTGTTATCTGGGGACACCATGCAGGCAGACAATAGGTCACAAAAGCAAAGAGATATCTCTAGAGTGAGCTGTCCACAGAATCTCAGCAGCTGGGGTAGAGCAGGGTTCTCAGTGCAAAAGGTGAAAGGGATTGCAGAGGAGCTGTCCACTTAAAACCCACGTGGGTAGCCGGCTTGAGGGTACCATCTTGGGGATCCAGGAGCCATTTGTGGCGAGGAAGACAGCAAAACCGCAAGTTTCCTGCTCCGTGTGGCCTAGAGAAAAGGCCACTCTTCAAAGCCCACATCCTACAGCGCACACCGTCAAAAGCCTGCATTACAGATGGCAGTTCGAAGGCTTCCTAAGAACCCTCTCAAATCATGGGATGCTTGGCTGGGCTGAATACCACAAATAGGCCAACAACAACAAAATCATTCTTGGGGGGCATTCTGTTAGGTTTTACACAGAGAAATACATTGCAAGATCTACAGTTGTAAAGGGTGTGTTTAGTAATGTAGGGGTGGCTAGAGATGTGAGTATTTACCAGGGAGTTACATAGAGCAGCAGACAGACATCTTGTCAAATCACAAGTGTTTCCCTGAGATGATCTTCCCTGAGATGATCTTCTCAACTCATTCTTTAAGTCTAGTACACTAAAACCCCAAGTCAGTATTCTGATGCTGGAGTACATTTGAGTGGCATGGCCTTCCTTAGAGAAAGGCACCAATATCCCCAAATTCCTAGATTAAAAGCTATTCTGAAGGCCAGGGAAATGGCTCATTGGGGAAATTACTACCCCCTCCCAAACATGATGACCTGAGTTGGTCTATAGCATCCACGTCAGAGCTGAGCCTGGCAGCATAAGCTATAATCCAAGAGATAGGCAAGTGGAGACAGGGAGGGGGGGGGCTCCCTGCATTCAGCAAGAGAGGGCCATCTCAAAATCATAGGAGGGGAAGGGGTTTGGGAAGGAAGGTGCACGGTGTGGATCTTTGGCCTCCATATGTACCGGATGCACTCCTACACAGTCGCATGTAGATATGATACACTCATGTACAATTCTAGCCGGAATGCCATGTATCTATAAATAGCTTATAAATATGTTTTCAGTGGTATTCATAAGGTTGCTATTCGACTATGAGGCACCTAGTACCAATGTGGGTATCAGT
This sequence comes from Phodopus roborovskii, assembly GCF_943737965.1. NCBI lineage: Eukaryota > Metazoa > Chordata > Mammalia > Rodentia > Cricetidae > Phodopus > Phodopus roborovskii. Next base: position 3,663,215 of record NW_026126586.1, on the reverse strand, counting down.
TTAGCCTTTAAAACTCTGTCGTTTCTTCTTGCAGTGTCTTGGCAGGTTACAATGGTACCATCTTCGCATATGGGCAGACAGGCAGTGGCAAGACATTCACCATCACAGGTGGGGCTGAACGCTACAGCGACAGAGGCATCATCCCCAGGACTCTGTCATACATTTTTGAGCAGTTGCATAAGGTAAAGAAAAAAAAAAAGCTCACATTTAATTTGATATATTCAGCAGAAATAGACCTTGGCGTGGAAATGTGCTAAGGCATCTATTACACTGAGCCTGCTTGGGAATGTGCTATTGTACCTCGGGCCTTCACATTTAAAGAAAGGTTCAGACCTTGCTGGAGGAGTGGAAATTAAGAAGGTGCTTCTCATACCATGGTTAGGACTTTGTCAAAGGCTGGGGCTCCATCTGAAATGTCTACAGGGCTTAGAGAGAGAGAAAGAGACAGACAGAGAGAGAGAAAGAGATAGCGCTTCTGTGGTGGAGTGGGGTGTCTGGGTGTGTGGGCCTGCATATGTGTGTGGGGGGGATACAGAAGTGGATGTGCAAGGCCCTCTCTTGCTCTCCACTGGTTTTGTTTGTATTTTGGCTTTTGGGGTAGGGTCTTTTGCTGAATTGAACATGGGCTCGCTGATTTGCCTGGCTGGTGAGTGGACTCTGGGGATGTCCTTCTCTCCCCCAGCATGGCGCTAGGGTTACTGCCACACACACCACCGTATCCAGCCTTTCACAGGGTGCTGCGGATCTGAACTCAGATCTGCCTGCTGGCGCGGCAAGCCCTTCATCCCCTGAGCTGTCTCCCTGCTTGGGTAACTAGTATCTTACACTCTGCAGTTAGAAACGCTTGTACTAAAACAACTCTTTCTCTAGCCCTAGAATAACCATATTAGCCATATGGCATGATTATCACTTACCATATTCTGGGTTGCCAGGAAATAAAGCCCATTGCAGCCCTATTCTAGAGGCATTCCTATCCCTGCTGGATGTGTCACCTGCTTAGGAATGTTTTTCCTGCATGTGTGTCTGTGTACTATACACATGCTGGTGCCCAGGGACGCCAGAAGAACTGGAGTGTGGATAGTTGTGAGAAACCATCTGGTCACTGAGAATTGACCCCAGGCCCTCCGTAAATGGAACAAGTGCTTTAAGCCACCGAGCCATCTCTCCAGCCCCCAGATGTGGCTTTTTTAGTACAACATATATTGTAACTAGCAGACTAGGCGTCTTTAGTCCCATACTATAGTTGGAAACTCTAAAACTAAGCCTCCATTGAGACAGTTTTCTCTGGGTCCACATCTCACAAGAGCCAGCAGCCCACAGCTCTTTAAGCCAAACTGCCGCCTCGCTTTGCCTCCACTTCCTCTGTGGCTCCCATTGGCTTTGTGTTGTTGGCCGGGTTTGGATCCATTTCCTGTGATGAGTCATTTAACTTCTGTGGGTTTCTGCTTTCCATTTTCTGAAAGCAAGGGGTTGAACTGCTCTGGAAGCTCTCTGTCTTCCTTCCAGCTCCAGCAAGTCCTTGGATTCTGTTTAAATGTCTAACTGGCTTGCTGTAATCGTCGCTCTGGAATTCCCTACTGAATGTTATTTGCATTTTGAGCTGCAAAGATGAGAAGAAATTGCTGAGATCCGCATAATTCTAATTGCCAGCCAGAAAGCAGCAATTACCATTAGTTCAGCTCTTCTCTCACGGGCCCAAGAGTGCCAAACGTGTGCGCCAGAAAAGCGCAGGACGATGGGCTGAGTAGAGCCTGTGGGCCACACCCAGAACCCTTCGCATCTCCTGTTTTTCTGACACTACCTGCATTTCCTTGTTCATGTACTTCACAAACAGGGGCTATAATTTCCAATAGCTGTTGTTGCCATGGACCAAAGTGGAAAGCTGCCATCCTAAAGGATGGGCAGGCTTGCATAGGCTGTTTGGGTTTTGAGGATGTGTCCCACAGATGGCATGTGGCTTCATGTCTCAATGTCATGGAGCTGTGGTGGGTGACAGGCACAGTATTTTAAGATCTGGGGCTGGAGGGTTGGTTAAGGACTTGGCTTTTGTTCCAAGGTACAGGCAGCTCTCACTGTGTAAACCCCAGCTCCAGGGGACCCACCACCCTCTTCCAGGCTCTATATTCTCATCACATACCCACAGAGATTAAACAGGCAAGTGAAAGTAATAAAAACAAATAAAGTTCTGGGCACACTGGATATGCTTAGTTCATGATCATTATTACCATACCATTAATATTTGTATATGTAAAGACTTAATGATTATTCCCATACTCATTAATATTCATATACGTTCTGGTGGCCTAATGATGCCTGGACCATTTCAGAAAACCTTTTGATGCTCTTAGAACCAGTGAAGCCAATTTCCTTGGATAGGCTGAATAAAATAAACAAATACTCTCCTAGGGGAAAGTATGTTTTGTGTCTTCTAAAATATTCTCTGTGCTAACCAAAGAACACCTCTGGACATCTCAAAGTCTCCAGGGCATGGACCATCTGCCAGAGTTGTTGGGACATCCTTGTCATTGATGTCACTCAAAACCTTGTTCAGTTCTGAATCATCCCGAGTGCTTTCCTGGACTTGGAGAAAGCCCCCCTGCAGCCAGGGAAACTGAAATGGACCATTTTCTGCCATGGGCCACACCCCTTCGTTATAATCACAGTGGATTGTACTGAAACAAGCAGGGCATCTCACAGTGCCCCACAAAGTGTGTCCACACTGGAGACTGGAAAACACAGACTTAAGTCAGAGGCCCCTACAGGATTGCCCTAGATCTGAGAGCTCAGCAGGAGCCTAAAGCCGAGTCCTTCTTCAAGACCAGCCGAGAGCCCAGTGTGTGGTGTGTTGTGAACCGCCTGGGAGGGAGAACACATTTTCACTGAACTTGGGAGGGCTCCATTTGTTTGAGAGCTTGAGTCTCCTTACATCGGAGCACTGTGAGGTCAAACTTGTTTGCGGCAGAAGAACTATCTGTCTGCAGGAAACACGTGTGTTACATTTCAGTCTGGCAACCCAGGTGCCGAAAAGGACCAAGAAAGGTAGCTTGCCACATCACTCAGTGAGATGGGAGCATGTATGCCAGAAAAACTGCAGGAGAAGGGGAAGCTGGAGGGGCCACGGCGGTGTCCTCATCCCCGGGGCAGTGGGCCAGCCACTGCTGGCTTCGGACTCTAATTCTACAGGAGAAGGCGTCCCCATTACAGATGACTTAAGTTCTCTGTCCTTTTCTCATGCCCATTCCTTTTATACCCTTGTATTATTTTAGCTACTTTGGCCAGGGCTGGCTGTAACAAAATACCCCAGGAAAGCAGTTTAGATTAGGGTGTGTTTTGCCTCAGTATTTGAAGACGTAAGTTCCCTGTGTGGGGAGGGCATGGGGGTGGGAACATGACCTCACTGGTCACAGTGTGTCCACAGTCAGGAAGAAGCATGAGGAATGCTGGTACTCAGCCCCTTCCTCTCTTTACCCACTTACTCAGCTCAGGACCCCCGTCCATGGGAAGGTGCCATCCATATTCTGGTGGGGGGTTCCTCCCCAGTTACACTTCTCTGGAAATCTGTCACACTCACTTCACCATTTAGAGGCTTCTAGACATAATCCTTGAAAACAGTTATCGATGGCAGTAACGGTAGCAAACAGCCACAGTGGTTCATTGGTGCCCAGGTATTTTTGGTAGGACTTGAAATACTGTAGACATCCTTCTCTTATGTCAGTTTGCAAGGGCAGGGGCATTTCATAACTTATTATCACATGGGAGCATGTTAGAAGCACCCCTGCTCTACCAAGGGTGGAGTTTCACTCCCAGCACCGGCATTGGGTGGCTCACAACAGCCTGTAACTCTAGCTCAAGGGGATCTGATGCCCTCTTCTGGTCTTTGTGGGTACCTGCACTCTTGCGTGCGCGTGTGTGCACACACACAAACACCACACATACGCACAGAGTAAATAATTAAATCTTGTTTTAAAAGAACATAAAATTCTGAGTAGTAGGAAAGTAAAGGAAAGTTAATTATGATCATGAATGGAAACTTTGGCTCCTGGTCTTTGAACCAAAGCAATAAGCTCTGCTGTTTATGAATCGACTGTTCACAGAATGTCACAGATTGTAAGTTTATTTGTGCTTCCTTAGTAACCTTTTGGGGGGCTCTGGAAAGTAAGAAATGATGTATTATTCAGTTCTACAACCAACTTGGCTCACTGTAAGTGTATATTGGCATTTTATGTATAATGTGGAACCAATAAAAACTAACAGACTGAAGTTCCTTATAATCATGAATATTGGCTATTACAAAAAGAAAGAAAAAAGAAAAGAAAGAAAAAGAAAAAATGGGCGAAAAAAAAAACACCTCATGCAGACGGCCACAGCAGCTCAAAAGTGTCACGAACTGCAAATGTAAACCATGTAAATGGAAAAGTCCAAGACAAATGGTGTGCTTCTCTCTAGCCAAACAGTTGTTTTTAGTCATTTAACAATGCCTTTCCCTTCTCCATCCAGGATAGCAGCAAGATCTACACAACACACATTTCTTACTTGGAAATCTACAATGAATGTGGCTATGACCTGTTGGATCCAAGACATGAAGCCTCCAAACTGGAAGATCTGCCGTGAGTAGCAGGGTAACGGAGAGCAGCAGGAAATGGTTTTCAGATGTGTGTTTCCGTTGTTTCCTTTGAAATGTGCTCTGTTTCTGGTCTCGATCATAATTAGCAAATATTGGATCGCATCATCTTTCTGTAATGAGCAGGAGTGATGGGAACTAAGATTGCTTGAAACTCGTTTCTCAGGGGAATCTCTGTGGCACTCAGCACGAGAGTGCAGTGGCTGGTCTCAGGGGGCATTTCAAGATGGAGGACAGCACTTTATCCCACCATATGAAGCCACGCCCTCCTTTAAATATGCCCTTCTTCCAAAAGCAGTATTCAGTGTATTCAGGAGTAAGACAATCTGAGCGAGAAAGTAAAATGGGAAGTGTTCCTCAAATGTTTCTCTGCTGTCCCTAGCACCAGCCTGTACAGCCCTGTGATGGGACCAGCATTGGCTGTTTCAGTGAAATGAATGCAGCATCAGATCTGTTGACAGAGGATGCTCCCCTGCCGGGATCACAGGGTCGCTATTTGCTATTTGTTTGGAACCCGCCTGAGTTTGGTGCTGTAATTGGTAATCATTCACTCATGTGCTTATTTTCAGGTGTTTTTATGTATTGGAAGTACACGCATGCACATGCTCCTTGCAAATGAGTATAAGTAACCAGTGGAAGTCAGAAGAGGGCCCAGTCCCCTGGGCCTGAGTTTTAGGCGGCTATGAGCTGCCTGGACTGGGTGCTGGGAACTGAACTCAGGCCCTCTGGAAGGCTATTAATTGCACAGCCATTGCTCCATCCCCAAAATGTACATTTTTATAAAATACTCTAAGGTAGTGTAGAAATATGTGTGAATCCGCTGTAAAAAAAGATAACCAATTGACTACTGATAATGCAAGTTTCATATTCAGTAAACAAGTTAAATTAGTAAAAAGATTGGAAATTAATACAATCCATAATCCATACATTCTTTCATTAATATTTGTTGAGGCATTTTCATATATCACCTTTTTTAAGTTTACAAAATTCCCAAGATGGAGTCGGGAAACAGAACAGTTATTTGTACTGTAAGTGTTGGTGTAACAGTAAGGAGAGAAGAGGAATCACTGGCTCCATGGAAGGAATTCAAACTTAGGAGAATAAAGTTTCCTTTTCAAAGGGTATATCTTCTTAGTGGGGATGAGAATGGCGGCATCAGGCAGAGGGCACGGCCAGGAAGCCTGTGCTGTGAATGGGTGGCGTTTAGACATGGCGCCTCTGATGTGGACAGGTCATTAAGGAGAAGCCCTGCTCCTTATTGGTCTCATAAAAGAGGGCCATGATGTTGCCTTGTGCATTCTAAAATGCTGAGGGCTTTAAGAGAAGTTGGTAGCTTATAATCCAGAAGAGAGCCGAGCTGACTCTTGGCTTGGCACTGGGAGCCACTATGACTGTGAGAACTATTTCTGTTGTTTGCAGTCTGCCCAGTTTATTTCCTGTCCCAGCAGCCCAGCTGCACTGCAACCAATATCACAGAAGCCCCCGGAACCAGCTTGAGGAAGGGCTTGAACATCGGGGCTCTGGCTTGAGGCTCATTTTTGTTCTCATCAGACTTTTGTTTTATAGTCTCCAGGTGACTGACATATCTGCAGATGGAATCTTGTTTAAATTGTTTTCAATAGCTGGGCATGGTGACACATGCCTTTAATCTCACTATTCTGGAAGCAGGCAGATCTTTGTGAGTTCAAGACTAGCCTGGTCTACAGAGCGAATTCCAGGACACCAAAGGCTACACAGAGAAACCCTGTCTCAATAAACAAACAAAAAAGTGTTTTCAACATATTAGAAGGCTGTTTGATACCATGTTCGTAATGGTAATAGGTTCACCTATAGGGCCTATGCAATAAACAAACAAAAAAGTGTTTTCAACATATTTAGAAGGCTGTTTGATACCATGTTCATAATGGTAATAGGTTCATCTATAGGGCCTATGAACTCCCCAGCCCTGGGTTTTGGGCCAGGTTTACAGGGGGCCTCAAATCCAATTAGAGAGCCATTGGTTACACCAATGACATTCATGCTACTATTACACCCAGGAGGTTATCTTTTCAGACCAGGCATTATTGTACCTAACAAGGGTCACAGCTGCGTAAGACCGCTGATAACTTTTCTCCCTCAGTAGCCCACATAGCACCTTCTAGAACTATGAAAACTAGCCAGCAGGGAGAAAGCTGCCTGATCAATCAGCTTCATTTCTCCAACTCCTCTGACCAGCGTGTGTACTGTCTTCCACAGTAGAATTTTACTAACAAGTTCTGCTGGGCAGCTAAGAGTGATGGTAATAACTGCGCCATTTGGGATCCTCTGGGACCCATTTTCATGACCAATAATTCAGGGAGGTTAAAACATTGTCTTCAGTTAGGCTTGTCAGTACCCAATAGTTTGCAGACATTAAGCAATAATCCAGGAACGAAGGACTTTTCTCTGTGAAACAGAGAGGGGAGATAAGGCAGATGTTTGCAGAAAGGAGAGGAAAGAGGTGGATGAAGCAAGAGCCAGCTGCCTAGGGAGACTAGCCAGCCATATTGACGAGCTCTGAGTTTTAAGACCCTGCTCCATGAATACAAAGGAAGAGCAATTGAAGACGATTCCCAACATCAACTTTGTACACATCCATATGCATGCCCACACATGGCAAACATGCCTGTACACATGTGAAGGTATGGCCGTTCTAAGAGAACAGGATATCCAGAGTTCTTGAAGCCAGGATCTTTGGAACCTAGTCATAGCTAGAAACTTTAGACAGATTATTTCATTTTTCTGGATTTCTTTATACAGTGTAGGCATTGGGTCAAATACTGTTTATCAGCCTTCTACTGTCCAATGCCTAACGGTCAAGAATTGGTGATGTTCACAGTGTGGGCCTTTCTTGGTGATTTCTCCCTACTTTACCCAAGAATGGATGTTTTTAAATGTTCCCATTTGGAAAAGAGCAAGGACAATTATTCCATTCTCCCTATGACTCTGCGTCCCTGAGCATGCTTAGCATTTACTAGTGACTGTCAGTGCTGATCAGGCTGTTGCTAGAAATGTCACGGGCTTGAGTTGTCCTTCAGTGACTTGTCTTTCATTTCAGTGTGATACTGCTGATTCAGTTAGAGGTTAGAGGAAAACTCAGGACACGTTGCACACTGACAAACTAAGGCATGCATGTATATAGATCAATAATAAAATAAAAATGTAAACAAATGCACATATTGCCACTACAAAAATTAAATCTGTCCTAGACCTAAATATGCAGTTCAAAAATAAAACTCTGGAAGATAATGTGAAAAAAATCGGGAAACCAGGTTTAGGCAGTGAGTATTTAGATATAACACCAAAAACATGATCCATGAAAAAAAAAAATACTGGGAAGTGGAACTTTATTAAATTAATTTTTTTGTTGTTCTGTAAGAGCCTCTTTTATACAGTTTACATCCAGAGCTGGAGAGCACTGGCTGCTCTTCCAGAGGACCCGAGTTCAATTCTCAACTGCCATGTGTCTGCTCACACCACCTGTAACCCAAAAGGATTTGGCATCTTCTGTCTTCCACGGGTACGGCATGCATGTGTTACAATACATATGTGCAGGCAAAACACAGATACACATAAAATAGTAAGCTATAAAGTAGATTTTTGTGCAGGCTATACAATAACTCTTAAAAGCCAGAAAGGATAAAGCAACGGATGATTTCAAGTGGGACAGATCTCACCAGCCACGTCTCTTAACAACTGAATGCACAGATGACAAGTTAGCAGATGCAAACAAGCTCAGCGCCATCTGTAATTAAAGAAAGCAGCAGTGAGGGACCTGTGTACCTGTGAGAATGGCTGAAATCCCCACGTCTGACAATACCAACCAACGGCTGGCAAGGTGGTAGAGCAGTGGAAACGCTCACCGCTGGTGGTAATGCAGAACGATGTGGCTACATCTGTGAGACCAACTGCAAGCGTCCAAACATCCATTATACAACATAGCAATCGCATGCCCAGATATTTACCCAAGTGCGCTGAAAACTCAGATTCACACAAAAACCCGTTCACACGTATGAAGAGCAGCCTCATTCATCCTTGCCCCAAGCTGTCACCGTGATGTTCTTCACCAGGATGGGGGTAAACTGTAGTGCGTCCATACAGTGTGGACACAAAGGAAACTACTAAGTCACTGAAGAAGTTTAACGCATATTGCCAGCAAAAAAGTCACCAAGAAAGCCTGCACATCCACCTAGCTGGCATTCTGGTAGAGGCACACTTGTAGGCAATAACATGACCATGTTTGTCAGAGCTTGAGGGAAATCAACAGAGGAATCATGAATGTGGAGTCGTCTATATATTATCTGATGTGGTCACAAGGGATACATGCAGGCCCAAAACCCAGAGAATTCACAACTCAGAGAGGGACCCCTGATGTGCACAGGGCAGAAAACATTCACCAGCAACAGGAAGAGACATAGCCAGCAAGTGGGAATAGTTCCCAGGAAACCTCACTTACGCTGCCTAATCCCATTTCTACACCATTCTTGGGGCGACAGAACAATAGAAGAGGCCAGCAGAAAGCAGGAGCTGTCAGCTAGAAGGTGCGGATGGTTGTATAAGAACAGCACAAATGGCTGCTGTGACGGAAGACGGTTCTGCTGGCGCACACCAAGGTTCTCAGGCAGTACAAAGCTATATATTCCCACCTGAGCACAGCATGACGGGCACTCTCTACACCGTTGTCCCGCCTGTGATGCGTTAAGAGTTCCATAGACATTCTCATTGGAGGGGCTGGAGTGGATAGCTCAGTGCACTGACTGCTCATGGCCACTCACAACCACCTGTCGCTCCAGTCCCACTGAATCCACTGCCCTCTGGCGTTCACAGGTGCCTGCACACACTTAGCATAGATGCGCAGGGACACATACATACACAAAAATAAAAGTTGAAGTCTTTAAAAAAAAAAAAAAAAAGATGCTCTCATAGAAAAAATTGGGCACCAGATTGTGGTTTTTAAATTATCCCCTGCAGCTGATATGAATGTACAATTATCTTAAAAGGTTTGGATTTTAAATTATCCATATGCTTATATATATAGATATGCACACAAATATGCATGTATGTCTTCAGTCTACTTCTACATTAAGTAATTTAAAATGAAAATGGAGATCGCCTTTGAAAGCACCTCGTGTCACATGCTATAGTGGGAGCATCATTAATTTAAGTGTTGGTCTTAGCTGTGCAGACATGTGTTAATCTTAGTCTTCCTAAATAGAAAGCATACCATTCAAGACGGTGATGATTTCCGTGGCTGTTACTGTAAAAGAATCGCAGGCTGGAGATATAGTTCAGTGGCTGAGCTCATACTGCTCCACCAGAGGACCGGAATTCAGATCCAAGCACCCATGTTGGTTGGGTGACTCCCAAATGTCTCTACCTTCCGCTCCAGGGGATCCAATGCCCCCTTGTGGCCTCTGTGGACACAAGCACAGCGCATAAAATAAACCTTTAAAAACCAACAAAACGAAACAGTAGGCTCCAGCATCCACTATTGAAATCTTAGCTAAATGACTCTGCACAGCTCTCTCCTAGACACTTTCCTTAAAACAATGTGCAAAATCATGTGGGAATGCGTCCCTTGGACAAAGGTCACTGGGCAATGCACAGCCTGCATGGCCGTGAGGGACATTTGCAAGTTGACATTTAAAAAGAAGAAGAAATTGCATGCGTGCCCTTGTCTATAACATGAAAATGAGGATCTATATTCATGGCAGTAACTTCTGGAAGTTCCTGTCAGGCACGTGGATAGTGCTGGAATGCTATGGAGGCGGGGAGGGTGTGGAGAGGGGACAGCTCTCTCATTGATGGCTTCCATTATTGAAAGCAAGAACTTGGCTATTGCTCTTCATATGCCTTCCAGTAACTCACGGCGAGCCTACAAATTCCTACTGAGTCGCCAAATGGAAATGATTCCATTTATAGAGAAAACACAAAGCTGGTTGCTCCCCCCTCATTAAGCAAGCTGGGTACACTTAGCAGAACTTTTCCACTTAGGTGTCCAACTCAGGATGATCAGTGACTTTTGCTTCAAATCTAAACATTTTAGAAGCATTTTGTAGGGAAACTATTCACAGGCCCACTCCAAGCAACCAAATAAATAGTCTGGTGGGTTTCCATCCTGGAAGGGAAATGTTTATTTAAGAAACACTAATACAGTCCTCTTGCAAGCCTGTAGAAACTGTAGTCAGGAGCAAGGACTGGATGGAAGTCTGAGGAAATAATGGCTGCGGTGTGAGGAGGGGGCGTGGGAGGGTTGTTAGGGAAGGAATCAGCTTGGTGGAAAACGTCTACTACTGATGTTCATTGCCCCTTCAAAACGATGCCCACAGTAGTTAAGAGTGGAGGACATTCTCATTTCCCAGTAAGCATCATGGCAAGAGGGAGTGGCCAGCGCAGGGTTTCCAGAGGCTGGGGGGGGCAGGGGGCGGCTGACAGGCTGGCAGTGAGTACCCCAGTGATACTGTGAGCCAGCAAGAGCAGGCCAGGCAGTGAGCAACACAGCCAAGGCATGGGGCAGAAGCCAGGAGAAAAATCATGAAGAAATGGCAAAAGAGACCCTAACTGGAGTGAGGAGGGGAGAGGGGTGAGAGAGGGGGGGTGAAAGGGAAAGGAGACAGGGGAGAGGAGGAGAGAGAGAGAGAAGAGGGGGAGAAAGAGAGGAGAGAGAGAGAGAGACTCAACGTGCATAAGAAGCTGGGTATGGTGGCATGATGGGAGATGTCATTTTGTATATGTTTCTCATACTGGTTAATAATAAAGCACTGTTGGCCAATAGGAAAGGAAGATTGGAGGGACTAGGAGACAAGGAGGAAATAGGAAGTAGGAAGGAGGAGTCAAGATGGAGAGTCTGGAGAAAGCAGTATGCCGCCGGCTCCCTGGTAAGAGAAGGCCATGTGAAAATACATAGATCAGCAGAAATGGGTTAATAATTAAGGCAGAGCTAGCCGATAAGAAACAAGTAACCGGGCCAACAGCATTGTATCAAATACAGAGTCTCTGAGTGTTATTTGGGGCTGGCGCGGCAGCAGGACAAGACCGGGCGGCGGCAGGCAGAAAAACCGTACTCGTTACAGTGGCACACACGTCTAATCTTTTAATTCCAGCACTCGGGAGGAGTGCACAGATTAATCTCCATAAGTTCAAGATCAGCCTGGTCTGCACAGCAAATTCCACTGAGCAAGGGCTACACAGTAAGGCTCTTTCTCGGAAACAGACAGACCGTTCCGGGATGTCAGAGGTGGATCTTCTTCTGGGGTGCCCACAGATGAGAGTTTAGCAGGCTGAGAGCGATCAGTGAATTTCGACATTAGCCAGCATCTGCATCTGCCTTTCAAAAACTCCATAGACATGAAATCAGAACATCCAAAAAAAAAAAAAAAAGTCACAATACACAGCTGAAACCAACCTGAGGGAAAACCCTGAGAGCATGCAAACTGGGTTCTGAGCAAAGTGGCCAAGCCAGGCTAACGCCTGTCAGTCATACTTGTATTTAATTGGTCCACTGAATTTAAAAAGTAGTATTAAAAAGCCCATTAAGAGCAGCCACATCAGGACCAAAGGCTGTAAATAATCCAGAAGGAAAACAGAGCAAATCAAACACCAGTGACCACAACGAGGAGCTAATGCTTTCTTCCTTGCGCTAAGTGGGGGCCCCATAGAAATTATCCTGCCTGCCTCCGATGGTCAGACACTTAGCAGTTCACTTGCCTTGCCCATGTCCCCGTAGGTCTCTCTGCAGAGGGAACTGGCTGGAAAGTAAAGACTGAAAATAGGCCTCGGTATGTACCCACCTTTAAGGGAGCAGTAGTTCTACCCAGTCACCCAGAGCTTTGAGAATCTCTGATATGCAGATAGCACAGGAGCAATCAAATAAGAAAGCCTTGTGAGAAATGTCGGTGAGACAGTGTGGTGTAGTGGGTGGGACCCCTGGTGGCCATGCACAGGAGTAGGTTTAGGACTGGAGTTAGACTCGGGGTCAGGGCTTTAGTGAGTACTAGGGTTAGGGCTAGGGCCAGGATTAGCGTTCAGTCTAGGGCTAGGATTAGGATGAATGCCTTGGTTAGGAAAGGCTACTGTTAGGGCTGTGGTAGGAGTAAGGAGTTAAGGAGAGCTTTTACCGCCTTCCTTTCTCTGAGACCCTCCTTCTGGGGTCTGGCAGGAAGGAGTGGAATCCGGTCTCCATATTTATCTTCCTTCATTATAGGCAAGCACCTTGGGGATGGGCAATTCTTTTACTCACACCAAGTGCGTGGATTCTCTCCCCTTTCACTTTAAATTTCTACCATCCCATCCCTTATTATCTGACTTCATCTTCAATTCTTACTCAATATCTCTCATCTTCCTGGTGAAATCTGGAGTTAAGAAAGAATCCTGTCTTCTATGTCCCAAGAAGTTGAATTTAGCCAAAGTGTATTGAGCTGGTCACAGGCAAAATCCAAGGCCAAGGAGTCTGCTCAAAATAGAACACAGCTTATCTATGTGAATTATAACACAGCTCATCTGTGTCAATTATAACACAGACCATCTATATCAATTATAAGAGCCTTCAGACCTTCTAAGCATTTTAAACAAGCTCACTTATAAGTCTTGTTTAAAAAATAAACTGCATTTGTTTTCACTAAGAGAGAGGAGTTTTCCATCTTGTGGGTGTTATTGAAGTGGGTGACAAGGACCTGTCTGCAGGAAAGGACCCCTCAGGGACACACTGTCTGCAGATGTGATGGGCAAGTTACCCTCTCTTACCACCCTTAGTATTTTAAGTGTCCACAAATTACACACGAAAAGGCCAGAAACTTCCTTGCAAGAAGGGAAAAAAATTAATTATGGTATTTGAAAAATCGTCATTTGAAAGTTAACATTATCCTAAATAAGGTTTTTCCTTATTTAAATTTTAACTTTTCTTTATCCTTAAAAATTTCATATGTCTACAGAATAAAACTGTACAAATAAAGCCTGTCTGAAGATCAGAGAGAAGGAGCAAGCCACAGCCACACCTCACCTCCTTTATTTGTAAAGCAAGAAACCACCACATAAAACTACATCCTGGGTTTCTTTAGCCCAGCTCTTCCATCTCTTCCTCAGTGTACCACCCTCCAAGAGAACCCCTCCAAGAGGGTTACCCTGGCTTCAATCCTCTGTAAGCTAACTGTACTTTAGGATCTCATGCACATTGGGCATGATGAAACTGAATGCAAAGATCAGTGTGTTGCCCCCCCCCCCCACACACACAGAGGTAGAAAGTTAACAGCTTGCTGTTTGATCTAATGACCTGGAGAGTGCAGTGGTGGGCACTTTCTAGGAGTCAGTGTTGAGTGCTAATTCAGCAGTAGCTATCTGGCGTGGTCTGTTCTTACTAGATGGTTTCAGAACGACTACTGCGACATTTCCCGGTTGTCCTTGCAATACCTGTTCTTGCTTCCTTTTCCCCCAGGAAGGTGACGATATTGGAGGACCCTGAGCAGAACATTCACCTGAAAAACCTGTCTCTTCATCAGGCAACAACTGAGGAGGAAGCTTTGAACTTGCTCTTCTTGGGGGACACCAACAGGATGATTGCAGAGGTAACAGGCATCTCTCATCAAGTGACTTTTCCAAGACTATGAGGCACAATAGGATCTGGAGGCTGCAAAGTCCTCCCAAAGGATCTTGTCCATATCTCCTATTGCAAACTAGGAAACCTGGTCCAGTAGAAATGAGGTCTGCCCTGGGTCATCTACTGTGGTGGTTATCCTTAATTGTTAATTTGACATAACCAAGAGTCACCTGGGAAGAGTCTTAGCGAGGGTTTGTCTGCATTGGGTTTGCCCATGGCGCCATTAGGGGAAGACCCAGCCCACTGTGGATGGTGCCATTCCCTAGGATGAGCACAAGCAGGGACAAATGTGCAATTGCTTCTCCTCGCTCGTGACTATGAGTGTTATGTGACTAGCCCTCCAAGTTCCTGCCGCCGCCGCCGTGACTTTGCCACGGTGATGAATGTGACCAGTGATTGTGAGCTAGAACAAACCCCTCCTGCCTAGTTGCTTTTTGTAATGGTCCCACCCCCACCCCACTCCCATTCTTCAAATGCGTGCTCTTTATTTTGCTGTAAAGATGGGAAGCTTCATTTAAAGATTTCTCGTTTCTCCTTCACATTGTGGACATTCCCTCCTCCGCGCAAGAACAGCAATCTGTTCATGGTCACGTTCAGTGAGCAAGGACAGACACCTAGACCTTGGTGCTCCCATTGCATTCTACTTTGCCACTTTGTCTGTCTTTCTGCATTTCTGTTTGCACTGAATCAGTGACAACCCATAAAACATCTTAATTATAGCATGCATAATGTTTGAAATCGAAAGCCTTAAGGAGCGGTTTATTCTTTCTGATCTCAGATCGTCGGTCTAGTGGCATGAGTTTATGTCCCTGTGTATTTTAAGTTAGTTGGTGAGTTAATATTTGTAGAACATGCAGAAAATCCCATGGAACCCAGGAAGCTGTGTGTGGTATGTCCCGGGGCCATATTCGAACACCTTTACACTAAAAAGCATCCTTTGCTTATCTAATGTGCAGATCTAACTGGGTTTCTTTGTTTTGTCTGAGACCCTAAGCAACAGCCAGGAGCGACCCAAGTCTTAACCAGTTATTGACCATAGTTGGAGGGTCATGAGGCTCTGTTCTGTCACACCTAGCGGGAAGGAGTGAATGTAGTGTACACGGTGACATTGGCAGGAAGAATGGTTGTGCTGGTGGTGGTGGCAATGGGAGCCAGTCTCTTACGGATACTTACAGCTATCATAGTGACTTCCCTTTTAATTTCTATAAAAACTTCTTCTATGTGTATGGTTCTTTTGCCTGCTGGTATGTCTGTGCACCTTGTGCATGTCTGGTGCCTAGGGAAGCCAACCCCCCGGGACTGGGGTTCCAGATGGCTGTGAGCTGCCCCGTGGGTGCTAGAAATCTGGAGGAGCAGCCAGTGCTCTTAATCCCTGAACCATCTCTCCAGCCCTGGGACTTTCTTTGAAATCATTTTTCAGACTTCCACAATGGAAGTCTGATGGCAAATGGGACTCTTCTGAATATGTGTTTTTTGCTGGGTGTCTACCCTGAGGCACCCTTTCCTTAGGCATGAAAGTGATAGACCCCGGTCAGACCCTGAAAGCATGCTGTTGACATCTTATTACCCTTAGTAACATTTCCTTTTGTTGACATTTTCCTACTAATTGTGTGTGTGTGTAATGCATGTGTATGTGTTCCCATGTATGTCTACACATGCATGCAGGTGGAGGTCTTTTCCACCTTATGATTGGGGCAGAAGCCCTCACTGAAGCCAGAGCTCACTGATTTGACCAGTCTGAATAGCTAGCTTGGTTCAGCAGTCCCTAGTTCTGCCTGCTGAGTGCTTGGCCCAACATTTTTGTGGGGTTTGAGCATGCCTGCCCTTCACACTTCTAAGACAATCTACCCGTTGTCTTAGTTACTCTTCCATTGTGATGGCAAAGCACCAAAGCAACTTATAGAAGAAAGCATTTCATTTGGGGTTCAAGGGTTCAGAGGGTTGGCGTTTATGACTTTCATGATGGGGAGCATGGTAGCAGACAAGTAGGCGTGGCTCTGGAGCAGTTAGCCGAGAGCTCACATCCTGAGAGCGGGGAGAGAGGGAGGTAATTGGGGATGACATGGGTTTTTTTTTTAAACCTCAGAGCCCAACCCCAGGGACAAATCTCCTCCAATAAGTCCACACTTCTAAATCCTTCACAAACAGTTCTACCAGCAGGTGACGAAGTATTCAAATATAGGAGCTGTTTTCTTTCAAACAGCCTCACACTCTGAGCCCCCCCACCCCAGTCATTATCTTACTAACTGGATTCTTTAAATACACTGAGCATCTTATGGGCCATGGGAATGGACACATAGGTTTTCATCTCAGAGTGTCTTACTCTGTTTCATGTTTGTGTTCAGCGCTTTAGCGTTTTTCCCATGAGGTCTTACTGTTTCCAATAATCGAAGATTATGGACTGAAGGAAGATTAAAAGTGGGTGTATGTAAATGAGGAAATGCTTAGGAGGAACCTGGCCATTTCTCTGCACGGGTTTAGTAACAGCAAGCCGGGAGATGCAGAATGCACAAAGGCTGTGGGAAGGAGACGCAGTTGTAAACGTTGAGACGAGCAGAGAAGCTGCCCAGCCTCAGTGCTAGCCTTCCTCAAGGGTGACTCTGCCTGTGACATTGCCCTGTCTTCAGCAACTTTTGGAGGAGCTCTGACCATCTTTCACCATAGCTTCTGGGAGCTTGAAAGCTTAGGCATTTGTTACTTCTGAGTTATGTATTACATTTATCTTCCCTATTGGTCTAGGAGGTGGCTCATAAATA
Organism: Phodopus roborovskii; assembly: GCF_943737965.1. Lineage (NCBI taxonomy): Eukaryota > Metazoa > Chordata > Mammalia > Rodentia > Cricetidae > Phodopus > Phodopus roborovskii. The sequence continues at coordinate 3,646,228 of NW_026126586.1, read as the reverse complement.
AAAGACATGCCAGGCAAGCAAGAGGACAAGAATTCAGATCGCTAGAACCTAGGTGAAAGCCAGACAGGCATGAAGGCCACCTGTAATCCCAGAACTCAGAAGGGGAGGCAGGATCACCAGAGCAAGATGTCTAGCTTCAGTAGCTGGAATTGGGGGAATCTGTGAGCAGGGGTTTAGTAAGAAATACCGCCATGGTACATAAAGAGGAGAGTGGCATCAGCTTTGGGCTTCAACACACACACACACACACTCATACATACATACCATATACACATACTATACACACACACACTACATACATACACACCATATACACGTACTATACACACACACTACATACATATACACCATATACACATACTATATACACACTACATACATATATACCATATACACATACTATACACACACACTACATACATACACACCATATACACATACTATATACACACACACTCATACATACACACCATATACACATACTATATACACACACACTCATACATACACACCATATACACATACTATATACACACACTACATACATACATACCATATACACATACTATACACACACACACTACATACATACACATCATATACACGTACTATACACACACACACTACATACATATACACCATATACACATACTATACACACACTACATACATATACACCATATACACATATTATACACAGACGCACACACACTACATACATATACACCATATACACATACTATACACACACTACATACATATACACCATATACACATATTATACACAGACGCACACACACTACATACATATACACCATATACACATACTATACACACACACACTCATACATACACACCATATACACATACTATATACACACACACTCATACATACACACCATATACACATACTATACACACACACTCATACATACACACCATATACACATACTATATACACACACTACATACATACATACCATATACACATACTATACACACACACTACATACATACACACCATATACACATACTATATACACACACTACATACATACATACCATATACACATACTACACACACACTACATACATACACATCATATACACGTACTATACACACACACACTACATACATATACACCATATACACATACTATACACACACACACACACTCATATATACACACCATATACATATACTATACACACACACTACATACATACACACCATATACACATACTATACACACACACACACACACATTTTTTTTAGTTGACTCTATATAGAACTTTAGACCATTTTGAAAAGTTTTAAGAAATGCTCTTTGTGAAATATACCTGCCAGGTTTCCTACCTCACAGAGTCATGAGTCTTTCCTGTAGCCTGCTGGGAAATTTATCTACTAATAACCTTATAGAGGCCTGAAACCCAAAGTGGTCCAGTTCTAGTGTTAATACATTAATATTTGTTTAATGTGCTAATTTTTCTGTTTGCCTTTATTTTTTTCATTTGATAAATAAGTGGTCATAGTCATGCCATTTAGTAGACTTGTTGTGTAAAATACTTTACACACATTTAAAAATTTTATTACTTACTCAATTTTGTGTGTGTATTTGTACATTTGCATATACACACCAAAACACACATGCATGCCAGAGGACCCCATGTGGGTCCTGGGAATCAAACCCTGGTCTTTGGTGTTGGCAGCAACCTCCTTTATCCACTTAGTTGTCTGCCTTGCCCTCTATGCATTGTTTCCTGATCTTAATTTATTGGGGAAACTGAGGTTTTGGTCTTGCCAAAGCTCAGTGAATGGTGGTGAGGCTCTGTCCCCATCCCTCTGGTTTAGAAACTTACATCCCTTCATGTCACAAGCATGATATCAACATCTGTCAGCTATTTCAAGTATGGATGTATTTCTGAAGTATCTGAAAATTATTCCAAATATTTAGCATTTCTGTTTATCTCTTGAATTCAATGAAAGGGACCACTTACACATAAAACTATAAATGAAGACTGTTGGCTCCTGAAAATTCCTTGTTATTCAGGCCCTGGCAAAGCCTGTCTGAATCTCAGGCTAGCTGTCAGAATGTAATTTGTCAGCACACAACGAGCTTCCCATGATAAAAAGAAAACAGTAATCATTTCTTTAAAAAAAAAAAAAAAAAGTTTCCAGTTTCCTTTTACACAGACATCTCTAGGGGTTGCTGTGGAAACCAGAAAACATTTGCAAAACAAAGTCCCAATATGTAGGACACAAGGTGGAGCATGCTTTCCTTTCATAGGCAGCCTCTTACAGAAAAGTTATTAAAACTACTTAGTGTTTATCCAGAAGCCTTAACTCCTGCAATCTTACCCCTGTTTTGAATACTACTTGATTATGTCCTGAGGATTTTCCAGTTGAGTGGCTGGGCCAAAGAGTGTGAGTACTGTAAAAGCAGTAGCTGGTATGACTTGACGTATCTCCAGTCTCATACTTGAGCTGTGCCCATCAATTAGTCAATTAACTGAAGAAGGCATGCTACACCTGCTTGTCAGGCCTCCTACTTCCCTCTCGGTCCATTTTCCTGGACCAGCGTGGTCTCCAGCACGCTCTACACACACACACACACACACACACACACACACACACACACACACACTGTAGAGTGTCAACCTGGACCAAAACGTCTCATGAGTGACAGTTTCAGGTTTGTGGATTTGAAATGAACTTCACTAAGGTGGGCAGCATGTGGGCCATTCTAAAGAGGTCAGGTGCCTTGTGTGAGATGAGGGGATGGCAATTCTTGGTTGTCAACTTGACTATATCTGGAATGAACTATAATCCAGAAATGGAGGGCACACATGGGATCCTTATAGGACTTTTCATTCACAGCTAGACATTGCCGTTGTTAGACTGTAAGTCATTTCAACAAATTCCCATATATATGGGAATATATGCTCTCTCTCCTCCCTTCCTCTAATGAGAGAGAGAGAGAGAGAGAGAGAGAGAGAGAGAGAGAGAGAGAGAGAGAGAGAGAGAGAGAGAGAGATCGATCCTGACTAGTACAGATTTTGGTAGCAGAAGTTGGTACCAGGACTGGGGTATTGCTGTGATAGGCCTGCCCATTTGTTTGTTTGGAAGAATTTGGGCTTTGGTACTTTGGGTTAGGAAAGCAGTGGATTGCTTTAAGCACTGCTTAATTGGCCACACAAGTGGGATCGTAGAAGACAGAAGCGCTAAAAGTTCTTTGAACTGTTGGGGACTCACTCACGAGGATTCGGGAGAGGATGTTAGTACGTTGCCTAGGGATCTTCCTTGTTGTATTTTGATGAAGAAAGTGGCTGCCTTTTGCCTTGCCTGTCTGAAGCTAATGTGAAGACGTTTTGATTAATTCAGTTGGCAGAAGAAATCTCAGAACAGCCCAGTATAGACTCTGTCATGTGGATGTTAGTGCTAACCCTAATGAAGATTTAAATTGAAAAGGAGCAAGGTGTGCAGGGTGAATTAGAAAAACTAAATTTGAGGAGAAAATGAGCGCTAGGGAATGGAATAGAGCTGAGTCCTGTGTTCAAGGAGATAAACAGTTTAAGAAGTGGAATAAAGGGTATGGTGACCCCAGGGCAAGATCCTACCCACAGCTTGTCCTCAGGACATTTGGGACTCACTGCTGTACCTTCATGCTGGTTGGCCTCATGAGTAAGCCCCCTTCTCTTGCAATCGCTTAACGCTTTAGGGGTTGGCATTGTTGCATAGACAACAAATGAGCTGGATTCAGAAGCGGCTGTGCCTGGTGGTGGACACATGTAGATTTCCACACTTTTTAAATCGGTGCACTCCAGACATTTGGAAGAGGCTTCTTTCCAAATATCTAGTCTACCAGCAAAGTTTATGGGGCTGTGTAAATTATTTTCCCAAGAGCCACTCAAGTCTTTATTCCTGACTCTTTGCTTGAAATAAAACTCCAGATTTATGCGAGTGTGTGGCTGTGCTTTGGAGGCTCCCAGGCCTCTAAGAGTGAGTTCTGTGGCCCAGGGAGGTGCAGAGGTGGTTGAGAGCATGTACGGGGTGGGCTGAGTGGGCTTAAGCCAAAGCAATGGGGGAGGCCAGCTCTGGACCTGGCGTCCACTGCTGCAGCAAGAACAGGGTGAATTTACTGTGTGTCTATGCTCATTAACACCCTGCTGAAGCCCAGAACTCCTAGTGTGGCATTCGATTCAAATAAGAGGACTTTAGTTACAACTGGGCCATTAGAGGGCTAGTATCATGGCCTCACAAGATCCCACAGGAAAGACATGCTAGCTGCATGGAATGAACAAACTCCCTTCAATGTTTGAGAGCCCAGACAGAGCAAATACCCAGCAGGAGAGATGTACTCCAACCCTGCTCTTACTCCAATCAGAACAGTGTCCTGTGACTCTTGGTTCCCAGGAGACAGCTGCAAGTCTTAGCAAAAGATGTGGTAGTGATTTTCCGCTTATCTAATCTGCTATGTACACATACTAAATAGAAGCCGAAGAAAACTTCAGTTTTGTGTGCTCAGTGTATGCCAGACGTTTCCTTCTCAGATTTTATATGTGACCTGTATTCAAAATATACAGTGCAATTGAATAGTGTTTTTCAAATATTTATTGTATTTTTAAAATTGTGTATTGTGTGAGTCTCTGAATGCAAGTCCAAGTGTCCACGGAGGCCAGCATAAGGTGTTGGGTCCCCTGAGCTGGAGTTACAGGCAGTTGTGAGCTGCCCCATGTGGACACTGGGAATCACGTGATTGTCTGCAAAGCTATTAAGCGCTCTTCATTGCTGAGCAGTGTCTCTACCCCATGAAAAGCATGGTTTGACTGATAGTGTAATTAGACTTCTGCTCTCATCTAGCCTGGCCTAGTGGTATTACATGAGGTATACACAGAGGTCTGCAGTGTCCATTTACATAAGCTGAGTGGCCCCGCACAGGGAACCCTCAGAGAGCTAACATAGCCACACTCACTGTTGCAGGACACAGTCCCCGAGACATAAAGGTCAAGTCCCAGAGTTTGCCCTGCTCTTTAAAACTCTCCTCGCTGATTACGCCTAGCAGAAGGAGGTCACTTTTGCCCTCTCCCCATGTCATTGAAACTTGCTAACAACAGTCACAGAAAGGGAAAAAGAGAAAGGGGGGAAGCCATTTTCCGTGAACCAGGAAGCAGCTACACCCTCAAGCTCTGAGAGACCCTGCCAAATCCCATGAAACTTGAATTATGGTGAGCGTGGGTGCTAAGTGCCAACACATGCATCTTTCAACCTCAGGCAGGATAGAGTTTCTCCTAAAGAAAGGGCCACAATTCTCAAACACAAATCTGATGATCTTCTGGTTAGGGTGATGAGGTCTGAGAGGGAAGGAGAGCTTGGGCATATAATATAGATATCCACATGGCCTGATGGGAGGTGGGGCCAAGCAGAAAACCTAAACACAGGCCATCTGAAGGTCAGTGGTCTAGGTCATGCCAAAATAGAAGTCTTTGGAGAGTGGGGTTCAGGAAAACAGTGATTTAAGAGACTTCGAATGAGTTATTCCAGATTCATCACTGCAGACTGCTGGCAAGTTTATGCTAGAAAGGTCAAGGATGTAACAGTACAGCATGGTTTAATGTATTCAGCACACAGTCTGGAGTGGATATTTCCTTATTCACCCGTGGATAATCAGAAGAGAAACAACCTAAGACCTATGCCTGTGTTGTGGAATAGAGGTGGTACCTTCATTGAAAAGCTGGTTCCCTGAAGGAGCTCAGGCTGGGTTTTGTCATCTCAAAGACACCCCCTGATTTCATTCTTTATTTTTAAAAAGTAGCTCAAATTTATTGAGTTGAAAGAAAATAATTGCAAGACCTAGTCAAGAAAACTGCAACTTGGGAAAGTGAAAGAAAATAAATAACATTAAACAGATGTATGTGGTAGAGAAGAGGAGGAGGGAGAGGAGGAGGGAGAGGAGAAGGGAGAAGAAGAGGAGGGGGAGGGGGAGGGGGAGGGGGGAGGTGCTTGAACACCACCGAGCTTTGTACTTTAGTGCCAGGAACACAGCCCAGCCAGTGAGATTGGTCTGTCAGCATGAGGATGAAGCCTTTCGACTTGAAGGTCTGAAATTATGGCATTATTTATTAACTTGCCCCCAACAACACAATGTGGTGTATGTGTGTAGACAGAATAAGCATGCATCATCTTAAAATAATAACTCATTATCTTCTCGTAAAATTCAAACATAGCATAGCCTTTTAGTAAGAAAACAATGCTTATTACTGTTGTAAATGTCATCAGTGTTCCTGAGAGCACTCGAGATAGTTTACAACTTTAAAACACAAATCCTTCTGAACAATAATCACATAAAAAGTGCTTTTCAGAGAGAAAACACAACTCAGAAGAAGAAAGATGATTTGGTAGGTCATCGGGCTGAGTAATATCGCCATTGAAGATTTGCTTCTTCAGGCAGGCTATCAAAAGCAAGGGGCATATTTGGACATGTGGGGTTATATATATTTTTGTTCAGAGAACATGATTACCAGGGCAGTAAATTGTAAGTAGAATGTGTGGAGACTGTTTTGAAGTGTGTGTGGCAAGAAGGGTCATGTCGTGCCTGTAACTTTGAAAATGACACAGAACCATTATTTCGACTCGTCATTCCTGTTGTAGTGTCTGAGAGCTTATTAACCTAAGTTGTGTGTGAATCAGCCAGGAGGACCCAACCTTCCGAGGATCAGAACAGGGCCTTCAAGGGAGGGTTGTTTGTTTGCAAAGATGGGAACTCTGGGAAGTCTGATGGGATAGCGGTGCAACCCAGCAATGGCCAGCCACTGCAAGCCCCTGCAGCAGGGGCCAGCACTGGAGGGAGACACTGGCAGAAGAATTTTGGTTGGGAGAGGGGGAATATCAGGGCATTTCTCCGTCCGCCTTCCCTGCTGGACACCGGGTCTAAGGGCACTTACAAACGGCTGCCTTTTGAGCCTCAGGTCTCAGTGATGAGGAGAAAGAAAGAAATGAGAGGAAGAAGTCTAACTTTTGCCTCGTGAGATTTAGCCTTGATACCTTGCGTATGGGCCATCGGGAATTCAGGAAAACTGGTCAGCGTGGGCTCTTAGCACACAGGTGCATTCATTGTCATAAGGATGGACTTGGGTCTGTTCCTCACACTGTGTCTGAGCTGAGCGCCTTCTTGGGGGGTTTATGTGCCACCACATATAAATCTCAGAGACTGATTTGATTGTGTTTCTGATAGGTGTTTGGTGCTTTGTTATTTATAACAGCAACAGATCTCTGTGGTCAGAAAGATGTGGACTGTGTTTCCAATGGGAGAGACTATTATTGGGTGACAAAATGGAATCCGGGGACTCAGCCATCTGCACTTTCCGGGTGCTCGCTTTAGCTTTCCCCCTGGAGTGACACTGTCCTCCAATTCATGACTTTCTATGGCCTCAATGTCCAGACTCACATTCACGTTTGACAGACTTACTTTAGCAAGAACAAGAGTATGTGAGCATCCCTCAGAATTCTGCTTGGTATGTTAGTGCCACCTGGGTCCTAGTTGTCTGCACACAGAAAAGGAAAAGATGGTTCGAGCTTACCTGCCATCTTTAGGAAGATAGGTTGTCTGAAAATGTTTATGCCAAAGGATTGAATAAAGTGTTCTACATTCTTGAGAAATCTATTAACCCTCTTAGCTTGATATTGTTGTTGTTATTATTACCATTATTATTATTTCAGATATGTAGATAGTCAGTCTTGGATCTGTTTAAGACAGACTGACTTTTAAAGGGAAGAGGAAAAAATAACTGAATTTAAACAATAAAAATGGTTATAGCAGAAAACCAAGATAAGTTACTCCCAGTCTTTGCAAGCTATGGCTAGCGGTGATTCTTCTGTGGTCATTTATTTAAGAAGAAAAAAAAAGCATAAGGGGACTTTTGAGTGTCTATGTCTGTCATTATACAGAGGGCAAACCTTGCTGGTAGACAGTATGATGATCACTCGGGTTAATAAGCAGGGTTGATAACTGGCCATGACTCCTTTTATAACTACAGTGCTGGAGTCGGGGAGACAGCTCAGTCAGGAAAGCGCTTGCTAGGCAAGCACAAGGATCCAAGTTCAAATTCTCAGCACTCACAGAAAATCCGGCTTCATTGTACCTGTCCTCTCATCTCTGGGGATGCAGAAATGGAAGTAACCCTGGGGCTCGGTGCTGGCCAGTAAGCTAGTAAAGATGGCCAGATTAGTATGATCTAATCAGAGAGAGACTCTGCCTCAAGAGATACTGTGGAGCTTAGTCAAGGATCAGCTTCTGGCCTCCACAGGCAGGTACTCATCTGAGCATGCAAACTTGAATATGCATGTGTAACACACACACACACACACAGACACACACACACACACTTTGTTTTTAAAGGTACTGTTTGATACCCACCCCCGTCCCCAGTCCTTTTTACCTGTATTTCTCAACTTTGATTTTGACATACTGCATTTGGCTTTGACATGTCAGATACAGAAAAAACGACCCAGAGGTAACCAGTCTTCTGACCTCCCACAGGGGAGATTTCCACAGATCCATCACCAATTCAAACATTCAGGTTTCTTAAAATTATTAAGTCACCCAGTAGATTGTGGAGGATGTGAAATGCCTATTCATGTCACACTGATGCCAGACTTGGCAGGAGAGCCTATAATAAAAGCATCAGGCCATTCTTACCACAAGGGGAATCTGATTGCTAAAGCCTCCTCTTACGCTGAAGATCGTGCTGGAGCTTTTTATTTTGCTTTTAAATAAAAACTCTGTGCCTATTCTATTTTTCTTTTTTTTTTTTACAAAGCTACTTGGAAAAATATGCTAGATAAGAAAAAAAGCCCAGGGTCCTGCAACTGGAGAACTACTTCTTACTACTTCTTCTGAAAGTCAGGTGTATTATAAAGAGGAAAGTCAGAACAGAAAATAAAAAGTTTACACTGTTTCGTTCCAGTAGAGAGTTATCCAGTTGGAAATGTTTTCCTACAGTGTGGTTGGGGTGGAAATGCCTGCCCTCGTCCCCCACCATAGGCTCAGGTATTTGAGTACTCGGGCACCCAGTTTGTTGTAACCATTTGAGGAAGTTTAGGAGGCGGGGCCTTACTGGAGGAAGTAAGTCCACCTGCCACCCTTCTGGTCTGTTCTGTGTGTGTGTGTGTGTGTGTGTGTTTGTATGTGTGTCTGTGTGTGTGTTTGTGTGTGTATGTGTGTGTGTGTGTCTGTGTGTCCATGTATGTATGTGTGTCTGTGTGTGTATGTATGTGTATGTGTGTGTGTGTGTATGTATGTCTGTGTGTGTTTGTGTATGTGTCTGTGTGTGCATGTGTATATATGTATGTGTCTGTGTGTGTGTGTGTTTGTATGTGAGTCTGTGTGTGTGTCTGTGTGTCCATGTATGTATGTGTGTCTGTGTGTGTATGTATGTGTCTGTGTGTGTCTGTGTGTGTTTGTGTATGTGTCTGTGTGTGCATGTGTGTATATGTGTGTCTCTGTGTGTGTGTGTGTGTGTGTGTGTGTGTGTGCATTTCATGCTTGTGGGTCAGAATATGAGCTCTCAGCTTCCTGGCCCTGCCATTGTGCCTGTTGCACTGATGTCGGTCATGGAATTGGTCATGGGGTGTTATCACAGCAAGAGAAAAGTAACTGATAGAGCTGTGCACTGGAACAACCCCACTAAACAGCGTGGTAGGTGCTGATAGAGTCAGGGGCTAAGTTGGTTGGCCTGGTGTCTCTGGTACTTTAATGCATTAGGAGCCAGGCAGTGGAGGCACACACCTTCAATCCCAGAACTGGAGAGGCAGGGGCTCTGTGAGTTCAAGGCCAGCCTAGTCTACAGATCGAGTTCCAGGACCCTGAGAAACCCTGTCTTGAAAAACAAACAAGCAAGCAAACAAACAAAGAGCATTAGGAACCTCCTAGCCCAGTCCTCTTCATATGTGAAGAACTAAACAAGGCATCGTTTAATCAGAGGGGTCATGATTAGGTAATATAGTTAATGGTGGGGTTTAACTTATAGGGCCTGGGTAGCAGACAGGGAGAGACCCAAAATGGTGGATCCAGCTGACCCTGAACTAAAACTTCTGAAGCCATCAGCACAGATCATGATTCTTCCATTTAAATTAGTTTGTCAAGTGTCTGTATCTCTCTGTTACACTGTCTCTGTCTGTCTGTGTCTCTGTCTCTATCTCTCTCTCTCTTTTACACACACACACACACACACACACACACACACACACCGAAAATAAAACTCAGGTCTTGTTTATCTTATTTACACAGGGATATAAAGAGGAATGGAAGGTATATCGATAGCATCACTTGATCTAAAGCCAGTTGGAAAATATCCACACCTAATATATCCACAGCTAATGGAGCTGAGAGAGCAGAGGTCTTTATCAAATATGGTGGCTGTCCTGATCCCAAATCCTACTAATTGTTTGAATGAAAACACATGTTTTCATTTGTAGAAAGCTCAAAGTTGAAAGAAAAAAGTGAACCTGTAGATTATAATGTTGGGTCCTATTCATTCACCAAACAAACTGTATGTGTTAATGCACGTGTGTTTGTGTATTTGTGTGTATGTGTATGTTTTTGAGCATGTGTGTATTTGTGTGTGTGTGCTTATGTGTATTGGTACATATGTGTGTAATTGTGTGGATGTGCATGTATGTTTGTGTGTTTCTAAAGCATGGGCAAGGGATGTAGCTTAGCAATACTTCATGTGCTATTCCTTTGGTAATACTAGATCTAGGTGTGCCTGATTTCAGGACCTAATACCCAGTGTCCTCTGCCGAGGCTAGACTATACATCCCCCAGGGTGTCACAGATGCTGGCCCTTCATGGCCTCCAGGGAGATTCCTACATGGGTCATGGCTCCACCACAGCTCAAGGATTCAGAGTGCTGCGTTTGCAAAGGTTTTAATAAGTTGTTACTTAAGGGATCCTTGAAGGAGAAGGAGATTTGGTCTTAGAAAGTGTCCTGCTTTAATTCAGGAATGTGGGTAGGGTAGATGCAATCAAACATAGGAAAATACTATTCTGTGGACAATATCTGGTAAGATGGGAGTGTGTATGAGGAGACCAGGAGAGAATGTACACCTCAGGAAAGAGGAGAAAAGAGGTTAAGCTCTAGAGAAGTAAAGTGGATTGTCTGCCCATCCATGAGAAACAGAAGAAGGGAAAGAAATGTGATGGTTTGGGGAAACACTATGTTGTAAATACTGGTGAGCATGGACGGAGGATCTGGCTTGGCAGTGACATGCTTGCTGCACAATTACAGAGATCTGAGTTGACCCTCAGAACTTGTATAAAAAGGCAGGTAGGCATGTGACTGTGATCCCAGTGCTGGGGAGGCGGTGGGAGGGACCCTGGGATGCACAGCTCAGCAAGTCTTGCCTACTCAGTGAACTCCAGGTTCAGTGAGGGACCCTGCCCCAAAACATAGTGCAGAAAGTATCTAGGTGACGAAACACCTCGACCAAGACAACTTATGAACGAAAGCATTCAAACGGATTTCTAGTTCCTGAGGACTGGGGTCCATGATGTCAGAGCATGGAGTTAGGAGCTGAGAGTTCACATCACGATCTGTAAGCAGAAGGAAGACACTGGGGAAGACTCAAGTCTTTTGAAACCTTGACACCTGCCCCCCGTGACATGCCTCCTTGAACGAGGCCATACCTCCTAACCCTTCCCAAGCAGCTGCACCAACTGCACTCCAAATATTCAGGTGTATGAGCCTATGGGTACTGTTCTCATTAAAACTGCCACAGAGAGCAATTAAGGAACAGTATTCAAGGTTGACCCCAATACATAAAGATCAACCTCGGTGCCATTTCTTGGAAACCATCCATCTGGCTCTGTTTTATTGTTTTGTCGGAGACAGAGTCTCCCATTGAACTAGAGCTTGTGGGGTGCTTAGGCTGGCTGGCCAGTAAGCCCCAGGATTTCCCTAGCTTTCCCGCCAGAGTGCAGGAATTGTAAGGGTGTTACCATGTCTTGCTTTTGATGTGGATGCTGGGGATAACATTCAGGTCTTCTTGCTTACATGGTGAACCATTTAATTTTAATTTAATTGTTGATTTGACACAACCTAGAATTATGAGGGAAGAGAATCTTAGTGAGGAATTATCTAAATCAGATTGGCCTGTGGGCATCTCTCTCTCCCTGTCTCTCTCTCTCTCCCCTCTTCCTCCCTCTCTCTCTCTCTCTCTCTCTCTCTCTCTCTCTCTCTCTGTGTGTGTGTGTGGTGTCCTCATAGTTAATTGATATAGGAAGACCCAGCCCGTTTTCTAGGATCCTGAACAGTGTAGGAGAGGAGAAAGCTAGCTAAGAGCAAGCAAGCAAGCCAATGATTGAGTGTGCATGCCTTAATCTCTCTCTGTTCTTGACTGGACATGATGAGCTGCACCAAGTTTCTAAAGCCGTGGCATCTCTCACATATGGAATTAGCCAAAGAACCCCTTTCCTCCCTCTGTTCTGTTGCTTTTTGTCCAGCGTGTTTGTCACAGCAATAGAAAAGAAACTGGAACACATGACCTATGCTTTCCCTACTAAGCCACCCCTGCTCAGACCACTTCCTATGCTAGACCCTGCATCTTCCTTACCTCAAGTGTGCGCCCATTTTACACCCCTGGGCTCTGATTTCTGATTAGGTTCCAAGTTCCTAGAGGTCTGGGGCCGGGTCTTATTTTCCTTTATTCTCTTTACCACCTAGCACAGCAATCTACAAAGACCGAAACAAAATGCAAAAGCTCTCCTCATGCCGATGATTAATCATCCTGAGAATTTTTCCAAAGGCACAGGAGAGTGCCAAGAACACATTTGCTTCAAACATGTGCTCAATTTTGAATTGAATCTGCCTAAATAGTGCCATCTGTTCTCAGGCAATTTCGGAAACATTCACATATGGTTTTTACCTTTAAAAGGACCAGGGAATGGGCATGCCCACAAGGCATAGAGACTTCACTGACTGAAGATGAGCAGACATGGGCACATCCAGTGACACAGCACGTTGGAGAGCATTATCTGAGGTCTAAGGACATTTTATCTAAGAGGCAACCAACAGCTACTTCATGTAGAAAGTATTTATGAGACATTACAGGACTCAAGGCATGGATTCTTACCACGTATTACTGTGCTTAATTGCAGGCTCCAGAAATGCACTTTGTGTATGTGATTCTCTTAGTCCTTCGAAATGGGCACCCACTCCCAATGTCCATTCAAGGCCTCAGCTCAGATGCTGGGTCAGCATCAGCAGCTGGTGGCAGAAACAGCTGTTGAGGTTCCTTTGTGCGATTTTTTACACATCACCTGTTAATTGACTTTCAGTTCAGTCCATAGAATTTATTGTCACATGAACACAATAGTAAAGGAAAAACTGTGTTTAAGTTCTGCAAATAACTTCCAGCCTCTTCCAGAACACCTCAAGTCAGGTTCTATATTTGAGTTTGTGGTTTTACATGCACAGTTATTTGCTGACCCACCTCAGCAGGAAGGGGGGAGGGTGATCACAGGCCAACTAGATTTGGATATAGTTATTGTGGAAACAAGTGATGGGCCAACTCTTCAGCCTATTTAACTCGCTCACTGCATTGTAAGCTCCAAACTATTGCCAGCATTTTGACATCTGTGTATTTTGCTAGTTCATGTAAATCAACCATGAAGTGTATCAAGAATTTATATAGACAGAAAGAATTTCTGATTGGAAACATGTCAATGTATGTTCCTACATCTGTGTGCACATGTATCCATACTGAAATTTCTTTGATTCCAATCTGAATGGCTCTGAATTCATTCACCTGAGTATCTGTCTGGAACATTCTGTATTTTAATGACATCACAATGCTGCCGACTCGTTGTGTGTATTCTTACATTGTTAATTCCTTTCTCAGAGAAAATATCAACCCCCCAAATGAATAGAGAATGACAGACCAGCTCCTGATGATCTCACCACTCCCAAGTTGCTTCTGGTGATCTGTAAATAAAAGTAACAGCATTAACTGGGTCCCTGATAGAGTCCTTGCATCCTCTGAAACCGAGAGCCAGGTCTCTGCTGTCTGCATCTGTCTCCATTCTTGTCTCCTGAGCTCCCCTTGTAATGACCCTTTAAGCTATTCTTACAGCATCAGCATTCAAGGCATTTCTAGTCCAAAGTTTGCAACTCTTCCACATTCCTGCCACAAAACACGTTGAAAGGACCACAGTCAGATTTATGTACCAATGCCCTCACTTCTCAGGACCAATTTTCTATCTGTTCCTGTGATAAAATACTCAACAAAAGCAACTCAGGAGAAAGAGCTTGCTCTAGTTGATAGGTCTTGGCAGGGGATCATGGGAGTGAGAGCTTGGGGCAGCTGCTCACTTTGCACCCTAGGTCAGGAAATACAGGAGCGGGTTGAATGCACGCGTGTGCCTGAGTGTCTTACACAGTCCAGGGTCCCCTGCCCAGGAAGTGATTCTGCCCACAGCTAGGATGACTTTTCTCTCATCTGTCAATGTCATCACAATGATTCCCCACAGCTATGTCCAGGTGATTCTAGACTCAGTCAAGTTGACAAGCAATGCCATCACAAGTATATTGCAGGTAATGCATGAGTCCCTTCATTGGCCTTTCTCTTCCATCCTTGTAGAAGGCCACCACCTTAATTCTCTGAAGCCTCCTGACCCATGATTCCCTGTTTTAATGACGTAAGTTATAGTTGTATAAAGAGTTGAGAGTGCCAGTATTACGGCAAGGAAAGCCCCATCACAGCATTCGTATCCTTCTTCACTTTTTGTTTTTTCCTTCACTTTTATTTTAGAAGTGTATCATCATTGATGACAATCTTGTCTGAAGGCCACTAGGCTTTAACTTCTCCTACTCTATTGTCTCCATTTAGGCTGTACATCAGCACCAATTTCTTGTTGTTTTTTTATATAATATTTTTTATTTAAATTTGAAAGAAGCTTGCTTTACATGTCACTCCCAGTTGCCTCTCCCTCCCCTACCCCCCTGCACACCTCCCGACCCCCATCCCATTCCCTTTCTGCTCCGCAGGGAGAGTGAGGCCTTCCACGAGGGATCTTCAATGTCTGTTGTATCATTTGAAGCAGGACCCATGTGTCTAGGCTGAGAGAGTGTCCCTCTATGTGGAATGGGCTCCCATTCATATACTAGGGATACATACTGATTCATTAGCAGTCCTTCTAACTGACACCCATGTTCAGGGTCTGGGTCGGTTCTGTGCTGGTTTCACAACTATCAGTCTGGGGTCCATGAGCTCCCCCTTGTTCAGATGAGCAGTTTCTGTGGGTTTCTCCAGTCTGGTCTTGACATCTTTGCTCATCTCTCCTCCCTCTCTACAATTGGATTCCAGGAGTTTGGCTCAGTGTTTAGCTGTGGGTGTCTGCTTCTACTTCCATCAGCTACTGGATGAAGGCTCTAGGATGGCATATAAGGTAGTCATTAATCTTATTATTGGGGAAGGGCACATAAGGTAGCCTCTCTACTATTGCTTAGATTGTTAGTTGGGGTCATCCTTGTAGGTCTCTGGACATTTCCCTAGTGCCAGATATCTCTTTAAACCTATAATGTCTCCTTCTATCATGGCATCTCTTTTTCTTGCTCACCTCTATTCTTCCCCCGACTCAATCTTCCTGATCCCTCATGTCCTCCTCTCCCCTCCCCTCATCTTCTCCCCTTCTCTTTCTCCTAACTTCCTCTCCTCTCGCCCGCATGGTCAAATTTTCTCAGGAGATTTTGTCCCTTTCTCCTTCTCTGGGGGATCATGTATGTCTCTCTTAAGAAACAAGGGTCCTCCTTGTTTCCTGACTTTTCTGGCAGTGTAGATTGTAGACTGGTGATCCTTTGCTCTATGTCTAAAATCTATACATGAGTGAGTACATACCATGTTCCGCTTTTTGTGACTGGATTACATCATTCAGGATGGTTTCTTCTAGTGCCATCCACTTGCCTGTGAATTTCAAGATTCCATTGTTTTGTTTTTTGGTCTGTTTGTTTGTTTTTGTTTTTGTTTTTCTGTTGAGTAGTACTCCATTGTGTAAATGTACCACATTTCCTCCATCCATTCTTCAGTTGAGGGGCGTTTAGGTTGCTTCCGGGTTCTGGCTATTTATTACTGCTGTGAACTTAGTTGAACAGATGTCCTTGTATGAAAGTGCATCTTTTGGGTATATGCCTAAGAGTAGAATTGCTGGATCTTGTGGTAGACTGATTCCAATTTTGCTGAGGAGCCACCATACTGATTTCCAAAGTGGCTGTACAAGTTTGCACTCCCACCAGCAAAAGAGCAGTGTTACCCTCTCTCCACGTCCTCTTCAGCATAAACTGTCTTTGGTGCTTTTTTTTTTTTTTTTTTTTTTTTTTTTTTTTTATTTTAGCCATTCTGAAAGGAGTAAGAGTTGTTTTGATTTGCATTTCCCAGATGACTAAGGATATTGAGCACTTTCTTAAGTGTCTTTCAGCCATTTTAGATTCCTCTATTGAGAATTCTCTATTTAGTTCAATGCCCCACTTTTTAATTGGATTATTTCGTGTTTTGGTGACTAGCTTCTTGAGTTTTTTGTATATTTTGGAGACTAGCCCTGTCAGATGTGAAAGGTGAAGATCTTTTCCCAGTCTGTGGGCTGCCATTTTGTCTTGTTGATTGTGTCCTTTACCTGACAGAAGCTTCTCAGTTTCAGCAGGTCCCATTTATTAATTGTCCATCTCAGTGCTGTGCTATTGGAATTATGTTCAGTAAGCATTCTCCTGTGCCAATTTGTTCAAGAGCACCTCCCACTTTCTGTTCTAAGAGAGTCAGTGTGGCTGGATTTATATTGAGGTCTTTGATTCATTTGGATTTAAGTTTTGTGCATGGAGATAGATATGGATCTATCTGCAGTCTTCTACATACCAGCATCCCGTTATGCCAGTACCATTTGTTGAAGATGCTTTCTTTATTAATTGTATAATTTTAGCTTCTTTGTCAACAATCAGGTATTCGTAGGTGTGTGAGTTAATGTCAGGGTTTTCAATTTGATTCCACTGTTGTTGAGACTATAGTGCTATAGTAGAACTTGAAATCAAGGATGGTGACGCCTCCAGAAGTTCCTTTATTGTACAGGATTGTTTTGGCTATCCTGGGTCTTTTGTTTTTCCATATAAAGTTGAGTATTGTTCTTTGAAGGTCTGCAAAGAATTATGCTGTGATTTTGATGGGGAACTGCATTGAATCTGTAGATTGCTTTTGGTAAGATTGCCGGTTTTACTATGTTTATTCTACCAATCTAAAAGCATGGGAGGTTCTTTCCATTTTCTGGTATCATCTTTAATTTCTTTTTTTAAAGACTCAAAGTTCTTATTATATAGATCTTTCACTTGTTTAGTTGGCATTTCCCCAAGATATTTTATGTTGTTTGTGGCTATTGTAAAGCGTGATGTTTCTCTGATTTCTTTCTCAGCCCCTTTATTATCTGTATATAGTAGGACTACTGGTTTTTTTGAGTTAATCTTGTATCTTACCACTTTGCTGATGGTGTTTATCAGCTGTAGGAGTTCCCTGGTAGAGTTTTTTGGGTCATTAATGTAAACTATCATATCATCTGCAAATAGAGACAATTTGACTTCTTCTTTTCCAATTTGTATCCCCTTGCTCTCCTTTTGTTTTCTTATTGCTCTAGCTAGAACTTCAAGTACAATATTGAAGAGATATGGAGAGTGGACACCCTTGTCTTGTTCCTGAGTTTAGAGGAATCACATGAGTTTTTCTCCATTCAGTTTGATGTTGGCTGTTGGTTTGCTGTATTTTGTTTTTATTATTTTTAAGTACGTTCCTGTTATCACTGATCTCTCCAAGACCTTTATAATGAAGGGGTGTTGGATTTTGTCAAAGGTTTTTTCAGCATCTAGTGAGATGATCATGTGGATTTCCTTTTTCAGTTTGTTTATATGGTGGATTACGTTGATGAGTTTTTCGTATATTGAATCATCCCTGCATCTTTGGGATGAAGTCTACTTGGTCATGGTGGATGATTTTTCTGATGTGTTCTTGAATTCGATTTGCCAGCATTTTATTGAGTATTTTTGCATCAACGTTCATGAGGGTCTGTAGTTTTCTTTTTTAGTTGTGTCTTTGTGTGGCTTGGGTACCAAGGTAATTGTAGCCTCAAAAAAAAAAAAACCTGTTTGCAATGCTCCTTCTGCTTCTATTGTGTGGAACACTTTGAGTAGTATTAGTATTAGCTGTTCT
The DNA here is from genome assembly GCF_943737965.1 of Phodopus roborovskii. NCBI lineage: Eukaryota > Metazoa > Chordata > Mammalia > Rodentia > Cricetidae > Phodopus > Phodopus roborovskii. Next base: position 3,627,993 of record NW_026126586.1, on the reverse strand, counting down.
TTGAATTTCTGGTAGAATTCTGCACTGAAACCATCTGGCCCCATGATTTTTTTTGGTTGGGAGACTTTTGACTGCTTCTATTTCATTAGGGACTATAGGTCTACTTAAATTGCTTATCTGTTCTTGATTTAATTTTGGTAAGTGATATCTATCCAGAAAATCGTCCATTTCCATTATTTTTTTTTTTTTTAATTTTGTGGTGTTCAGGTTTTCAAAGTATGACCTGAAGATTCTCTGGATTTGCTCAGTGTTTGTTGTTATGTCCCCCTTTTCATTTCTGATTTTGTTAATTTGCATGTTCTCTTTGCCTTTTGGTTAGTTTGGATAAAGGTTTGTCTGTCTTGTTTATTTTCTCAAAGAACCAACTATTTGTTACATTGATTCTTTGTATTGTTTTCCTAGTTTCTACTTTATTGATTTCAGCCCTCAAATGATTATTTCCTGGCATCTAATACTCTGGAATGAGTTTGCTTCTTTTTGTTCTAGAGCTTTCAGTTGTGCTGGTATTTCTCTAGTGTCTAAAGTCTAATGAGTTTGTAGGTTTTCTGAAATTTGCATTTGTTGTTGAAGAACGATGTTCTGATAAGATACAGGAGGTTATTCCAATTTCTTTGTACCTATTGAGGTTTGCTACATTGGGGTGTATGTGTTAGATTTTAGAGATGGTTCCACGTGGCGCTGAGAAGAAGATATATTCTTTTGTGTTTGTATAGAATGTTCTATATATGTCTATTAAACCCAATTGGGTCACACTATCTTTTAGTTTCTTTGTTTTTTGTTAAGTTTCTATCTGGTGGTCCTGTCTAGTGTTGAGAGAGAGGTGTTGAAATCTCCCACTCCAAATATGTGAGGATTTATGTGAGATTTGAGTTTTAGTAATGTTTCTTTTACGAATGTGGGTGCCTTTGTATTTGGGGCATAGATGTTCAGATTTGAACTTCATCTTGAATAAGAAAGGACCTTCTTTATCTCTTTTGATTGATTTTTAGTTTAAAGTCTAATTTGTCAGATATTATGATTGTTACATCTGCTTGTTTCTTGGGTCCATTTGATTAGAAAATCTTTTTTCCACCCTTAACTCTGAGGTAACATCTATCTTTGAGGGATTTTCCCATTACCTCTTTGAAGGTCTCTATCATCTTCATGAAGTTGTTTTAGGGTCGTTCTCTTCTGCTTCATCTGTGTTGGGAAGATCAGGTCTTGCTGGTGTGGAGTCCCTTGACTCTGGTGGCGTCATATTGATCTTTCTGTTGTTGACTGTACTGTTATACTGGTTGTCTACCCATCTCTTACTATGTGTGTGGTGGGATCTCTCCCTCTCCTGGTGGGAATGGGGCCAAGGTTCTCTTCTGGTGGGTACAAGCAGGTCCAATCAATACTTCAATGGCTCTCCTACTCTAGTGGGTGGAGGTGGGACTAGGATGCAGGGAGACTCTGGATGGACTGGCCTGCCGAGATGCAGACCGCATTCCCAAGGAGGCTCTGAGTTGGGCATTGGAGGGTGGGCTCCTCCTGTGGGTGGAGGCAGAACCAGCCCAATTTCTTGTCCCAAGACATCACACCTGCTGTTCTAATTTATGTATCTTCTGGTATACCTTCTCATGGCTTCTCTCTGGGAAATACACAAATTCATGAAGATTTTGCATTTGCAGTATTACAACATATTGCTAAATTTCTTTAAAAATGCTCTTAATTTGTATTTCCATCAACAGTTTGTGAAAATTGCCATATCCTTATGTCTCCACCAGCACTTATTTTCTTAGCTATCATTTTGTAATTGCTGCAGCCTGATGGGCATGGAATAATTTATCTTTATAGTTCTAATATCTACAGTCATTTTTGTAACTTAGACCAGTTTTTCTAATGCTCATTAAGTACATTTCCAATTTCTTTGAGTTATATAGTCATTCCCCTTTCTCGTTTCTTCCAAGTTTTTGTTTTCTTGTTGATATTTTAAAGTATCAGCTACCATTTGGGAGGGATTTCGGTCTGCTCATGTACTGTCTTTCCTGTCTTGGTGTCAAAGTTGTGTTGTTTGTCCATTATGATATTTATTTGTATGCACAGTATGAAAATCATACTCTTTATTTTATTTTGGTGTGTGTTTGTGTTTCTATGCACAAGCACTGTATTTATGTGGTGAATGCATGTGTGTATGTATGTATTCATATGTGCAGGTGTGCTCACCTGAGTGAGCAAATGTGTTTGTATGTATGCATTCATATGTGCAAGTGTGCTCACCTGTGTGTGCATATGTGGGAATCAGAGGTCGCTGTTAGGTGTCTTCCTCTGTCTTTATTCTTATGTAATAATTTCTTATAATTTCATTGTCTTTGTTACCCTTCTAAATAATTATGTTCCCTGATAAATTCTTGTTAGGCTATTAGAACTTAGTTGATTTTCACATTTTGATCTTGCAAACCCAATAAACTTTTAAGATCTTTTTCCTCTTGTGTGTGTGTATGTATGTGATATGTGTGTGTGTGTGTGTGTGTGTCTGTGTGCATCTGTCTCTGTCTGTCTGTCTGTCTGAGTCTCTCTGTGTATTTCTTTGTGTCTCTCTATGTGTATCTGTCTCTCTGTCTGTCTGTCTGAGTCTCTCTCTCTCTCTCTCTCTCTGTGTGTGTGTGTGTGTGTGTATGTTGGGGGGGGAGGCTGTCCTGTGCTTGTGCATTTGGAGGCCAGAGATAGACACTGGTTCTCTTTCTCAATCCTCCCCCTGATCTTTTGAGACAGGGTCTCTCACTAATGGGTTAAACTCTATCGCCAGTGAGTCCCTGGAAATCAACCTGTCTCTGTTCCACCCCCCCCCCCCCCCCCCGCGCCCTGTGCTAAAGTAACAGACATACACAACCTCACCAGGCTTTTTCACAAAGGTTCTGGCAATCCGAGCTCAGGTCTCTCGCTGTTGGTCTTTACCAATTGAGCCACCTCCCTATCTACCAAATACTCCATAATCATTCCAGCAGGATGCTGTTGTCACCATCTGAAAAACCCATGCACATTTGTCACTAGTCACCCAGCAGGTAACACCACACTGAAAAGCAGGCATTGGGGGTTCACTTGTGAGCGCTGGCCTCGTGGGGAATTGCCTTTGATATTCTCTGAAGGGTCTCCTGTCAAATTATTATACATTTTGCAATTTCTTTTTTCTAGACTCCTATGAACCAAGCTTCAACCCGCTCACACTGTATTTTCACTGTTCACTTGACCAACAAGGAGCCGGGATCTGCCACCGTCCGGCATGCTAAGCTCCACTTGGTTGATCTGGCAGGGTCGGAGCGTGTTGCGAAGACTGGCGTCGGGGGCCTGCTTCTGACAGAGGCCAAGTATATCAACTTGTCACTACACTACCTGGAGCAGGTGAATTGGGGGAGCGAGATCAGTTGCACCTCCGTACACTGCGTGGACTTTGTGACAGACATTCTAGTCTGCTTTTGTTCATTTGTTTTATAATCATGGTGAAATATGAATAATGGCATTTATCTTTCTCATAGTTAAAAAAAGATTGTGTATGTGTGTGTGTACATGAGTATTCATGCATGTCTCTGTGTGTGTGTACATGAGCATGCATGCATCTCTGTGTGTGTGTGTGTGTGTACATGAGTATGCATGCATGTCTGTGTGTGTGTACATGGGCATGCATGCATCTGTGTGTGTGTGTGTGCACGCACGCATGTGTGTACATGTGCACACAGAGTCCAAAAGAGGGAATTGGATCCCCTGAAGCTGGAGTTACAGGTGGTTGTGAACTGCCCAATATGGGTGTTTGGAACCGAACTCTGGTCCTCTGCAAGAGCTGTACATGCTCTGAACAGCTGGGCCATCTCTCCAGCTCCCACTTTTAATCGTTTTTTAAAGTGAAGAGTTGAATGGTATGAAGTATATTCCCAAGTAATGTGCAATCAGCCATTATCCAGTCCTAGGACTTTTCATAATCCCAGCCAGAAGCTCCGGACCTATGGGTTATGGACCCTTGTACCTTTTCTCTCTGACCTCTGGTGGCTTGTCCTCTCTGTCCTTCGGACTTTGCCTACTTCAGGTGGAGTCACTCCATGTGTGCCCTTTCACAGCATCTTGGTAGATGCATAAAGATTTATGATCCCTCCACACAGTAGCATCTATCACACTTCTGTCCCCTCTTGGGGCTTGAGCACATACATGCCCCTCAATTTGCTTAGCCACTGGTCCATTGGGGCTGCATCTGTCCCTCGGCTGCCGTGAGTGACCCTCCTGTGAACATCCATGTTTAGAGCTGTGTAGACACCATTCCACTTAAACCAGCACCCTTCTTCTGGAAGCAGTAACTTCCCTATTTTACAGATTGTAAGTGTTTACCCTCCCATGGTCATCCACCTAGTAACAGGGTGAAGATTTGATCTGAGCTTTCACCTGGCCCAGCACACAATCTTTTTTATTACTTTTAAAGAAAGCTTTATTCTCTGCATTGTAAAATTAGTGCTGGACATAAATCCAGGATCCACGTGGCCTGCTGCTTCCTGTTTTGTTGGTTTGTTTGTTTCTCCAGCTCAGAGATTACCCCTGAGAATGTAGCTCAGATATGAACAATATTTTGACAGCTTCTGGTAACTTCATCTGATCAGTAATTTTCCTGCTATGGTGATCTCTTAGCCCTGGCTTGTCTTGAGCCTCCCACACTCCCTCCTGATTACCATCCAATCCACTAGCTGCTCTATTTGTAACTTTTGAATCTGACTCCAAGAGCAAAGGAAAATCACCCAAATTTAGGTAGATAACTTTTCTATACCGTCCGTAAAATGAATGAGTTGGATGGAGAACTTCTGGTGTTACTCTCTTGTCTCTGAATGTTTAGCCTAAAGGCTTTGAGGGCAACAATGACAATTGAAAGTGTCATTTCTTTAATGCCTAGGGAAACCTTTGGGACTAGCGTCTTGATGCTTCAGAGCACTCATGTGGCCAAAGAGGCATGCCAGGGGAACCTGCCTGAATGAGAGGCTATGGTTAACTCCATCCCTGAGAACCCTGGAAAGCAGCCCCTGAGATGAGGGCCTGCAGGCATCGGCCATTTCGGTGCTTTTGACAAGAATCATCAGTTCTAAGTTCTTTCTTGCTCAAATATTCCAAGCAGTTATACTGATGGAGCTTTTCGCTTAATAGGACATTTACTGAAACAGTGATATATGCCTATAACAGGCTGTATTCAAATTGCCTTATTTCAAAGAAATGTGTCTATGTGTTCAGATGGCACCATGGTTTTTAATTCCCATTGTGTCCATCTGTTCATACAAAATTACACTCTTTAGCTGAATCAAACTTTCTACCAATTGTAATCACTCAGGAGAAACAGTTCTTCCACATCCAAGTCGTCCTTCTGTCCACGCAATCTCCTCAAATTCCTGGCTGTCAGTAGAATTACTCCAGTCCTCACTCCACTTCACAGTCCTTGTGAACATTCCTAATGCCAGTGTGGCCCCTGTTGTTTCTTTAATTACTTATCTAGCAAATATTAAGGGTGATCTTATACAGGCCGCCTCTGTCAGCTTGACAAAGCCTAGAGCCGCCTGGGAAGAAAGGCTCAATGGAGGATTGTTTGTGTGGGCTTGTCCTGTGAATATGTCATGGGGGATTATCTTGTTTGTTTCATTGATCTGGGATGGCATAGCCCATTATGAGTGGCACCATTCCCTAGGCAAGGGTCTTGAACTGTATGCCAATGGAGAAATGAAGCTGAACACAAGCAAACTCGTGACCGAGCACTCATTTGTTTGAAGTTTCTGCCTTGACCTCCCCCGGTGTAATCTGGAATGTCAAACTAAAATAATACCCCCTTCCCCTCCCCCAGTTGATTTATTTCAGGATATTTTGTCACAGCAGCTGAAATGAGAGTAAGGTAGATCTATAATGTGCTGAGGGTCATAGACACAGCCTTACCCGAGAGGTCTGAAGCAGCGGCCACCGTAAGAACATCAGCTGCAGCTCAAGTGGGAGCTGTGACAGGCAAGGAACGTGTGCAGAAAGATTGACTGAGGCAGAGGAAGCGCGAATTAGTGATGCCTCTGAAAGGAAGAACGAGTGGGCGGGAGCAAGGCAAGGGTGGGTCAGAGCAGGTCAGGTCCCGGGAGCTATGAGCAGCTCTACAGCTCCCCGGCCCAGAGGGCCATTCCCAAGGCTAAATGCCACTCATGTGTCATTGGCCCTCAGCAATTCTGTTTCCTTTCCACCCACCACATCACGACAGACAGCTGTTAGCTATTTTCTCTGAGACCCAAGTGTCCTCGCAGGCAGGGGAGCAGGCTTGCTAAGGTCACGTGGAGAAAAGACGCTGGCAGGAGAAGGGAGGGAAACAAACAGGTATGGGAAGCTGCGGACATGGCCTTGAGAGAGCTGCTGGCGAGCGGCTGGGGGTCAGAAGAGAACTCCTTCCCGAGAGAAAGAGAGAGAGCCAGAGCACTCAGCAGGGAGCAATGAAGAGTGGGCGAGGACCGCGTGGCTCACGGGCGCTTACGGCCAAATCGTCTCTATGTGTATTTTACTGTGTGGCCAAAGAGCCTGGGAGTGTAAAACAACGAAGTGTAACCAGCTCATCCACCCACTAGGTAGACAGTGGTCGAGTCTCTGTAGGCGATGTTGGACAGTGGGGTAGATTCCTGCCTGAGAACAAGCTATGGTCGTGGAACCAGCGAACCGGCCAAGCATAAGAGCCTGTTATGGTGCCGTGACAAGTGCCATGATCAAAAGCAGCTTAGGGAAGGAAGGGTCTGCTTCAGCTTCCAGGTGACCGCTTGTCACTGAGGAAGGAAGCAGAAACCACAGAGGATCTGTGCTTGCTGGCTCGCTCACAGACTCACACTCAGCTGGCTTCTCATACAGCCCAGGGGACTCTGGCCAGGGTATGGTGCTGCCCACAGTGGGCGGAGCCCTCCTCCATCAATTAGAAAACAAGACAGTCCCTGCTCCCAGATATTTGCACAGGCCAGTGGGCTCTGGGGAAAGCCTGAATGGAGACTCTCTCCTCAGGGGACTCTAGGCAGCGTAAGGTTGTCAGCTGAAGCTAACTAGGACAGAACTAATACCGACATATAGTCAGGTAAACACGTCATAGACTCCATGTAAGTGCTGATATTTAATCACCCCCTTTCTCTCTCCTAGTTTCAGTGTAACAGACGGGTAGAAGAGGGGCTAGTCTGCTCGGGTGTGTTGCATTAATTAGCTTGCATTGGTTTTGAAATTTCTCACAGAATTCTACTTGTTCTGCTGGTCATACTTTCAAGGCCTGCTAGAACTCAGCCAGCCTAAGTTTGCTGACTCTACAGGTTTAAGTGATTAATATTCGGTTTGCCAGAATATTGTTGGTTTTGGAATTCTCTTTATTTATGCAGCACTTTTTTTTCCAACGCGTTTCCTCAAAAACACTTCAAGCCACAATAACAGGGCACCTCGTAGTCCCAGGGCCCAAGTTCGTATGAGGAGAAGGAAAGAGAGTGTGTACTTGTGTTAACTGTGAACCTCAACAAATGTCCTGGGGGTGACCTGAGGTCTCCATCAGCCCAAACAGCAAGTGAGAAATGCTGGGAGCCAGTGTTTGCTCCCCCCCTCCTCCCCGCCACTTCAGAAATCAAATGGGGTTGCTCCCAGCCATCAGCCAGTCCCACAGCACACGTGGCTCCCAAGAGAGCTTCACTCACACCATGCCCGGCAGTGAAGGTCATAAGCTGCTTCTCCTCTTGGTCGGTTTGTGTACTCTTGTGCACTCTTTAAGAGAAATCCCCCTTGGAGGCTATGCAGACAGCCCAGTGGCTAAGAACGCTTGCTGTTCTTGTAGAGTTCAGTTTCCAGAGCCCATATCAGGTGGCTGGCAACTGTTTATAAGTACAGCTCAGGGGGTGGGTGATGCCTTCTTCTGACTTCATGGGTACCTGCAAGCTTGTGTGAATTCACACACACACACACATACACACAAATACATAAAAGTAAAATAAAATCTTTCAAACAAAAGAAAGCAAACTGCTGTAAGGAACATTTTGCCATTGTAATTATAGGTGAAATTCAGAATAGGAGCAAACATTACAAAACAAACATACAACAATAACAAAGACCCAAGGGGGCTGAACGTTTGCTCAGTAGTTAGGAACACACACTGTTCCTCCAAAGACCTGAGTTCAGTTCCCAGCACACATGTCAGGCAACTCACAACCTCCTCTAACTCTATGTGAAGGGTCCAATGCCTCTGGCCGCCATGGGTATCTGCACTCCGATGTGTATGTGCCCCTTCCTGACACACATGGAGGTACACAGACATACACACAGAACACGCTCACACACACACACACAGAGGATTAAAAATCAAAAATACTACAGAACTGGGGCAATAGCTTAGTCGGTGTGTGCTGCTGGGGCATCCAAGTTTAATCCTGAGTCCATGTAAAAAAAAAAAAGGAGGGTGTGGTCACACAAGCAGGGAAGCTGGATTCTGCCTCCACATTCTGGCTTCTTTCTTCTCGTTACCTCCATTTTAGGACCACGCTCCCAGCTTATGTTTAATATTTTCTCTAGCAATTTTAGATCCCTTCACAGAAAGGATGTGGGGTGTCCATTCCAGTGGGGAGCATCCACAACCCATCCCACATCTAGGGATTAGAGATCCTTATTGGCCAAAGCAAACCGGAGCCTTCCCCGGGCTGCAGTTAAGAACCCAGGGGTCTTCTAGGGACCAAGTTGCTCTGCAGGGAAGCTCAGGGTAAAAGAAATCTGTTCTCATCTGACTTATGAATGAAGAAGTGTATATAACATCAGGGTGTTATTTGTAACCTATAGCTTTCCTGTTTCCAGCCTCCTGACCGAGACCAGCATGGGTTACATGTTCTGTAACTTGCCACCAAAAGTGACTTCACAAATATTACAAGCATATTCTGTGTGTTACCCACGTCAATGTTCCCAAGAACATTAATGGATATAACATATCTTATGAAAGACATTCACAGTGGGGAGGACAGGGAGATGCTTATTTGAGGATTTTGAAGCTCTCACTCTTCCTGCGGGTACCCTCGAGGCCAGGAGAGTCTGTTGGATTCCCTGATGCAGGAGTCACAGGGAGTTGTGAGCCACTGTGGTGGATGTGAGGAAAGGAACTCGGGTCCCCGGGAAGAGCAACGTGTGCTCTTAACCACTCAGACTTCTCCAGCCCAAGTTTTTGTCATTTTTACATTGAAAGCTCTTGTTGAAATGACTGTTTTGTGCCTAAGTCTTTGGTGTCACCTGTGTTTATTATATTCATTTTACTTACTTATTATTATATTTTATTTTTTGGTTTTTTTGAGACAGGGTTTCTCTGTATTCTTTTCAAGCCTGTCCTGGCACTCATTCGGTAGCCCAGGCTGGCCTTGAACAGAGATCTGCCTGCGCTTGCCTCCTGAGTGCTGGCATTAAAGGCGTGTGCCACCAGTGCCCGGGCCCGGCTATTATATTTTATTTTAATACTATATTTTGTACTCGCATTATTGAAAGTTCATTGTCAGGTATGCCTTTCCTGCCGGGCTAACGCCATCACCTGTGTGCCTTCCCACAGGTCATCATTGCGCTTTCGGAAAAGCACCGCACACACATCCCTTACAGGAACTCCATGATGACCAGCGTGCTCAGAGACAGTCTGGGAGGAAACTGCATGACCACTATGATCGCCACCCTCTCTTTAGAGAAGAGGAACATTGATGTAGGCCACACTCCTCCCTGCAACTCTTAGTCTGGGTTCTGACGGGGTGGACAGGTGGCGTTGAGGGGCCTGTGGGAGTCTGCGTCTTTTGAGCAGGGTTATATACACCCTCAGAGGTAAATACACCACAGGGCTCATAGCTTTGGGCTCTCTACCAGTGTTATAAGGAACCCCTGCGAGAGCTGGTCTCAGATGAATGGCTTGAAGAAGCCATGTTTGCCAATCTCAGAAGGCCTGATGATAGAATGAGAGAAGGCAATCTTCACCTGCCCTTGCTCAGTTCCTCTGACTGGTGAGGTCTGGGTACCTTGGAGTCATCCTGAGATTTGATCCTAGACGCTCTCAGATGGTGGCCCCTGGATGCTCAGCCAGGGGATATGCAGAAGGCCTTGCCTGGGTAGCCAAGGAGCCAGCTGGGCTCTCGTAAGAGTCAGATTAACATTTTGGATGTAGACATTCCTGGGTGCACCCCAGGACTTCGCCAAGTCATTCACGGCGAATGGTGTGAAAACCTTTGGTTTATTACAAACATTTATTCTGTGGTATTGCATGCTTGTGGATCATAGTGCCTGCTATGCTTATGCCTTTCATGTGACATTCTGGTTTAATACATTCTGGTCACGTACATGCCAGTTGCATCTTGGGGCCCAGGATTGCCTATAGTTTTGTCAATTTGCCTATATTTTTGACATTTTACCAAGCCACACCCATCCTAAAAAATACAGTGTCCCAGGGCCAAAACCCCTCCTTGCGAGGCATAGTTATTTACTGTATGTGTTTCCAGACATCTTACCCTTTTGGTATCTTTTTCTGTTAATGAAAATTAAGTTTTATCTAGAGAGAAATGCCTTTCTATGCCATCATATTTTAAGCAGCTGTTTTGTGGTTTTCCTCAGGAGTCCATTTCTACCTGCAGATTTGCTCAGCGAGTGGCCCTCATCAAAAACGAAGCTGTCCTCAATGAAGAAATTGACCCCAGACTGGTAAGCAAATGCTTGATGTCACTCGGGCTGGCATGCAGCTTCATGTACAGGTGAAGATAACTGAGTGCTGGCATGACAGGCATCACCACCACATCTGTTTTCTGTGATGCTAAGGCAGACGTGGGGTTTTGTGCATTCTGGACAAGGGCTGTATGCACTGAGTTGCATCCTCTGCCCCAGGAAGAAACTTAATCTTTATATTAGACTCCAAGAAATACATATGCTTAACAAGGATATGTGTGACCATCTGGCCCTGGTGAGGGGCAGTGGCTCTCTGTTAAGCAGTGTCTAAGACACTGCATGCATCTACTGATGCAATTCTCAGCATCCTTGGGATGAGCTCCTCTGGCTGTCTCCATGGATAGTGAAGTTGAGCACAAGGGTGAGAAATAACTTGCTCATAGTCTTAGTGAGAATGGGTAGCAGAGCTCAATAGTCAGGGTTAAGAAATCTGCTTCATGGGCCAGCATGGCTGAACACATCCATCAGGTTTACATGCAATGGCTCAGCAGGACAGCATTTTCTCAGCCCTGGATGTGATTCCCCAGAACTACAATGGGAAAGTACAATTATATTTATACACTGGCCCTAACCTTTCACAAAACACTAGTTTTCCTTTCTTTAGACAGAGTATCAAGTCATCTTCCACATGTCTCATGAAGAGAGAGAGCTATTAAGTAGAGATATTATGCGCAAGCATACTGTTACATATTCTAGAGTTTCCTAAAGGTTAGCCATAGTTTGATTTGTGGAAAATTAACACTTTTCTTGGTTTCAAAAATAACTCCTGCCTCATCAAAGCAACTTTTTATGCAAGGAAATCACAGATACATGATTCAATTACTCACTTTGAATATGTTTTTTTTTTCTTTGTGTTTGTAAGTTCTCTGCAAAGGAAAAGGCTATATTGGATCAACACAGGCTACCAGCTAAAGCTCTAACTAAATCTCCCAGATTTATCAAATTCCATGATGAAGGGTGTATGCATATTTTTAAGTCACTTAGCCTTTCTCATTTCTGTAGAAAAGAAGCTGATGTGAGCCTTGCAGAGTTTAAAAATGTGAAATCTCACCAACTTCATTTTCAAATTTCTCAAAATCAAAATATGATCGCTGATCACTGTTGTGCTCTGATCTCTGTGCCTACTTCATCACCTACCTCTCCTGACTGCTATCACTCCACTGAAGGAAGGGGAAGGGAGGAAAAGAATAATGGAGCTATCTGTCTTGTCCCACCAACTTCAAGGAGTCTTGCTTTCCCTGATGGAGAGTCGGTGGGCGAGGCAGGAGCTTCCTGTACCCACCTTGGTCAGATCCCAGCAACACACAGAGTCCTAGGGAAGGGGACAGAATGCAAAAGCAGAGTAAAGAGGAATTGCACCCCTAGGGGATGTAGTCTGTTATCCCTGTCCCTCCCACATCTTAAGAGTATCTTATCACACTGACTGCCCCTGTCCCTCCTGCATCCCAAGAGCATCACTGTGACTGCCCCTGTCCCTCCTGCATCCCAAAAGCATCATTCTGGCTGTCCCTTCTCCTCTATCTCCTAAGAGCATTGTTGCACAGAATGAGAAAGGTCCTATTATGTAGAAGACAAATATCAGTTCATAATTTGTGGAAAATAAACATGTAAGACATTGGAAGCTTTTCTTTATAAATTTGGCCAAAGAGACTTTTCTTTGAAGGATCTGAAGACAGAGGACCAGCATGCGTTTGATGTTGGTCTGTGGCAGATATAAAGAGATCAGGAGCAAAAAGCTAATAGCTGATAATTGAAGTAACTGCCGTGGTTCCTCCTAGTGCTGACTGGCATGGTAACTGCCAAGTGTGGCTTGCTAGTCTCTGCAGTAATGGCACCTAAAAGCACACTTTGGTGCTTATTATTTTCCAGTGTGAAACGTGCCTGGAATACAATAAAAACTGTGTCATGGGGGCAGATGGGATGGCTCAGAACTTAGGAGAGTGCACTGACGTTGCAGAAGACCCGAGTTCAGTTCCTCACACCCTTGTCAGGTGACTCACAAGCCTGTAACTGCAGCTCCAGAGACTGATGTCCCAGGCAAGCATCCTCTGCACTCGTGTGCACATGCTCACACACAGACATAATTTCTAAAATAGTAAAACCAATCTGTTTTAAAGAAGCGTTCAAAAACCTCCCAAGTTATAACTTGGCTGGGATTTCCTGTGTTTTACTCTCAGATTTTAATGCCAAGTGTGGTGCCACCCTGTGTGACCAGAATCACCACACACCAGTACTTCAAAGCAACATGGTGATGCAAGGGACATGAGCTGGGCAGATTCTGAGATGACTGGACATAGGTCAGGATCCCCCTGATGCCTCTAAGTCCAAAGGAAATCTGTGGGGGGGGGCATGGCCATGGTAATGGTAATTTGGGGTTATCAATCCTTAGAAAATATAGACCCAGGAGATGGCTCAATTGGCTGAATGCTTACAATGCAAGCATGAGGTTCTGAGTTTGATGCCCACAACTCACATAAGACAGCTGGTGTGATACGAACCCCTGTAATCCCAGTGCTGGGAGGCAGCGGTAGGACAGCATGTGCTCCCACACATGTCCACAGGCGGTAACAGGAAACTAAAGCATCAGTCTCAGTTTAGGAGAGGCGCTAAAGTGAATGACGAGTTCTTGTCCAAAGAGATCTGTTCTGTGCGGCTCCAAGGTCTCTGATAGTTTTGAAAGGCGACCGACAAGTAAAACATGACACCCTGTGCATTTTAATTAAGTCCCTGGAGACTGTGTCTAAATGCTGTGTGATTTGGAGGGACTGTTGGTCCTGTTGATGTGGCCAACAGAACCTGAATCTCACTCCTATAGAGTTCTGTAAGCATCTTTAGAACCTGTTACTTGAGGGGCGGGAGCCCAAGGCTGAGGTGTCCTTGAGTGTGGACAAACAGTGTTAACCCAGGGATGGAAGTCTCAGTCCTGCATCCCCAGAGAATGGGATGTCTGCTTTCTCCCTAACATAAAAGCAGCTAAGAGGGAGCTAGAAAATGGATCTATTTTCCAATATGGAGACATCAGGGAGGCCATCTGCCATATCCCACACTTCAGTTGGACATGTGGTGCTTTCTTCAACTTTTTGTTTTATTTGTGTGTGTGTGTGTGTGTGTGTGTGTGTGTGCGCGCGCAAAAGTAGTAGGTACATGCAAATAAGCACAGGTACCTGTGGAAGCCAGAAAAAGACATCAGATCTCTTGGAGCTAGAATGTTAGGCAGTTGTGAGCCACCTGACTTGGGTGCAGGGACCTGAACTCGGGTCCTTTGAAAGAGTGGTACTCATTCCACTGAACCAGCCCTCCAGACCACAAGTACTGTTTTCTTGAGAATTTGAAAGTCTTATCCATCCTTCATCCAGGTTTGAATTTCCCATGCACAAACCCCCTTGGTCTAAAAGGTTGTTTGTTTGGTTGGTTTTGTTTTCACTCTGTAGCCCTTGCTGGCCTGGAACTCACAGAGATCATCTACCTGCCTCTGCCTCCTGAGAAACAACCCCCAAGTAAAGAAGTGAGAGACTAAACAAACGGTCTTAGAAAGGGGGAGAAGAGTTGATGTCACCTTAGCTGGGTTAGGGACTCCAATTCTCAAGCTTGGGTACAAAGAGATGCCCCTCCTTTTTACTAACACTGGGCTTTGTGCTGGGTAGTTTTATATAAGCAAATCTTAAGATTGGGCTGTAGCCAAGCCTGTGGGGCATTTTCTTAGTTAGTGATTAACGGAGGGAGGTGCAGTCCTTCGTGGGTGGTACCATGTCTGGGCTGGTGGTCCCGGGTTCTGTAACAAAAGAGTGTGAGCGAGTCACGAGGAGCAAGCCAGTAAGCAGCACACACACGCCCCATGGCCTGCCATCCAGTGCCTGCCCTGAGTGAGTTCCTGCCCTCACTGCTTCTGATGATGAACTGTTATATGGAACCAGGAGCGAAGGAAACCCTTTCCTCCCTAAGCTGCTTTGGTTATGGTGTTTCCTCACAGAAATAGCATCCCTAACTAGGACAGGTGTCTTTAGATCACATAGCAGGAGGGGCAAAGGATGTGTGGATGCTCTAAGCATAGAAGTTAGAAAAACTAGATTTTATCATTCTTGGCTTCTGGTGTATTGGCAAGAAACTAATAAATGGATTACGAACCAAATAAAATTCTTATCAACTTTTGGTTACACTTATCTTCAAATACTCTTGGGTGTTATGTATGGACAATAACATGATCTGCAAGCTCATACTTCTTGTCAGTGTCTCATCAGCCTAGCCAAAAATTCCAGTAGTATTTTAAAGACATTCTTATCTTACTGTTTCTACCACTCATTGCTAAAATAAAGGATTACTGTAACTTTTTGGTTGATACTCTCTGACTTAAATATGTTCACTTATCTTCATCTTGACTGTCTGTCTTTACAATGTATTGATGGATTCTTGATACTATACAGTTTTAGAAAAAGGTGTGTATGTGTGTGTATGTGGTATGTGGTGTGTGTGTGTAATATGTGGTGTGTGTGTGTGTGTGATATGTGTGGTGTGTGTGTATGTGTGTGTGTGGTATGTGTGGTGTGTGTGTATGTGTGTGTGTGTGTGTGTGTGGTATGTGTGGTGTGTGTACTCCTGTGCATCCATTCCTAGAGGTCATTTTCTGTCACGATCTGCTGCATGCCTTTGAGATAGCATCTCCCACTTCCCTGATAAGGACTGGAAGCAGGGATAATCCCCACCAGCTACCCCTCCACTCATTTCTGATGTAGCGGCATCCACTTCAATGACCTGGGTTCTAAGTGGGTGATGAAACTGGATCTCAGGTACTCATGTTTGTGTAGTAAACATGCTGAGCCACCACACACATACACACACACCCCACATATACATACACACATATACCACACAACACACACACATGCACTACACACACATTACACACACACACACACATACACACCTCCCCACACATACCCCCCTACACACACACCTTTCTTTGGGGGACACAGTCTCTTACTGGCCTGGAGCTCACCAGCCAGCTGACTGGCCACCAAACTGCAAGGACCCACCTCCCCAGCATTAGGTTACATGTATGCACGAGCTTGTCTAAGTTTTCCTCGTGAGTTCTGGGGATCACACAGGCCCTTTGCAAAGGCAGATAGTTTACTGACTGAGCCATCTCTGCAACTGCAATCAATTTTGACATATTTCATTGGAACATTATATGCACTTGAAAATTCGTGAAAGGCTGCATAAACCAATATAAATGAGCTCAAATTGTGTGAAAGGGAAAAAAAGATGCAGTAATAGAATATTCACGTAGTTTAAGACATGCAAGACGATATTGCATTATCCAAGGGAGCTTGCATTGGAACATGCATATGGACTAGAAGTGAGACAGTGTAAGGGAAGTGTTTTGACAACTGGTAACTTCTCTAGCACACTGCAGGAAGGACAGACGGGGAGCACAGAGAGATGTCTCAAGATGTATGTGTAATGATTTTTTTGTTTACAAAATAGTTCTAGGGTTATTTAGATCAAACGTTTGGGAACACTAATACCTTTTAGGTGGTTCTCTTTCCAGTTTTGTATCCTAAAATAGTTTTAATTAGTCACCCATGTGTGCACATTTAACGCACATGTGTGGTGGACATGTTCAGAGGAAAATTTGTGGGAATCAGTTCTCTTCTATCACCATGTGGGTCCGGGTCCCAGGGGTTGAACGAGTGTGTCAGGCTTGTTCCCTAGCCATTGAGCGGTCTTGCACACCCAATGCCTCCTAACCTTCCACACTATGCATTTGCCGCCACCAAGATTGTGCTGAGCAGAAGTGGACATGTGCTCTCCCTCTTTTCCCTGCACAGATGATTATCCGCTTGCAAAAGGAGATTACAGACCTGAAGACGGAGCTGGCCATGGCCACCGGGGAGTGGAGGACAGAGGAGCTCACGGAAGCAGAGCTCTACCAGTAAGCACAAACTCGCTTCCCCTGGGCGGTCAGGAACCGCGTGAGGGTACCAGTAAAGAGAGGCCTTCTCCACGGGAAGTGGGACGAGGCTGGCAGCATTTCTGCTGACTGGGCTTTGAGGAAGTAAAGGCCGGGAATGCCCGTCCCAGGCCAGCTGAGAAGGGGCTGAAGACGGGTCAGGCCATCTCACACTCCACTCACCTGATGCTCCCAGCTGTGGGTCTCAGATCTGAAAGGCATTCGAGAAGCATCCCTTGTATTACACTCCCCTTGCTTGGTCACCAGTGTCTGCCATGCCGGAGTGAAGTCTTCCTTTGTAAGTACACGGCCCACATATTACAGTTCAAAACCACACTTGGTATGAAAGCCAGCATTCAGGACTTCGTACAAGCCCGGTGTTCTCAAGCCAGTGAGATTTGCAGCCCTGTGGTGCGTTCTCATTCACTCTCTGATTGTGAGCTGTGAAGTGAGCTCTGTTTCTGTGATGCAGACGGTGGGTAGACAAGGCTTAGCAGGCAGAGGTGGGCTCCGTTTTCAATAGCAAGTGGAGCTGGGCTGGGGCTGGGGCTGGGGCTCAGGCGTAGAGCTTGTTGAGCATGCATGAAACCCTGCGTTCCACAACCCAAGCACGGAGCTGCACACCTGTAATATCCACACTGGGAAGTGGAGACAGGAAGATGAGAAATACAAGACCACCCTTGGCTACACAGGGAACTAAAGACAGCCTAGGGATGCATAAAACCTAGGGATGCATAAAACCAAGTGCTTTTTACTTTTTATTAAAAATTGATTTTATTTTCAAACGATGACAATTTCCCCTGCCCTCAGCTCTTCCCAAGCCCCTGACCTCCACACCCACCAAGTCTGTGCCCTTTCTTTCTCCCTCAGTAGAAAACAAACAGCCTCCTGTTCAGGTTTGTTTGCTTTTGCTTTATTTCTACTTTTCAGAGCCCATGTCTTTAAAAAAGTTCTATGAGATTTTTCTAAAGACATGGCCAAGTCACCAACTCTTTCTCAGAGGGGAAGTGGGAAACAGGAGAAAGTGGCTCTTTAAACTGCCCAGTCCGATGGCCTGAGTTTAACCCTGGACTCACAGGGCAGAAGGGAGTGACCCTTGCAAGTTGTTCCTTGACTTCCGTCTACACACACACACACACACACACACACACCGTAACACACACCATAACACACACCACATACACTCACATACCACACACACACCACATACCACAATACATACTACACACACACACATACACACACACCGTAACACATATAACACACATATACAATACACACACGCCACATACACTATACATACCATACATACGACACACATACACACTACATACACTCATATACCACACAAACACCACATACCACAATACATACTACACAGATACACACACACACACTACATACAATACCACATACCACATCCACTCATATACCACACAAACACCACATACCACAATACTTACTACACACACACACACACACACACACACATACACATACACTACATATATACATGTACATACACACACATGTTTAAATGAGGTCTGACTGAAGCTTGGAAAGTCTTCATCCAGGTTATTGCTATAATCGAAGCTCCTTCCTCTGGGATCCTGCTTCCTAAGTCTTGAGTTTAACAATGCAATAGCTCCACAGCCTCCCTGACAGCATTGCTGCACAGCAGATATAAGATTAGAGTTAAGTACACTGTACCAATTGAGTTATTAAGGATTTCATGTCAGTACTGGAGAGCCGGATCAGCAGTAAAGAGGTTCCTAGTTCAGTTCCCAGCACCCACATCAGCTCACAACCACTGTGACTCCAGATCAAGGGGCTCTGGTTCCCTCTTCTGGCCTCCAAGAGCACTGCACACATATGGCATGCATGTGTGCACACAAACACACATAAAGCAAAAACAAACAAATAAAAACTAGTAATGTTACCCTTTGAAATGACTGAAGATGTCCTTGATCCAAGGGGACTCAGAGGGGAACCCAGTCATTGTATGCCTCTCCTCAAAGAAAGGACATCTTGTGAAGTATCACCAGCATTTGATCCAGCCAGGAAAACAAACCCCTGTAGGCTGTGCAGAAGGAGTCTGACAGGAAATGAGTGCACAAAGGAGCCATCTAAGATGCCAGCTATTAGTAGGGTATCCTGGAGATCAGTAACAGTAGGTGCCAGGGATTGGGGACAATGTGACAGCGACATTTAGTGGAATCTCCTTTACTGCAATAAATGCCTAGAAGTCAACTTTGGGGAGGAGAATGTATTGTTAGCTTGTGTTTGTGTTTCTGTGCTTGGTGTGACGCAGAGCATCATGGTAGATAGACACAAGAGAGCATGGCTGCTTAACTCATGATGGTGCCTAGCAACCAGAGAGAGAGAGAGAGAGAGAGAGAGAGAGAGACAGAGGGAGGGAGGGAGAGGGAGAGGGAGAGAGAGAGAGAGAGAGAGAGAGAGAGAGAGAGAGAGAGAGAGAGAGAGAGCACAGGGCAGGGCACGATAAAATCCCCAAGGACCTTCTCCCGGTGGTCACCCTACTTCCTAAAGTGCCTTACATTTCCGGAAATAGCATTGTCAGCTAGAGACCAAGCCTTGGATGAAGGAGCCGGTAAGGAACACTATATTCAGAGCAGAGTGGTGGTATCATCAAGAACCGAGAGCTAGTGCTGCCCTGCAGTAGCTAGAACACGGGGGGGGGGGCAGCCCCGCTCCCTCTCATCCCAGCTCCCGACTCCCATCAGCGCCCAAGTTGGCTCAACTTACCCAGCAGAAGCCAGCTCCTCAGCAAGTCAGGGAGTATGGCTGCCTCTGATTCTGAGTCCGGGGGACAAGAATAGAAAAACTGGATCTTAGAACAACACACAAAACGAATAGCCGTGCTCTCCTGAATTTCTGTGCCCTGGGTGTTGCATAGGAGGCTCAGCTCTCGGTGAGCATTTCCATGTGATGGTTTGGCTGTGTTGGACTCAAGTCTTGGATGGGCGAATGGAAGGGAATGAATGGGGAGCACAGGACAGCACCATGAGAATCCCAGGGGTGGGGTTGCTGGGACGCTGAGGTGGCTTGGAGCAGTCAACAGCATTGTAGCTGTGTAAAGGGGCTTGCCTCAAAGTCTGACCACCTGAGTTCAACCCGGGAGCTGCTGTAAGGGAGGAGGAGGGTTGTTATCTGCTTACCATTGCTCTCCCCCACCATACATGTGTGCGCGTGCGCACACACACACACACACACACACACACACACCACTAATAATAATAGCAATAATAGAAGCTGTAATTAGTTGAAATAAGCACTTTAAAAGGACAGGTTCTACACACAGTCTTGGTGTAGAAAACATTCATGAAGCCTTAAAAGTATAGAAAAGGATTTAAAAGTTGCCAGAGGAAACTCAAGTCCAGGTCTGATTTATAACAGATTTTTCATTAGCAACCCTGGAAATAAGAAATAGTGATTTTGGGCTGGAGAGATGGCTCAGCCATTAAAGTCTGGGATCACAACCAAAATTATAAGAAATAGTAGTGATTTACAAAAAATATAAAAACAAAATCACTTCACATATATTTCCTAGGTCTAGCAAAATTAATACTAAAAGTAAAGATGAAATAAAGGATGTTACAGACATGCAAACTTTCAGACAGAAACTAGAGTCTTCCTCCCAGAACTGCCATGGTCTGTACGCTAGCAAAAGACACATATAATGAAGGGTAGGGAGCAGAAGAGATGAGCAAATGTGTTTACAGCACCTCTGTGGCACTTAGTGCTCTATAATATTTCTATCATTGCCATTTATTAGCTCTCCTATTCTCCCGTATATGAATCTGTCCGTTTAAAAATCACCAAAGGGCTGGAGAGATGGTGCAGTGGTTATGAGCTGTGGTGCCCAATTAGAGGATGAGTTTAGATCCCAGCACCCACACTGGCTAGCTGTGGTTCAGCTACAAGGTATCTGAAGCCCCTGCTGGCCTCCATGGGTATCTGCAAATGCATATGTGCGCACATGCATATTCATGCATGTGCGCGTGCACACACACACACACACACACACACACACACACACACACAATTTTTTTAAGTTCTGGAAATCACAATGAAATGTCCATTGCCAGGAGTTGAGGGGAGACAGGGAAGGGAAGTGATATTGTGACAAAAAAAAAAAAATTAAAATACTGAAAATCTCATGCTGGCTTCTACAAAACCATCAATAACAGATATGCAGATGTCAGTCTAGACAGATCCAGCATAGAGGGTGTGCAGGGCTAGCATTCTCTTTTGGTGCATAATTAGTATTTTCATTCATCTAACATTTGTTATTTATCTTGTGATCACAAAAGCACTACCGTGGGCTCTGAAAAGAATGCAGAAATACAAAGCCTGGAACTGGCTCTCACGGGGCCCACAGCTCGGGGGTGGTGAACAGACATGAGCACACAGTGTCTAAGCACCATGAGACAGTGTCAACAGGACAGGATGAGAATGTGGCGACAGCAACAGTTGTTCAAGAGCTCAGGGACCCCATGGAACTCGGTCAAGTGCTACTGAGCGTAAACTTGGGCAGTTCCCAGAGGGGTGGCTGCTGTGCCATCAGACAGAGTGTCTCCTTGGTGATCTCAGGCCGGCAGCTAGGGACAACATGGGCTGCAACCCCCATCTACACGCCAAAGCAAAGAGCTCGAGAAGCACCAGTGTATCCAGTGCACGGTACTTGTCCAAAACGTTTGTAAGAATGGCTCCCGTGGGTGCTTTGTTCTTTGTGTTTGACACAATTCACTAGAGTGGATATTGCACAGATTAAATTTTAACCAATTAGGAATCCTTGCTCACATTCAAGGGAGATAAATAGATTAGAATCAGCCCTCAGTGCAGCCCTAGTTTTTGACACCACCTGCCTGGTTTTTGTCTTTCAGGACCCTAGATATTTACTCAGAAATGGAAATCCTCTCAATTCCCGCTAGCCCCCACATTCTCCAAATGGGGATGGGGATGGGAGTCTTGGTGCAGGAGACCAGATGAGCCCTACAGCTCTGCTGGGAGAGCCCAGCTCTTGTCCAGTTAGAGTCTCTGTCCTTCAGGTCTTCAGGCACATGGAGATCGGCATGGCCTTCCTCTCGGGGATTCTCAGATACTGTCCAGATCTCCTTTTCTCTGTAGTGTCAGTGGGCACATAGGATGCTCCACTCACATCCACTCCCAAATGTTTTTTGAATTATTGCCCAACAATTCCTTGGTTAATGTAAATATTTGTTGATTTGACTTGGATGCTTTGATTGATGAAGGTTTTAAACATCAGCCTCCAGTTATTGTGATATTTTTATTTTGCATCTTATTTTTTTGTTCTTGCTAAATTTGAACAGAGACAGCTGGATGAAGGCTATATAGCTGAGTCGATGTTTAGACACAGCTCTGTGGGTGAAGATTTAGATGGGATGGAGCTGATGATCACATACCTTTAGTAGGAGAATGACCTAGAAATCTTTGGCACTGTTGGGGATGTTACATCCCAGCCTAAATCCAAGTGAGTTTGAGCAGCATTTACTCCTGGAATGAAACAGAATTGGATCTTACTAGCTCAAGTTTGCCTAAAATGTTTGGGTATCTCCCAACATCTGGATCTTTCCCTAACAGGAAAAAAAATGCAAATCAATTAATAGTTCTGCCTAAGTTTATTGAGAACATCTTAGATGTTAATCATTTTAATGGGCACATCAAGGGACTAGTAATATATGATACAGAGGATAATTGTGAGGAAAATAATTTTATTGGGGCAACGTTACACATGGTTGTATACATACATATGCATATATACACATAGACATAGCAATGTGCATATACAACATGAAACAAGGTAATCTTGGATAGAGCCAATGTGCACTGAGACTTATAAAAATTAGTTTTCCATGTATCTGTTGGGTGAGGCATGCACACATCCCAGTTTCCATGTGGTGGCCAGAGGACAATGCGTGCAAGTCTGATCTCCTTTTTTCTACCATATGATCATAGTGCATTAGAATTTGCCCTTACTGTGGCTCTGCTATGTAACACCGTCCACCTGGTTTTTGTTTTTCAGGCCCCAAGATATTTACTCAGAAATGGGAATTCCTTTTATTTCTCTGCTAGCGCCCACACTCCTCCAAATGGAGGTGGGAATCATGATGCAGGAGACAAGACGAGCCCCACAGCTCAGCTGGAATAGCTCTTGTCTGGTCAGCTTGTTCGCCGTGTACCAAGGATAGGCCTTGACCTTCTGATCCTCCTGCCTTCCCAAGCGCAGGGGTATCAGCAGGTAGACCGCACCCAGATAACTTTTCCCCCATTCCTCTTTCTATCTGACACTTGCAGCTGGGTGCTGGGAACTGAACTCAGAAAAGAGACATAAAATACTTGACGTGTAGAAACTTCAAGTCCAAAAAAAGAAATGGGAAGCAAAGATATAAACAAGAGTTGCCATTTTAGCAGGGTTCCTGGAAAGAATTTAATAGTAGGTTTATGTTATTTTGGAACCACTCCTTAGTAGGAAAGAGCAGATTTAGCTGTCATGATGGAGAGACTTGAGTGATGGCAGAGAGGATGGAGAAGAGACAAACCAGAGAGACCTTGTGGGGGAGGAGTCAGTAGTAGTGACTGCTAAAACTGCCAAGACACAGGAAGATGGGGAGGGCAGTTATCCGTACGGGCATGGCGGTACCCTCTGATAATCCCAGAACCAGGAAAGGGAAGCCAGGAGGAGCAGAAGTTCAAGGTCATTCAAGGTTATGTGGTAAATTCCAGGCGATCTTGGCTACGTGAAATTGTCTCAAGAAAGAAAGTACACACACACACACACACACACACACACACACACACACACACACCACATATACACGCACATTCCTCACACATATATACCACACACACACACACACACACCTCACACAAAGTGGAAATATGGGAAAAACAAGAGGTAACGAACTTTCAATACAATGAAGATGTATAGAGCAGGCTGAGCTCTATTAATGAGATGTAGGCTGAGTATGGAAGGTTCAGTTTTGTAAGAGTGATGAATGTCAGGCTGATGTAACATTGAGGCAGGACTAAGGATCAGCACACAGACCCTCAGATTCACTTGGAAGTGAGGAGTCAGAAGCCACAGATCACATTCTAGATCCAAGCTCCCCCGGGTGCATTGGCACACCTTTATTTGATTACACAGTTCTTTCCTTCTTCTGATATTTTTTCACATTTAATCAAATGTTCCATTTGTTGGCTTCTTAACACTGGCAAATAACCTACCCTTCTCTATGTTTCAGGGTACGTGTAGTAAGCGTTATAAAAAGATGACACAGTAAACAGCAGTTGAGAGCTGCTTGGTGGTTAGGCATGCTTGCTGCTCTTCCAGAGGCCCTGGTTCAGTTCCCAACACCCACACACGGACACCCAAGCTCTAGGGGATCTACTGCTCCCTTCTGGCCTCTGCAGGCACCTATACATGTGTGATGTATGTACATACATAAAAATAAATATCTTTAAGGGTAACAATGAAATAATATCAGCAGGTATACTGGCTAGTTTTATGTCAACTTGACACACGCTAACAGTCATCAAAGAGGAGGGAGAAAATGCCTCCATAAGAGTGGGTTGTAGGGCATTTTCGTAATTAGCGCTTGATGTGGGAGGGCCCAGCCCATGGTGGCTGGTGGTCCTGGGTTCTATAAGAAGCAGCCTGAGCAAGCCGTAAGGAACAAGGCAGTAAGCAGCACTCACACACACACACCCCATGGCCTCTGCATCAGCTCCTGTCATCCAGTTTCTGCCTTGTGTGAATTCCTGCCCTCGGGCTTTTGATGATGAACTGGGAGTGAAATCAGCCCTTGCCTCCCCAAGCTGCTTTTTTGGTAGTGGTGTTTCATCACAGCAGTGGTAAGCTTAAGTAAGTTAGTAACTTAGTATAATATACTTGCTTGGGTAAAACTGACAAATTCATAAAAGACCCAGATTTCCAAAGTTCCCGGGACAAAAATAGAAGCCCTGTGTTCATAGAAGAAGCCAAATTCACAGTAAAGTCTCTCCAATGGGGAAACTCCAGGCTCACAGACAGCCCTGAAAACTCCCCTAGGATGCTTCAGAAGTAACAGTAGCCTTCCACAAGCTTCCCGCACAACAGTGCCTGCAAGAATCCCCGTGCCTTTTACTGCTCTGATGTTGAGAGTGAAGACATGAAAAAAGGAAGCTGCAGTCCATCCTCCTCCATGAGTTAAATCCTTAACACCCAAATCACATCCAGAAAGGTGGTTAAAAGGCAGGCATGTGGATCTCATGGCAGAGATGCACATGCCAATGTGTGTAATTCCCCTCGACGAGAAACTAGTTAAGACAAAACATTCAGTCGTTCCAATAGATGGAGGCAAAGAATTTGCTAAGATTCTCATTTATTCATGATCAAACCTCAGCAAAACAGGAATAGGAGAAAGCCTCCAAAATTTTACAAAAGCTATCTCTCTACCATCTGTGTGCGTATGTATCTGTCTATCATCTATCCATTATTTATTGTCTATGTATGCAAATATCTTCTATTTATGTCTGTCACCTATATATCTATGCATCTATCATCTACCTGTCTGCCTATTACACACCTCTCTATCTTGTGTCTATGTGTCTGTCACCTTAGTATGTGTGTGAATGTATGTATGAATATGTGTGCGCCTATCTATCATCTACCTATCAGCCACCCCTCTATCATCTGTGTATACATTGTATGGCTAACTGTCGTCTATCTATCTGCCTGTTATCCACCCTTCTATCATCCATGTGTCTCTGACCTTTGTATGTATGTGTCTGTCACCCAGTTATCACCCATCCCTCTATCTGTCATCTATTTCTACCTCAAAAAGAATAAGAAAGAGAAAGCATGCTTTCTTAAAGCTAGAAGTAAAAGTACTCACTACTTCTGTTCAACACCACGCTGAAAGCTGTAGCTAGAGTATTATGGTCAGAAAAATAAATAAAGGACAAATAAGTATTTGGAGAAGAAGTACTAAAACTGTCATTACACACATGACATTATTTCTATGTAGAAACTATCAAACAACCTGGAAAAAGTTACTAGAAATATCAAAAGGAGTTTGTCAAGGTCCCAAAACAGAAGGATATATGTATGTAGGTATGTATGTATGTATGTATGCATGTATATATTAGCCACCCTTGACAGTAACATTAAAATTTAGGATACCCCAATGAGAAACAACACTGTCATGGATGAAGGTGTACACAGCCAAGCCTGATGACCCAACAGGCATTCGGTCCCCGGGACTCACATAGGAGGAGAGAACTGATTCCTGCGAGTTTCCTTCTTGTACGTCACACCCATACAACACTAAATATGCAAACACTATAGACCTGGTTATAGCCACTTTCTAAGGTAACCTTCCATAAAGTGAGGAAACAGGCCACACAAAGGCCTCTACGTGAATGCTTTTATTAATTAATTTTAGACATGATTTTCCCAAACTGGAAATGGCTCTCAGCTGCTGAGTTCTTTAGAGGATGGTATAATAACGGTGAGTCTACCTATCAGTTGACAAGGAAGGAGCTACTGAAACAGGAGACAACATGAACGAATGTCAAAAGCATGGTGCTAACTGGCAACAGCCAGAAACCAGCTACCCGCTGCATGACTCCATCCACGTGATGCTCTGAAAAAGTGAGCGGTGTAGGAATAGAAATGAGACCATTGCTTGCCAGAGAGTGGTCATGGGTAGAACTGAATTCTGAGGTGCTTGCACTTGTGCTTTGAGCACTGGGGAAGTGTGTGTGTGTGTGTGTGTGTGTGTGGGTGGATGGGTGGGTGCGCGCGCGTGTGTGCCTGTGAGTGCATGTGTGCCTGTGAGTGCACGCGTGTGTGTGTGTGTGCATGCGTGCATGTGTGCCTCTGTGTGTGCATGCGTGCACGTGCGTGCCTGTGAGTGCGTGCGTGTGTGCGCACGCGTGCGTGCCTGTGAGTGTGTGTGTGCCTGTGCGTGTGTGTGTGCCTCTGTGTGTGTGTGCACGCACGCGCGTGTGCGTGCCTGTGAGTGCATGTGTGCCTGTGCGTGCATGCGTGCATGTGTGTGCATGTGTGTGCATGCGTGCATGTGTGCCTGTGTGTGTGCATGCGTGCACGTGCGTGCCTGTGAGTGCGTGCGTGTGTGCGCGCGCGTGTGTGCCTGTGAGTGCATGTGTGCCTGTGCGTGCGTGCGCTCGTGTGTGTGCATGCGTGCATGTGTGCCTCTGTGTGTGCATGCGTGCACGTGCGTGCCTGTGAGTGCGTGCGCATGTGTGCGCGCGTGCATGCCTGTGAGTGTGTGTGTGCCTGTGTGTGTGCGCGTGTGACTCTGTGTGTGTGCGTACGTGCGTGTGCGTGCCTGTGCGTGTGTGTGTGTGTGTGCCTGTGCGTGCGTGCGTGTGCATGTGAAAAAGCCAGAGAGCGACCTTTGCTGTCTTTCTCCAAGTCCACCTTGCTTACTGGAGTAGGATTACTCACTGGCCTGGAGCTTACCCAAGAGGCTAGGCTGCCTGGTAAACCCCAGGGGTCCCCACCCCCACTGCTGGCTGGCCCCTGGGATGACAAACACAACTGCCACATCTGGCTTTTTTTTTTTTTTTTTTTTTTTTAATCTGAGTCCTGGAGCCTGAACTCAGTTCCTACAGTAAGGTGACAGGTGACAAGGTGAGCTGGTACGTTTTTGCCAGTTCATCTATGTCCCAAGCCCCTAAAAATGGCTTCACAAAACTGAAGAGCAGTGTACTGTGACAGCACGGGGAAGGAGAGGGTGTGCTCTAAAAGAATTCCGCTGCACCAATACAACTCCACTGACGTCTTCTGTTTCCGGTCAAGCATTCATCTGTACTGAAAGTGGGGTCTGTTTCAAACTTCATTATAAAATATGTTGCAAATTAAAAAGCAAACACCAAAATTAACCAGACCTAAAGACTGCGTAGCTCAATGACCTCTCCTGCCAGAGAACCATTTAGAACAGGCACTTCATACACTTCACGCTAGGTTTCACACTTTCACTCTTATTTTTATGTGGTTATGCACCAACAAAAACGAGTGCACTTAATGGCCATGCGTTATGACAAAGGGTATAAAGCTTATTGTTTCTCTAGTGCTAATTCTAACGTGCATTTCATTCTACCAAATAAATCGCACTTGAAAAGAAAATCAGTGTAGTGTCTGGAGAAATGGCAGGGCAGTTCAAAGACTTTCTGAGTCATTCTCCCAGTGTCCCCATGACCTGAAACTGGACACAACACATATCTTCAGAATGGATTGTCTGGCCCTGTCCCCCACGTCACAGCGCTGACAGGAGAAAAGTCCTGATGTGTTATGTCTACACTGATCACAGAGGAATTCCATGAACGGTTACTATTATTATCGGCTCCCTGTCGTTCTTTGATAGAATTTTTTGCTGAGGAAAAGGCTTCATTTACTGCTGTTTTGTCAAGCCTCTATATAGCAAACCAATGAACACTGTGAGGGGAGGAAAGGGTTTAGTTTGCTTAATATGTACATATCATAGCCCGTCACTGAAGGAAGTCAGGGCAGAAACTTGCGGCAGGAACTGAAGCAGAGACCGTGGAGGCTGCTACTAACTGACTTGCTCCTCTAGGCTTGCTCAGCCTGTATGTATGTATGTATGCATGCATGCATGCATGCATGTACTATGAGCACAGGGGTAGCATCTCCCACAGGGAGCTGGACCCTCCCACATCAATCATTAATCAAGAAAATGCACCACCAACCTGTGTTCTGGGGGCATTTTCATAACTGAGGCCCCCTCTTCCCCGATAGCCCTAGGACACACCCCTTCACCATTCCATCTTTTTGTCGTTGTTGTTTCACATGTGTACATGCGTGTTGAGGGCAAGGAGAATTTGAAGGAGTTGGTTCTCTCCTTCCATTTCTTTGGTCCTGAAGATTGAGCTCAGGTCATCAGTCTTGGTGGCAATGGCCCAAGCTGTTTGCCCCAACACTCCCTCTGTTCATACTATTATCATTCTCTTTAGAATATACCCATGGCCAAGCATGGATATATAAAATGAAATACCGGTTCATTTTTTAAGAAAAAGAAAATAGTACTGGGAATATAAGTATTTTTCTCCTAGTCCTTTACCCAGCAATATTTCCTAAAGTTTCTATTGAAAACTAAAGATTATCTATAAAGAGAATTAATGTGACATGCTGACATTTAATTAATAACCTCCCCCCACTAACTGTACTCTAGACTTCATAGCTGAATTCAAACCCAATGTTGCTTCTTGGCACATAGAAAAATTGTGCACAAAACACATAGTTAATTCCTAGATTGAAATTGCATCTTGTTCTGCAGTCTTAGCATTAAATTATGCTCATAGCTAATAGCTGTGTTTTATAGCAGGATATAATAGTACATATTCTTAATCTGTGACTTCAGGCTGGCACTTTTCTTTTACAATTGCTATAAGGCAGCAAATTCAGGGACTGGGGGATGGCTCGGTGGTTGTGAGCACTTGCTGTGCAAGCTGAGTGCAAATTCCCAGCACCCACATCAAAAGCTGTGTGTGGCTATGCATGCCTGTAACTCTAACACTAAATGTGGCAGAGACAGGGGCGTTGCTGCAGCTTTCTGGCCACCAGCCCAGCTCAAGTTTTACTGATAGACCGTGCTTCAAGGGCAGCAGGCAAAGACCAGTAGAGAAGAACATCTAATCTTCTCTGGCCTTGGCATGCTCTCATGGGTGTGAGACACACATGCACCTACAACACACACACACACACACACACACACACACACACACACACACACACACACTGCATATCTGAAAGACACAAAACAAAATCTGTAAGTTGCCAAAATGGAATGTCAGTAAAATGCTTCCAAATTCAGTTTTGTTGTGTCTCACTGTCCGCCTCTTTAACCATAACAGGGCTCTAATATTCCCTGAGGAAGAATATTTCCTAAAACCCGCAAGTTACTTGGAAAATCAAAAATGTAGCAGTAGCCTGAATCATAAAGCCAACTGATGCATACACTTTATATTATTATTTAAACTGACATGGAAATTTGTCTGAATCTTTGCAAGTATGTACATGTATGTATGCTATAGTATGCATAAGTAGATAAATGTGTTGACTTTTATGTTTTTATAAAACACTGGTTTGTGTGTGTGTGTGTGTGTGTGTGTGTGTGTGTGTTCATGTGAACGCAGTTGCCTGTGGAGGCCAGAAGAGGGCACTGGATCCCCCAGAGCTGGATTTACAAGCAGGTTAAGAGTCATCAGAAATGGATGCTAGGAACCAGAACTGGAGTCCTCTGTAAAAGTAGTACAGTCTTCTAACTGGTGAGCCTTGTCTCCGGTCCCAGAGTATTCTGCTTGTGGGAAACCTAAAACTAGACAAGAAAGCCTGTGTATGCCCATGTCTGTATGTGAGTCAGTGAGAAGCAAGACAGGGTTTGAAAAGGAGATGCTCCACGCTGAAAGGAAGTCAGTCTTTGTAGGGGGCTTGTAACTGTTCTGTCCAATCCTGAGACATTGACAGACCAAAGCTGCCTCTCTCCTCACCCCCTCCTGTGGGGTCCCTGCCAGCTGGAGCTCCCTGCACCCATGGAATTGTGCATGGATGCTTTAGTTTTACCAGTGTGATACATTCTTCAGGTACTGCCCCAAGTTATTTTTCTGAATTCCCTGTTCTTCCCTTCCAAACCCTGGACACATCAACAAAAGCCTTCTGCTTCCCATTTTCTGAATTTCATGTTTCAACATCTGAGTAATGCTGCCCTAAAAGTACTCAGACATATTAAAAATTGTGAGGGGACATAATGAAATCTTATACAGAGTGAGGTGAATTGAGTTGAGGTTTGTTGTTCATGCAGCAAAGGATTCTATTTGTGTGCTTGGGTTTTGAAAGGTGGGAAGTGCTAGCTCTCTGTGCATTTTAAACCTAACCTTTGAGAGTATCTTCTAATTTATCTCATTTGCTTACAAATCCACAGGCTAACTAGAGTTTAGAGGGAACAGTTTGTTTTAGTCCCACTCCCTGAGGCTGTTGAGAGGGATCAACAGACTTGGTACCCTGAAGACTCCCCCGAGCCTTGTCACCATCTCCACTGGGATAAATTCTTTTTAACTTTACAACAAATAAACAAATGCATTTGGGTGGGCTATTCTACTTAAGCACATCCTAGCAGAGAATTGTCTCCAAATGACATTGGAGCAGGAGCAGGCAAGTTGGCTCAGTAAGTAAGGGGGCTTGTTGCCAAAACTGATGACCTGAGTTTGATTCCCATGACCCAAAGGGTGGAAGGAGAAAACTTACTCCTGCTAGTTGTCTTCTGACCTCCGTATGCATGTTGTAGTATGCACACATACATACAAATAAATAAATAATGGCAAAAGTTAATTAATGAATGCATCAAGGTTTTGTGTAAGTCTGAGTTCATGGTATACACCAACACGAGGTGTATACATACCAAAAGATGTATCACACCCTGAGGAAGTGTCTCTGATTTGTCCTCCACACCAACCCCAGTCCAAGCACTTCCCACCCAGCTTCCATGCACTCTTGGTAGAAAGTACGGTTTCTTTTTGTCCCAACTCTACGTCTTCTAAGGAGAGAGAAATATGTCCCAAGACAAACCAAAAGTAAGTGCTCAGCCAGCCCTGTCATCTGCCCTGTTATCTCAGGGTAGCCGAGATGCCGTGCTAAGGCGTGAGGCTTGGAGCCTGGGTTGCTTGCACTTTGTTCCAGGGTGTTCCTCATTCTCCTCATCTTCCACCTCACATTTCCCAGTTGCTCCCTCTGTGTTTGTCATTAACCAACATTCTTCTGCCACTTCCTCAAACTCTGTCCTCATCCACAGTAGCCATTACTGCTTGGCATCACATTTCTACAAATTTCTGGAGCGATCAGATTTTCCCTTCTTTTACATGTGTCCCCCTGTGACTGTCATAAATGCCCACTGCTTTTCTTAGTGTCCTTTCAGATTGGTCTCCTGGCATGAGCTGCACAGGATGTGGCTCCATGTGCTTTTCCAGCTGATCAGAAACTCCTTACTGATATTCTCGGTCGCATGGTTCCTCCCCTCCCCAGGTACCCTCCTCTCTTAGTTCCCAGCCTGGGAGACTGATTTTGTGCTTTTGGAGAATGATGGGCCTGTGAGAGGGCTCAGCAGATAAAGGTGCTTGCTGCCAAGCCTGACAACCTGAGCTTCATCCCTGGAACCCATGCCGTAGAAGGAAAAGGTCCTCTGAGCGCCACACATGCAGCCTGCCATGTGTGCACCCACGCTCACAAACATCCATTCCCTATACAGTATACATTCAGACACAGAGGCTTATCTAGACTTATTAATTAACTGGCACATTTACAAGACAGTCCTTCCAGAGATGTCTGATGGAGCAGGATAGGACTTGAATTATCCCCCAGGTGGGAAAGGAAACCTCTTAGACACAGTAGATTGACTCCTGAAGCAGGCTAGGTGGGAAAGGGTGACTCTTCGTATGCAAGAGGCTTCTGAAGCAAGACAGAGAACGGGACTAAAAAGTAAATCGCACACACTGCCTCTGACTCAGCTTTGATTTGTAAGAACCAAAGATTTTAACCAGTGAGGCACACTTACCTTGAAGTCATGTCCTCATGTGACTTCTGTCACACATGTCCTGCAGCCACATGTGCAGACATCTGGGGAGAAGCCCCTGGATGACTCCAGGCTGTCCCCTGTAAATACAAGACATAAGTTACCATGGGGCAGCTTCCTGGCTGTTCTACCCTGCCTGTGGCCGCCTCAGGCTTTCGCTAGGAGTGGAGTAGAAATTTCTTCCTCAGCTAAGCTCGAGCCTCCAAAGCATCGTGATTCTCCCCTGGATTAGGAAAGAGAAGGTGACATAAGGTTGGTTTCTGCAGGTCATATTTGGCATACTCAGTGCCCCTTTCTTACATAACATGGCATGGCTGACACCCATTTGCTTAGCAGCTCCTTGTAATAGTGTATTGACCTGTAATAAGCATGTGAATGACTAGGGAGGGGCTGCCTATGAATCTTTTTCTCTTTTCACTTATGTGTGTACATGAGTGTGAGTACATGTGTGTGATGCGCATATGAGTGTGGGTATATGTGTGTGATGTGTACATGAATGGATATATGTGTGTGATGTGCACATGAGAGTGGGTGTATGTGTGTGATGTGTATATGCACGTGGGTATATGTGTGTCATAATTACATGAGTGTGGGTACATGTGTGATATGTACATGCATGTGAATATATGCGTGTGATGTGTACAAGCATGTGGGTATACACATGCACATGTGAATGGGGTTTGGAGTCCAGACGAGGATTCTGAACCCCTGGGACTGTGGTTCCAGATGGTTGTGAGAACCCAACGTGGGTGCTGGGAACTACACTTGGGTCCCTGGCAGAGCAGTAGGCATTCTTAACTGCTGAGCCAACTCTCCAATCCCACAGGTGGACTTTTATCTTATAGCTGGTTCCTGTCTTACCCTCTAACTCAGGTGGATGCTGTGTCCCTCGATGGCTGTGCTTTCTAGTTAGAATGCTGGTCTTTGCTTTGACTGTGATGGTTCACAGCTCAGGCTGTAATTTGCCACCCAGGGCAAACATATCCATGGTACTGTCGTTGCTTTTGTCCTTCTGTCCTTCTGTCCCTGTGTGCTGATGCTTAGATCCACACAAGGCAGTGTCTGATCCTGACCCAAATGGCAAAATGCTCTGCCCATGCCATTGCAAACAGGATACTAACAAGGCTACTTCCTTGGGTTACTTCATGGCCATTAAGCAGTGAGGAGCATTGGGCTACAGAGGGAAGCTCTGTTGGCTTCTGGCCACAGAGGGGCCAAAAGTGTGCCTAACTTTAGGAGCTGGGAAGACCGCTCTCTACTTGACACAAGCACGAGGCCCTGGGTTAGAGCCCAGGGTGTGGGAGGAGGAGTGTGTCCTCAACATAGTTGTAATCCCAGCACTACAGGAGACAGATTGTTGGAGCTCATTAGCAAAGTCACCGTAGTCAAATCAGTGAGCTCCAAACTAAACGGGAGACCTTGTGTCAAAATAGAATGTGGAGAGCCAC
The DNA here is from genome assembly GCF_943737965.1 of Phodopus roborovskii. Taxonomy (NCBI): domain Eukaryota; kingdom Metazoa; phylum Chordata; class Mammalia; order Rodentia; family Cricetidae; genus Phodopus; species Phodopus roborovskii. Next base: position 3,594,271 of record NW_026126586.1, on the reverse strand, counting down.
TAAGGAAGTCACCAGATATCAGCCTCTAACCTACACAGGAACATATGCTCACATACAAAAGGTTTTTGAAACATGTAAGCACATAAGGAAAATTGGATTCTACCTAAATTCAAGTTCTGCGGCAATTAGAAGGGCAGGTTGCTTTTGACTGGGGGAAACATGGGCAACTTTTAGCAGATTAGGAGAAGTAAGAAAGATTTAGAGAAGTGAACTTGGCTCGAAGAGCCTTGCAGACAGAAGGACTGCATGTCCGGTTTCCTTCTTTTAAAGGGACATAAACAGCCTCAGAGAAGTGAGGGAACTTGCAAAAATTCCTACCAAGATGGTTGCTTGCCTGAGAAAATTAGTCTCCACAAACCCCAGAGCTCTGGCCGGCTTTCTAGCTCTCTGAGTTATTCGCATCAGAGTTGATTAAAAAAAAAAAAAAAAAAAAAAAAAAAAACCAGTGTATTCTTCACATGGAGACATTCTGATGCCACAGGCAAAGCTCCCTACACTTTTTATCCCCTCAGAAAAGGACAGTAGCATCTGTCTTCTTGCAAATGTATTACTAGGGCAGAGGTCACTAATGAGCAACAGTTGTCAGTTGTATGTTTTGGGAGGGGAATATATGGGGGAGGGATCCACACTTGGCACTCTGTGGGTGAAGCAGGGAGCCACACCCAAGCAACCACAGGTCAGCTCAGAACTGGGAGGTCTGCAGGCTTTCTGATGAGGGTGGCCAGGTTGAGCATATAAAAATATGAGATGCCCAGTTAAGTTTGAATTTTGTATAAGTCATAAATGGTTTTTGTGCATGTCCAGTACAACCTTTGCAAGACTATTTCAGCATTATATATATGACCTTAAAAATGTTAAGATTTGTAGTTGTATGGGGTTTTGTTTTGTTTTTTTCTTTAGCTTAAAAGTCATCATTTTAACTTTAAAGTCATCATTATCATATTATGTATATGGGTGGTGTTCCTGAAATCATCTCTGTGTGCCACAGCATGCCTGGTATCCGATGAGGTCAGAAGACGGTATCAGAGCCCCTGGACTTGAGTTACAGACAGTTGTGAGCTGCCATGTGGGTGCTGGGAATTGAGCCCGGCCCTCTAGAAGAGCAGCTAGTGATCTTAACCACCGAGCCATCTCTCCAGCCCCTGGTATTTTTTTTAACGCATCATTGTGATGGTTAAGATAGGTTGTCAACTTGACCGAATTTTCTTCGGTCATGGACACTGACCTCTAAGCACACCTGTATGTCTTCTGAACCCAGCACCTGGCTAATGATGAGCGGTCCAAAGTGCCCAGTGAAAAACACAGCATGGCCTTAATTGTCATTCCATTAACGCAGTGGCCAACTTAATCCATTTGCTGAATTTAGTTCCTGTTGGAGCCGTCTCAGTGATAGAAGATTGAGAAATATCTTGTTTAACTAATGTCAATATTTTATCTAACAGCTAATTCACACCACTTGGGTGAGAAAAAGCACAAGTAATCAGGCATTCATTAATGCGGGGAGGGCAATGGATTACCTGCTAACTTGGCCCTGAATTTGTGTCTCTTGCCTCCCAGGCATCCTTCTTCCTGACTTCTGATAAAATGGCTGGCTATATGCAGTAACCCTGAACTCGGTGGGCTATTCCTCCCAAAGGTCATTAGTGGCCAATGTGCATCTCTCTCACATCCTAAGAAATCAGATCTCCGAAGCCGTTCAGGGGACATAATTCACAACAGATGAAGTCTCCGCACTCCAACGTAGTGATTTGGGCCCTGACACCGCATTTTGAAGATATTAAGCCCAAAGGAAAAGTGTGGCCCACAGCTTGTGTTAATTATCGTTGGGGAGCTGTGGAAGCATTTGGATACTGAAGAAATCGCTATCTAATAGGATTAAATAGGCCTGCCTCCATCAAGGCTCTGTCTCTCCACATGGGTGATTCCTTTATTCTCCTAAAGTCAGCTCTTTGGGGTTCTAATCAGCCCAAGGGATGAACACAGGAGGAAATAAAGGGAAGAAGGAGGAGGCGTGGGCAGTAATCTCGTTTACGGATTAATTTACGGATTACAGTTGACACGGTGGGTTCTTTGGGTGTAGCCAGCTCTTTCATCAGATGTTAAATGCTTGCTTCTGGGTTCTGAAGCAATGCATGTCTGCAGAAGCAGGCAGTCTCCTGCCTTCAGGTTTTTCACGGTCTCGGAACCTGTGCCCAGTGCTCCTTGGGCTTTGTGAACTCTAAGGTTTTGTTTGATATTTATCTTTTTAAGGAGGTGTTTCTTGTTTGTTTTTCAAGACAGGGTTTCTCTGTATAGCATTGGCTGTCCTGAAACTTCTTGCTCTGTAGACCAGGTTGGCCTTGAACTGAGAGAGATCCACCTGCCTCTGCCTCCCGAGTGCTGGGTTTAAAGGTCTGTGCCACTGCTGCCCGGTTTAAGGACTTATGTTTGTCTTTAATACATTTCTAATCTAGTTTGCTTTCTGAACTGCAAAGAAACAGTGACTGAAACCACCAGGGGAAAGGGTTAACTAGGTTTACAAGGTACAGTTCATTACTGGGGGAGTGAGGCAGGAACTGAATTGGGACCTGTGGAGGGCGCTGCTTCCCCTGGCCATCTCAGCCTGCTTTCTTATATTATCCTCCATGCCCCCCCCAGCCCAGGGGTGGCACCACTCACAGAGAGCTAGGTCATCAATCATTGATCAAGAAAATGTCCCCACAGACTTGCCTACAGGCCAACATGATAGAGGTGACTCCTCAGCCAAGGTCCTGCCTTCCCAGGGAACTCTAGTCATGTGTTAAGTTGACAAAATTAAGCAGCTCAGTGTCTGAGTGCGTGTGTGTGTGTGTGTGTGTGTGTGTGTGTGTGTACATGAGTGTAATTCCCATGAAGTTCCAAAAAGAAAAGCAGATCTCCTGGAGCTTAAAGCAGGCCTGTGTTGTGAAAGAGCAATTGTGAACATGGTTTCCGATAATCTATGCAAATGGTGACTGAGCAAAGGCAGGGCCAGCCATCAGTGAGCAAAAGCAGCACTGTGGAGTGAGCATTCCGACCACAGGGACAGAATTCTATTTGTTTGTTTAGCTTCTAACTATTAAGTTGTTATATTCTTTGTTGTTATTATATTGCATCAGCGAGTGTAGATCCCTCGTAAACCCAGATTTAATCCAATCACTAGAATTTAATGATAATATAATTTGAGTTATAGAAATTTGCTTTGGATTCAATATTGTGTCAACATGTTATTAAGCAGTTATGGACTATTGTCAAATGGAAAGGTAACCACAAGGATTTTGTCTGAGTGACCTTCCTATTGCTGCGATAAGACACTGTGACCAAGGCAACTTGTAGAATAGTGTATTCGGGATTGCAGAGTTCAAGAGGGTAAATCCATGACTCGTCCATCTGTCATGGCAGCAGGCAGGCATTGCACCCCAGACAGCTAAGAGCAACCTCAAAGCAGAGGGGGGAGAACTAATTGGGAATGGCATGGATTTTAGAAACGTTAGAACGCATTTAAGATTTCAAAAGGCCACACCTCCTAGTCCCTCCCGAACAGTTCCAACAGCAAATTTTTAAACACATGGGGCCCATTCCCATTTAAACCACTGTAGATTTACTCCATGTTTCACATCATAAATTCCTTTCAGTCTGTCTTTCAAAACTTTTTACAAGTTTTTCTGTCTAATTGAGTACAGATGCATTTGTATAGTGCCTTTAAAAACTCTAAAACAAGGCTGTGATTTAAAGTTTTTGCTAAAGAAATGTGCTGGGAATTGTATATTCACAACGTTAGTGTTGTCAGCAGATTCAGTGTTGTACACGACAGGGCTATGGAAAAGAGTAAGGCGCAGAGCAAAGTTAGGTGTAGCTAAGGAGGGCTTGGCCAGTGTGGGGCCATGAGGGACGTTAGCTGTGGGCGTGTGTATATTGCGAGAGTCAGACCTCTCCAACTGGCCTTTCACTCTCTTGAATTTCCAATCAAGTTCTTCCTGGACATGTGCTCAGGTTCTATCTGCCTAAGGCCTTTCTCTACCCTGCCATTCTGTTCGCCACCTCTGTCCCTGTTGCTTGGCCTTGCCTTCTCAGGCCTCTGGCCCTCTTCCCCTGCTCCGCCTCCGCCTCTGCACTGGCCCTAGGACTCTGGCCTGAAGGGCTCTCTGGTTCCCAGCCCTTTACCCGGTCGGGCGGCTGTCTCTGTGGAATTCTTCTATAAGCCGGCTGTTTGCCCAGTTTCGGCCTCTGCCACACCATCCCGCCCTATTCTGCCTTGCTCCTGCACAATTGTGACTTGCCTTTTCCTTCCCCTGCCACCTGTCCCCTTCCTGTCTAGCTTCTCTGCTCCCTAACCCACAATGCCATCATCAACTTTCCTCTGAGTTAATCCCTGCTATCACGGATTATGTAAATAAGAGCCGGTGCTTACATAGTCTTTGCCTGTAGCAAACAAGGAATTCAAACACTGCATGTAGGCTTCACAGAAGGAGTTACCACTACAAATGACTAATTATTTTATATTCTCTTTATCTCTTATTCTGGCCATAGGCAGCCTTTATTTACTTAGACACTGTATGCATTTAACAAATGACTATTTTAAAATTACTAAAAGGATCAGAGCTAAAGACCAGTAAGGGGTGTACATGAGACTCCAGGGAGACCTGTAGCACTGTGAGCAGGGAGGAGAGCAGGGAGGAGCCTGGAGAAATGCCAGCCTGTATCCAATTCTAGTCTGCCTCTCTCCATGGGCTGGGCATGGGGGGGGGAGGGGCAGGCAGCAGGGCTGGGCAGTCTGTCCTGAGGGGCATGGGGGTGTCAGATCCCTCTTCATTGTCACCATTTGTCACATATGTTTGGGCTCAAGGAAGACCAAGGGGGAACTAGGAAAGATGCCTGGAAAGGAGGGCCAAACATATGGGCTTTGCCGAGACCTTCATCCTGAATTCCACCAAAGAACAGGAACAGGGGCTTCCTGTGTGTATGTGCAGCGGTTGGCCAGCTTCCTGATCACCAGGCCAGCAGGCCTGAGCTTCCTGTTGCCACGCCTTCACTACCATAATGCACTGTGCCCCTCTGAAACGGTGAGCTTGCATTCTGCCAGACTATCTTATCACAGCTCCAGAAGAGTAACTGTGTCAGACACACACACAGAACAGTAACTGTCAGCCATACACCTGTCTGGGTATCTGGCACTTGAAGCTCTGTCCAACAACAACAGAAGTCAAATAAATAGGGTGATGGTTAGGGTTGTCAAGCTGGCAGACTCCACAGCCACCTAGGGATGGGCCCCTGAGCATGCCTGAGGAGCTAGTTTGACTGCATTCACAGACGCGGGAAGACCCACTCTTCCCTGATGATCTGGAATGGGGGGATGGAACCAAGCAACAGCATCTCTTTCTATCTCCAGAAGGTGGACATGGTGTCCAGATGCTTCCAGTTCCCACCTTCTTGACCTTGAGCTTCTAAAAATAACCCCTTTCTCCCTCAAGTTGCTTTGTCACAGCAACTTCATATGTCACACATATAAACAAGAACGGAGCGTGAACTTGGGAACGGCCCTACATCTGAAGAAAATCCTTAGCGATTGTATGATAATGGGAGGTAGGACGGCTCAGGCCGATAGTCCCAGAAGGCCGAGGCAGGAGGACAGTCGTAAGTTTGAGGCCACTTTAGGCTGCCTAGTGAATATTATGATATCCTGAGTTGTGATAAAAGGTTCTTTCTCAAGGAAACGCAATAAAATCAGGGAATAGAATCACAATGTGCATTGTCTGATACGTCACAATGTGTTACAGCTTCAGGATGTGTAACACCTGTGTTACAGCTTCAGGAAGAAATACAGACAAAACCCAAGTGTGCGCCAAGGCAGAAATTCTCATATGCTGTGCGGGGACACTGATAACAACAGGGAGAGGGAAGTGTGTGCCGTTCCGAAGCCATTAGAAGTATGCACGTGTCTTCACCACGCTAGGAAGGTGTGGGAAGGCCGCTTGCAGGCCTGGTTGCCTAGGGCCTTCTGCCGTCCTTTGTAAGGTCCCAGTTCAGCACAAACGAATGGATCCCATGAAATGAATCCATTTACTAACCCGTCTATCTGCATTGAGCACCTAAAGTTGGAGTGGGACGACCCAAAGCACCAAGAATTATTTCATCACCTTTGTCATTGTGTGTGTGTTCGTGTGTATGCACATATGTAGGATGGGTGCCCACACATGCGTGCGCGTGCATATGGAGGCCAGAGGTCGATGTTTGTCATCTTCCTCTTTCCCTCTCCACCTTATATTTTGAGATGGGGTCTCTCGCTGAACCTGGAGCTTGCCCAATCAGCTAGACCGAATGAATAGTCAGCAAGGCCGGGGACCCCCCCCCCTCACGTCCCCAGCTCGGGGATTTACAGGCAAACACCCACACTTCCAACCTGTCATATGGGTGCCGGGGTTCTGAATTTAGGCTCCCTGGTCGCACAGTAAGCTGGCTACCGGCTGAGACACTTTCCCATACCTGTTGCCATTCTTACGAGGTACTGTCAGTTGGAGAATGGGGTGGATCGGGCACGTTCACAGATTCTAGACTGTGACAGGGACACTACAAAGGAGATTGGGAGCAGCAGGGTGCAGTGGTTGACGGTTCCTCCCCAAAGGCAGGGATTTTTCAATTTTGCTTTTAAGAATAGGGAGAACATGAACATTATTGAAAGTAGAGAAAGGAACGTCTGTGCAGAATAGTGATGAAGATACCAAGGAAAGCCTAGAGGGAGAGGCTAACTGGAGAAGAAGGAAGAGTGTTATTGAATTAGGGATAAAGATGGAGAGAGCCCGGATGGGGAGCAGGGCTGCTGTCAGCAGGAGGGAGGAGTGTGCAGTCTGGAGAGAAGGCCCCTCACTGGTCCACAGGGCAAGTTCAGCGGCAGACTTGGGGACCATGGAACAATTGGGAAGAACCACTGTGGAGACCACAGGTCCCCAAAGGAAATTGCCTAGGGGCAGCTGGCTGAGTATCATGCATTTTTAATGAAACTAATATAGGCTTTGTTTATTTTTATTGCTGTCTTTAACAATGTGGCAGCTTGGTACAGAGCCAAAGAGGTTCAGTGTAGCTAGAATGGGTATGTTATAGAAGTCAAATGACTTTAATTTTTTATTTTTAAATATATATGTGTATACATATATGCATATTACATATACATACATACATATATATCCATGTGTGCACACATACGTGTGTACACATACCCATGCATGTAGTGCCCTCAGAGGTCAGAAGAGGGCTTCAGATACCCTGAAGCTGGAATTATAGGTGAGCATGAGCCACTAAACATGCGTACTGGGAACCTAACCCAGATCCTCTGTAAAGGCAGCCCGTGATCTTAACCACTGAGCCATCTCTCCAGCCCCTCACATAGCTTTTACATGGAGACCTGCATGTGATCAGTAAATGCATAATTGCAGATTCTACTTTATCAATGTGCTTTTCCCTTCACAAATTCTAAGAAAATATCCTGTGCTTCAAGTGTTCTGCATGAAAGAGAAGCCTTTGTTTCTAGCTCATTCTTGCTTCTCATGCATTATGTATTTTTAGGCTGGAAAAACTAATAGCATCCTTCTTGGAAGACCAAGATCCAGAGAGTAGACTGGAAGTTGGCGCCGATATGCGTAAAATCCATCACTGTTTCCATCATTTTAAGGTAAATGTCAATGCTTCCTCCAGTCGTAGCCATGTCCTGCCATGCTCCAGCTGCAGTAAAAACACTTCCTGTTGGCTAGCTGTAGGATCACCAGGACTCAGCTTCACACATGCAGAAACAGCCTGGGTATCCAAGCAGGCTGTGACTGTGGCTGGGCAGCTGCAGTCTGGGTGTCCAAGCAGGCTGTGACTGTCGCTGGGTAACTACAGTCTGGGTGTCCAAGCAGGCTGTGATTGTGGCTGGGCAGCTGCAGTCTGGGTGTCCAAGCAGGCTGTGACTGTCGCTGGGTAACTACAGTCTGGGTGTCCAAGCAGGCTGTGACTGTGGCTGGGCAGCTGCAGTCTGGGTGTCCAAGCAGGCTGTGACTGTCGCTGGGCAGCTGCAGGGATTGTTTATTCCACAAATAAACTTTGGCTAAGGAGTTCTAATTCCTTTTCCAGAAGTGTCTCTGACTTGTGCCCAGAATGTGTCTATGCCAAAACACACAAATGTGCATGCACACACACAAGAACATAAAAACATGCGCACATATTCAGTTTCAAGATGATTGTGTCCAGGTTTTATTTCTCCAGTATTTTGGTTTATCTGAATAACTTACTAATTTTCCTCAGCCTTCAAAGCTTTGCTTTTGTGACAAGGGTGTGGGAATCCCAACAGTTTTCACTTACAATTTTGCACACTTTGAGAAGATACTGTGAGATGAGGGAGTATTTTGTACCTGTTCTGAGGAAATATAAACAAACATCTATTTACCTCGGATAAAGCACTAACAGACCAAAGAAATGATTCTGCTAAGTCTATTTGAATGAACCAACGAGTTTACTGAGGTTACAGAGCATTGGTGACACCTGGGCACACGCGTCATTAAAAAGTCTCGCCCCTGCAGTGGCATTGACGCAGAACAATTGCATAGGCTAAGCTCCCTTGCAACTTGCAGGCCACACTACAAGAGTCCATCAGTGATTATGTACGGCTTGCTAATCTTGGGGGAAGGTCCCTGTGAGCCATGTAAGTTTCAGGAACTCCCTGTGCCTTGGAAGTTTTATTTGGTTCTTGCTCTAACTCCTGAGTCATAGAGCCTCCCTCCTCACTTTACTATTTAAGGAGGATTTTACCAGTTTAGAAGAGAGAGAAGGTAAGGGAGAAGGCACTGGAAAGGCAGGTAGGAGGAGGAAAACATACCTAGATAATACAGTAACAGCCTGGAAGAAACAAGGGTAGACATGCATGCCCAGTGTGTACTATGGATAGTACTATGGAGAGCATAGCAGCAAAGGAACTTAGAATGTGGCCATTCTCAGTCAGCTCTTACCCCAACTCGCAGAAGCTGTTGAGTGACAAGAACACCATGAAGGGTGGCGTCTCCTCTGAAACCACACACCAAGAGTACCACGACCCCTTGGAAGATGAAGGACACGCAAAGCTCCGAGACCTCCTCAGGCAGAGGGATAATGAAATTAGTATCCTTTCTGCAGGGGTGGGGAATGTGGGAGGCTCTCACCGGCCTGGCCTGGAAGGGGGTGGCATGTACATTTCCCAGTCCTGGCCCCATGGCAATCCCACAATTCCTCAGTGTCCCTGCGGGCCCCAGCCTCCTTCACACTGAGAAGGGTCACTCCCACAAGGCTCAAGCCAACATCTAGCTTGGTTTGTTTTCTCTTTGTTTTTGGTGTGTGTGTGTGTGTGTGTGTGTGTGTGTGTGTGTGTATGTGTGCACGTGCACACACACACATGTGGAGGTCAAAGGACAGTCAGTTTTCTCCTTCCACTACATGGAATCTGGAATGGAGCTTAGGTCACCAAACCATCTCTCAAGCCCTTGATGAAGTTATTCTCCCAAAGACCCTTTCAGCTCTTGCTACCGTCTCTTAACACTAACTCCCTTTCAAATATATTTTGGTTGCTCTGTGGTGGGCTTTGTGTTTTGAGCCCAGAGCCAATAAGTTAGCTGGTTATCTTTAGCTAGCTGACCAGACACCATGCTGACCACAGCCTCATCATGACCCAGAATTTGTGGCCGGTGTGTGGGTGAAACTCCAAAGATGACTGGAAAGAAAAAATGGTGCATGGTATTTAGTTTATGAAAAGCAGAGAACTGGCTTAGATGTAACGTTTTATTTAAAAGCCAGATCTCTTGTCCTGAGTCCCACATACAGATGTTCCCAAATTAGGCAGCGAGCAGAGATTGAGTGTTCAAGACAGAATTCTTGTTGGCTCCCAGAGGCAGTCTTCTGTGAGCTCAAGGCAGTAGCTGCGGTGGGCCCAGGCTCTGCCTCCAGGAGCAGACAGAAGTGATTGCTTCTAAAGAGGTCCAACTGGGGAGACTAGACCTCGGGGCTCTGAGACAGTCCTTCAGTCTGTTCCTTATTTCTACTTTTCAATCTTCTTGTAAATGATTTGACATTTTCATGACACCTATAGCCTTTAAACACTCAAGAAATAATTTTTGCCAAATTTTTATAAACATATTCTAGTCATTTAAAAAATTACTAAGACACTTTAAGTGCAGCTGTTGTGCAAAGTACATAAGGAAAAAAATGTGTTATTTACCCAGTCGTGAGGAGATGGCTCAGCAGTTAGAGGTGCATACTGATCTTGCAGGCACTGGAAACACAGGCCTGGGTTCAGTCTCCAACATGGGGTTAGGGACCCAGGAACAAACATTTCATACTGTATGGTCATGTTTTGTATTTTTTTTTAAATGTGTAGAGGAGCTAGAAAAAAGGCTCAGCAGTTATGAGCACTTGCTGCTCTTCTAGGGGGATCCCAGTTTATTTCCCAGCTCATGCCCAAGCTCCCACACATCAGGTGGTACTTGTAGCTCTGACTCTAGAGGATCTGACACCCTCTTGAGGGCTTTGCAGACACCATGAGTGCACACATGTGCATGCACACACCACACATGTACAACACATATACATGCACACAGAACATACACATGCGCACACACACAATAGTACACAGACATACCAAGAGGGAGGGTTATAACACACACACACACACACACACACACACACACATACCACAGAACACACACATGCACACACACACAATAGTACACATACACACAGAACGGGAGGCTTATAACACAAACACACACACACACCACACAGAACACACACATGCACACATGACATACACATGCACACACAACACATACACAGCACACACGACACACACATGCACACACACACAATAGTACACATACACACCGAGCGGGAGGCTTACATATACACAAATAATCCACACAAAGGAAAACCAATAGAAAAGAGGAAAACCAATTCAAACAGAGCAGACCTAGACGAGCTGCCTCATTAGCTTCAGTGTCTAATTTTAGTTGAGTCTTAGCAGATCCCGTGTCAGAGTCCAGTCAGTTCTAGCTACTTTATTATCCAGCCAGCAACGGTGAGTCCAACTGTGAATCATACCCTTGTCTCCCCGTGCCGCCCACAGTGTTGTCACCCTGCATTCCTTCCCTCTTTCTTACCCCATCCATCTCCAGGGATGGCCTCGGGCCTGGCCTTGGCCCCCGTCTGTGTTCTGTTTCTTCTCTTGGCCTTGATCCTAGACTGGGATCTCCCCCATAAATACTCCTACCAACCTCTCAATACTCGCCATGCCTTGTGAACATCTACGCACTGAGGAGGAATGAAATGGGATGTGACAGACGGGGACCAGTCCAGGCCGGCTCGCATGTGTTTATAGAAGAGTAAGAGCGAACAAGAGACGTGTGTGCGTGCGCCTGCCCACCCCGCCCCCATTCAAAATGGCGATATGAAGGGGGCGGGGCTAGTGAGAGGACTCAGTGGGTAAAACCACTTACTGCCAAGCCTGACAACGTGAGTTCAACACCTGGAACCCACAAAATGGGAAGGGAGACCAGAGATGCGGTGAGACGCTGTCGCCGCCCCGGGCAGGACATTGCAATGAGGCAAGAAGGGTTAGAAGCCACACTGGATGGCATTCTAAGGGGAAACCTGGTTGGCCATCCAGAAATCAGCAAGTTGAAGTTAAATCTGAGAAGAAATATGGAAAGCAGATTGTTTCTATGTTACATTCTCAAAAACATGTAAGCCAGACTCACCCCCTCCACTCTGAGTAGCAGTCTTCTCCCAGTACTGTTCCTGTGTTTTCTGAGACTCATGTGTGTGAGTGAGCATGTGCACACATGCTCTCCTGCGTGCCAAGGGTTGATGCTGGGTGCCTTCCTCAGTCACTCCCCGCCTTGGATTTTGAGACACAGTCTCTTACTGAACTTGGAGATCGCCAATTCGCCCTGTCACTGTGACCAGGTGTAGGCCTATCTCCATCCCCAGCTCTGGTGGCAAGCATCTCCACCCTCTGTGCCCAGCCTTTAGCATGGGTCCTGAAACGAAGACAAGGGCTCACGTAGCCAGGATGCCCCCAAAGTCATTAAGTTGACAAAGATGGCCTTGAATTTCTGATCCTCCTTCTGCCCCAGTGTTGGGGTTCTAGGTATGCCGCCTGCCTTAATATGGTGCTCAGATGAACTCAGGCTTGTGCATGCCGAGCAAACCCTCCGCCAATATGCCTGCACCCCCAGGCTCCCTGGCCTGCACCTCAGACACCAAGGCCTGCGCCCCTCCCCCAGCTCCCATTTCTCTTTTTTCACACAGACATTACCCATCACTTTAAAGATCTTTCAGTTTCTTACTTTTCATTGTGCCGCCATGAAAGGCCGATTCCCTCCTAAGCTGCGCACAGCTGCACATGCAAATTTGAGGAGATGCTGTAGCTGTGGCCAGTCTGCCCCAAACTGCACTAGCTGCAATTATTTGGTTGGGGGATAATTACTTCTTTTTGAATTTTTGTCTGATCACTGTCATCTGTCACGAGTCACTAAATCCTTAAGTCAGATTTCAGATATCCTGGTGAACATGTTAAAAAAGGAAAAGAAGAAAACCCAGGGTGCCCTGCACTTGTCAAGCATGGAGAAGAGCGAAGCCAGGCCACCCCAGAGCTCACCCTTCGCTCCCAGGAGCCCAGCAGGTCAGAGCACCTCAGTCTCCTCAGCCCTGAGCCAGGCCCAGGACCTCAGCATCTGCAGGCACAGATCCAGTCTGCTCCACAAGAAAACAGGTGGGTTGACTACCTTCCCAGCGCTCTTTGTCACCTGGGATGGATCCCCGCATCCCATCCTGTCTGAACTGCTTAGAGGACGTTTCTGGCGATGTAGTTGCGAGAGGTTCGGTTTGGTTTGGTTTTGCTTTGATTTACGTGAAATCCTTGTTTCCCAAATTCATGCACGAACGGGGGGGGGGGGGGAGAATTAGTCAAGCGTGTTGTGGCAGCGTTGGGTGTTGGGTGAGTTGGGTAAAGGTGTCAGCTTCAGAGCAGGGGAAGAAGCCGTCCCTACGACAGGGATAAAAGAATGAGGGCCATGCTGCTACACCAGTGTGATGACAGTCAGCTGTCCAAAGCCAAATGCCTTCATCAAAGATGACAAATAGGGTTCCACAGGGTTGGGCTCATCACAGGCACATTTTCCACAGCTTTTGATGGAGCTGTTGGTTCGGTTTCTAAAGAACTCATTAAAAGCCCAGAGTCCTTTGTGCACCTTGGCCGTTTGTAGACCAGCCTGTTGTGGATTCCCATGACTGACCCCGGCAAGGGGTAACGCCATGTAAGGTAGCATTTCCTGTGTCCATGTCTGCTAGGGTGGACCACCTGGCATATGAAGCTTTCTAAGGCACCTAGCCTGGGAATCATTTACAAGCCTGGTGCCATGTCAGCTAGTGCTATTTGTCAGCTTGCTACAACCTAGAGCGGCTTGGGAAGAAGTCCTCGGTTAGGAAATTGTCTACACTAGGCTGGCCTATACTGTAGGCCCATACCGTATTCCTATGGGCCTATAGAAATGGCTGTAAGGACTTGTCTTGATTTCTCCAGCACGGTGTCTAGCATGTGCCCCCTCAGTGATAAAGAGATGTGGTTTTGAAGTAGGGGACTGGCCCTGAACCTGGCGAGCATTGGTTCTTGCTCCGAGTTCTGGACTGTGTAAGAGTGGCAAAAGCCACCTGAGTGGGCAAGCATCCATGCATTCGTTCTCAATGCTCCGGCCAGTAGGTGTGGAGCTTTACCACCTTCCTGCCTTGACTGCCTGACAAATAAACTCTCCCTTCCCTGCCTTGCTGTGGCCCGGATATTTTGTTACCACAGAAATGGAAGCAGGCTGGCCTCCTAAGCAGCACACGCACGTTAGTGACCAAAGACAGCACCGTAATGTGGAGATAGATTTTGTGACACCTCAGCCTGCTCTTCTAACCCCACATCACCTTGCCCCAGTTAGTGCTTCCACAACTCAGTAGCGTGAATCCCAACCCGCAGAAGCAAAGATGATGCATTAGCTCTGTTCATGGCGGGGACAGGAGAACAGGAAGGGCTGCTGATTCCTCTCTGGCACTGATTTCCACACAGTCCTGCTCCATTCTATTCCAGCCTGCAGCTGGCTGAGATTGAGGGGGGCAGGACCTGGATTGGTGAGGTCTTTCGTTGACTAATCCATCCTGCCTGTATTTGCGTAGCACACACTTTATGAAATTATTGCATTTTAATGTATTGTGTGTGATTATAGATATGGGCATGTGTGTGTGTCACAGCCTGCTGTGGGGGTCAGAGTCCAGGGCCTCTCCTTGAACCATTCAGCACCTGGGATTGAGCTAGGTCATCCAAGGACACACTTTGTTGTAAGCACAACACTATTTGCTATTAAAAAGGTTTGTGCCACCCTTGACTATACCAGTTACTAGGCTGAAGCCTCACCTTGAATAATAATGCATCTAATCGTTATCCTGTGGCTTAGGTTTTGGTTTTTCACCAAGTTGCAGATGAGGACATGTATAGACAAACGCAGCTTTGACCTTCGAATAATTACAGACAGCCAGAACAGAACAGTGAGGGAACACATACTAAGTCTATGTCAAAGGGAATCAGAAAGGTCCAGAGGGCCTGCAAGGGTCGGGTGTAGGTGGGGAGGACAGTCCAGGGAGAGGGGACCCATTGTGTGGCTCCTGAGTCTAGAGATGCTAGGAAACTGGGTGTTAAGGAGGTAGTGCCCACAGGGCTTCTCAGGGTGAGCTGAACCCCAGGTCTCTGAGTGGCTGGTGGGGATCTCTCCAGATGTGATAATTGAGAAAGGCCTCCCCTGCCCACAGGGATGGGAGCTTGGACCACTGTGAATACCTCTCAGCACCTCTACTGCTGGAACCCAGAAATAATTTCCAAAGCGTGCCACTGTTGCTTGCTTGCTGCGTAGTTTGAGCCACAGGACATTAGGAGAAAAAAAAATTTTTTTCTCTTTCTAACTTTATCCTATTCTTTCCCTTCTCCTATTTCCCTCTCTCCTCCAAGGCAGGCCGTAGAATCCAGAACCCCTCTCTCCAAATACCACTCATGAAATTTAGAAGTAGTCTCCCAGTCACCCATGGAAGAGATGGCCCTAAAGAATTCTCTGGTTTAGCCAGGTCTAGGTGGCACACACCTTTAATCCCAGCACTTGGGAGGCAAAGGCAGAGGCAGGCAGATCTCTGTGAGTTCAAGGCCAGCCTGGTCTACAGAGCTAGTTCCAAGACAGTCTCCAAAGCTACAGAGAAACCAAGACTCAAAAAACAAAACAAAACAAAACAAAAACTTATCTGGTTTACCTTGACTGCCTAGATCATAAGACCTTTTCTGCAGGAGGGGTCTGGCCTCACTGGGTGGAAAGAATTGCCACAGAGAGAGGCCAAGATGAATGCAGGCACACACTTGGAGTCAGCCAATCATGTCAGGTCATTTCTTTGGCCCAGTCACATTTCCATAAAGTAACCAATTTCCTAGGTCTTCCGTAGGGAGACTTCTTGACACCTGAAAGTTGGCTTAAATAAATCTGCTATGCTTCTCTCTCGCATGCTCTAATCTCTCTTTTGTTATAGTATGACAATTGAGGAAAGATGTCCCCCCTCCCCCACCTATCCTATACTGCTCAAACTAGAGGTTATTTTCAGTGTGTGTGGGGGGGTACACCTTGGCTCATAGAGGATGGAGTTCTGATTTACAACTGCCGCATGTCTGCAGAACTGACCTCAGGCTCACCATCCAACCCTAGCTGTGAAGCAGACTCTTTGGATGTCTATTTCTTCTTTCTGCACCATCCACGGACGCTTCCCCCTTCCCTTGTAATTATAGTCATCCTGTCCAGGGCCCCTCCCTCCCTTGATCTTGTTGCTGAGATGGACCACAGTCTTGCTTGGGGAACAAATCAAGTTTATTTGGATTGAAAATTGCCAGGAAAAAAAAGAAACCCTCGCGTTGCGCGTTGCTTGTTTTCAAGGTCCAGGAACGAACGAAGTCAAAGCGTTGGAGAAGGCCCTCCCATCTGGAAGTGCTTTGAGTTGTCTTAACTGCCATTGGCTGGAGTTCCAGGAGAATTGTAAATGGGAGTCAGCCGGCAAATGGACTGATAATGATCTAACCATTCGGGGTAAGGGTTTGGAGGGGAATCGACTTTATTGTCTGGCGGAGACTACAAATAGGAATGAAAATTGTGGAGAAATCAGTCATGGAGTGCCAGGTAATGGGATCCTTGATTATGTTTCAGATCCTGGGAGCCGATTAGACATTTACGACCACAGCGGCTTATATATGAAAAGCTTATGTAAACTAAAGCAAATTCAAAAAAAAAAGTCAATAAACTTGCTGTTTGGAAGCCCTTCTGTCTCGGGAAGGTGTTTTTGTTTCTTTTGACCATGCCAGCACTGTTTCTAATGCAGTGTAGGTCACACTGACCGTCTGAGACCGTGGTAAAAGCGTGTCCCTTTCTTCCTCTTCCCTCTGACTGTGCTGTACATGAGCACCACTGAATTGGAAAGTGGGGCTGAATTTACGGTTCGCTGGAAGCTCTGGAGTCCTTGTCCAAGCAGCTGGCCAGGTGGAAGTGAGGCTTGGGGCCTCCAGTTGCTGATATGGAGACTAAATGTCTGTTGTGGTTTCTGTGGAAAGGGGAGAGGGGTTGTTCAGACTGGGTCTGGGAAGGCACGCTGTTCCTTTGCGGGGCCGGGGTGTGGCCCTTCCTAAAATCAATGGCGTAGGGCAAGGGCTAAAGAGATGGCTCAGCGGCTAAGAACTTGTACTGCTCATCCAGAGGACCCAGGTTCGATTCCCACCACTCACATAGCAGTTTACATTCCTGTAACTCCAGCAGAAATCCAGTCACAGCAGCCGGCATCTGTGACCCCAGACAGGTGGGGCAGAGGCAGGGAATCCCAGAAGTTCTCTGGATAGGCAGCCTAGCTAAATGAATGAGCTGCAGGTTCAGTGAAAAACCCTGTCTCAAGTCATAACAGTAATAATCACCAATGTCAATAATAACAATAAAGTAGAGGGGCTGGCAGGATGGCTCAGTAGTTAAGAGCATGTAGTATTCTTGCAGAGGACCCACGTTTGGTTCACAGCACCCATGTTAGGTGGCTCATAATCCAGTTTCAGTGACTCAATACCCTCTTCTGGCCGTGGAACCACACACACACACACACACACACACACACACACACACACCGAATTGCTCTCTTGAGATCAAAGCTGTTTTATCATCTGGTGCCACCTAGTCCCCCACTAAGTGAGGAAGAAAAGATCCAGGAGGCCAGTGGGATTGAAACCTATCTTGCCGCTTACCATAGAAAACTCATTTTTGCAGAGCACAGGGCTGCTTGGTCCAGGATTACTCTGCACACTTCCTTGGGGAAAATGCATCTTTCAGACCCTCATTTGAAAGGCATGTAGAGAAGATGAGTAAACGAGACCTGAAAATGAGAGCCGGGGGGAGAAAGAAAAGATGTGGAAATATGCCAGCGCACAGATGTCCGCTCCCAAACTTTGGTCTAGTAGTCTTTGTGATCCCCGTGAGGTTCCCAGACTTATGAACTGAGAAGTTTTGTTTATGGCTTTTTGGTTTTGTTTTGTTTTGTTTTTTTCTGAAAGAAGCACTCAGACCTTTGTTGGGAATGAATTTCTGATGTTTGCATAGCTGCAGTGGACAGCATGAATATACCATGTCCTAGTTAGCTCTGGCCAACTTGACATGAACTAGAGTCATCTGGGAAGAGGAACCTGCCACCCATCACATTGACCTGTGGGATGTTGTATTGATTAATGATTGATGGGGGAGGGCTCAGCCACTGTGGGTGGGCCCAGCACCTAGATACGTGGTGGTGCTGAGTTCTGGAAGAAAGCAGGCCGAGCAAGCCATGGGGAACAAGCCAGTAAGCAGTACCTCCGCGTTCTATACCAGCTCATGCCTCCAAGTTCCTGCCTGTTTGAGTTCCTGTCCTGACTGCCCTCAGTGATGGACTCTGATTGGGACACATGAGACAAATAACATCTTTCCTCTTAGAGTTGCTTTTGGTCAGTCTTTACCAAAGAAAGCAATAGAAAGCAACTTAAGACAAGCCCTATCTGTCTGTCTGCCTGCCTGCCTGCCTGTCTGTCTGTCTATATCTCTGTTTATCTTTCTACATCTGTGTCTCCCTACTTCTATTGGCCTATCTTCTCTGTCTGTCTATATATCTGTCTACCTATCCATCCATGCACATGAGTGGATAGAGCTGTCATTTCTCAAGAAAAAGTCTCTGCATCATTCCCCATAGAGTAGTGCAGGTTTGGGGAGATGGCTTTTTTGGTAAATTGCTTGACACAGGGACCTGAGTTCAATCCCAAGATCCCTCATTTTAAAGAAGTCAAGCATTGCAGTGCCCACCTGTGATCCCAGGGCTGGGGAAGCAGAGACAGGAGCTGGGATCCAGCAGCTATCTGAGGGATGGGCTACTCGCCTGGTCTCATTTCTGCAGTGATGGCAATAGCTCTGTAGCTTCATAGATGTGTGTCATTCCTCAGCTATAACTTTACAAAGCTGGTATTGTGTCCCCTAAATTTCAAGGTCTCCTGCTGAGAGGCCTCCACCGGGCCCCCTGGAGGTGACACACAGACACTAAAGCATGGAACTAGTGAGTGCATGTTCAGGCATGGAACTAGTGAGTCCTTAGACTTCCTAACCAACATTTGCTCCATCCTTTTTTTCTGAGGTCCTAAAACCCATCCCCTGATCAGGTACAATAATTACACCAAACATCAGCACCTGGCTTGCCCTGGAGTTTGAGGAATCCATCCCCTTTATCAAATTGGATTCTCTGGGATTTA
The DNA here is from genome assembly GCF_943737965.1 of Phodopus roborovskii. Classification (NCBI taxonomy): domain Eukaryota; kingdom Metazoa; phylum Chordata; class Mammalia; order Rodentia; family Cricetidae; genus Phodopus; species Phodopus roborovskii. The sequence goes on along the minus strand of NW_026126586.1, from coordinate 3,575,415 downwards.
CACCAGCAAACATGCAAAAGCTTTTGTTGGTGTGCTCTGTATTTTGGAAACCAAGAGAGAGAACCTAACTTAGTTTCCAGCATGAGGCATGCAGTTTATAAAAGCATCTCTCAACTGTGCCATTCATGGGTGCACACCTTTAATCCAAGCACCCTGGAAACAGAGGCAGGTGGATCTCTTTGAGGTGGAGGCCAGCCTGGTCTACATGGTGAGTTCTAGGCCAGCCAAGGGTACCTAATGAAACTGTTTCAAAAAACCACAAGGAAAACAAAACGCATCTCTTCGATGCTCTAACAGCACAACCAAAATTTGTCACCCTGCTCCTATGACAGTCTGGCCCAGCTAGCTTTCACTCTTAGAGTTATGCTACTGGCCTGTCTCCAGTCTGTGTGTTGAGTGTCACTGTCCAGGAAGCCCTCTGTTTCTGTCTGTCACACTGCCTTTGTACTTTCGGGGTTCCTAATAGTCAACAATGGGACTTGGGGAATTTATAGTCTGTGTCTGAGACATTCTTTGCTTGTGTTTATTTTATATAGTTTTCTGAATGGAGATGCCTCACATGTTCATAAAATGGACATAGAAAACATTCAACAAGATTTGAACTTCTTCTGATCAGTTTTTAGTGAGCCCCATGCAATATTGCAATATTTGGGTTATACTTCTGCTTAAAATACCTAATCATTGATGTTCTAAATTTCTAAAGCAGCCTAACTTCTTCCCAGAATCCTTTCTACTCCTGGCTCCAATCTTTGCGATGTTGCCTCATGTCAGGAATGCACAGGCCATCTGTCATGGATCACTGCTTGGGGCCCAATGACCATGTTTCCTAGCATGTACAATGCACTGGGTTCAACTCCTAGAACCAAATAAAAGGACCTGTTCCAGAGGAGGAATGGGGATTGGAGTGCAGGTCTCTGTGGGTTTCTTTTGGGGATTGACCCTCACGCTGCAACTTCTAATCTTCCTTATTAACTCCATGTTTAGCTAAGCACAGTTTTAATGTTCCAAAACAGAAAGAAAAAAAACAAACAAACAAACAAAAACCAGGCAGATTCTAGCAAGAAACACTTCTCAAAGTTTTCTCTTTAAGTATTTGTCGACTTCCCACGGGCTACGGGATACTATGCTCTGTGGCACATGGAGAAAGCATGTGATATGCTATTTACTGTGGGTGTCATTGCTAAATACAAAACTTTCCTCTATGCACCTGTTTGTGCAAATTCATAACCTGAGGGTCAACATTCAGTCTCTGCTGGACCCAAAGGAACCAGTACCTGACCCTAGTACTGGCTTTATCTAGGCATGGAGGGCCCCCTATCATGTGAGGGTATTTTAGAGCTTGACCTTTTTGCTATTAATATTTTTGTAAGTATATTTAGCAACTGAGGCTATTGCTGATATTATGACTGATAATGCATCCCACTCCAGTAGAACTTTTTCGGGTGCCTAGAAACACTCCAAGTTTCCAAAGCTGACAAGTGAAATGTAAGTATTACTTGCATACTGTATTCCATGAAATGCCCTCTGTGCTGATAACCAAGCATGCAATTGGGATAGACAAGGAGTACTTAAGAACTTCCTGAGGTAGGCAGACTGAGTAGCTCTCAGAGCCAAGTTCTGGGCATGAAGTCAAATGCCTTAGAAAAGTTAACAGATGCAATAAAAGCAGGTCTCTCTCTCTCTATCTATCTCTCTCTCTACATATACATATACATATACATACATACATACATACATACATATATATATATATATATATATATATCTCACACACACAGTGGTTTGCCCATTTTTCACTCCTGATCAAAAACAAAGCTATCCTGAGTCTTTGGGGCATGAGGTTCCTTTCTGTATTTTTGCCATCCACACATTTGCATATCTCTTTTTAGGAGTTTCCTATATTTTTTAAAAGAATTTTAAAAATCATGTGGGTTAGTGCATGCCTGTGTGTGGATATATTCATATGAGTACAAATGTCTGAGGAGGTTGTTGGATGCTCTGGAGCTGGAGTTACAGGCAGTTCTGGACTACCCAATGCCTATGCTGGGTACCAAACTCATGCCTTCTGCAGAGCTGTGTGTGCTGAGCCCTCTCTCCAGCTCCAGGAGTTTCATTTTCACAAATGCCAAATATTTACCATTTGAACAAAGTTGGAAATATTTTGTGAGACTAGAGTGGCCTCACCCCCAAATTCAACCAACCAGCTGATAGTGGCTGCCACCCAGAGCACCATTTGGAAACATGCCCTCAACAGTTTACCTGACCCTTCATGGCCACTTAACTGTGCAGCTCTTCCAATTCGCTGTGTCTTTCTCCTGCATCCTGTCCAGCTCTGTCCTTCCTGCTGGGCACTAAATTAACTGTGTCCTGCTGTGTCACATACAGAACTATATGAAAGATGTGTTACTAGTTTATAAGTTCAGTTCCAAGTCTTTCAACTCCTTCAAGGTTAGCAGCCCTTGGCTGTACCCACATTTCTCTTGTCTCCCATGGTCTCCATGATGTCTCTTAGCCACTGGTTCAACAACATAAGAACTAACATGGCCATTGGAAAGCATGAGATGATGGGAAGGTAACGCCTTATCTACTGTGAATTCTTTGTGATTCTCCTCACCCAGGCTTGGGATAGCTTTCTGATAACATCCTACAGAGCAAGAAATGTAATTTAGCAGTCTATTGCTCTCTGAATTCATCAAGTGCTGTTAGACTTGTTGTATCAGCTTGGATAGACAGTGGACAGACTCTTTCTCAATCTTTATAAGCAGAGGTAAATATCGAATCTGTTTCATAACTTCACTGTTCATTACTTCTTCCCACTTTAATTACCCATTCAGCATGAAGTGATCAATTCTTGCCATTAGCAAATGGAACCCACAGGAGCTCATTATCCCTGTGTTCATGGCATCGATGCTCAATTTGCCATTTCTGTGGGATAGCTTTGTTTTGCAGAAGATTGACACTAGGTCTGAGACCTTGTTTTCCACCAAGCAGAAGCAGCTGATCTTGCCTTCATGTTGTGTGATTTGTTCAAGGGGAGACATTCCCATCAGCCTGTGCTCCCCACAGGCATCAAAAGTTTAAAGTGCCGATAGCTGTTGTTGTTTACATGAGAAACGACCCCATAGGCTCACATATTTGAACACACGGTCGCCAGTTGGTGGTACTCTTCGGGATTAGGGTTAGGAAATGCATCCCTGCTGGAGGCAGTCTTTCTGGGGGGGGGGGGCGGTCTGAGATTTCGTAGCCCTGCCCTGCTTCTAGGTGCCTTCTCTGTTTCTCACTTGTAGTTGAAAGTGCAGACTCTCAGCTTCTGTTCTGGCCACTGTGCCCACCTGCCTGCCCACCCGCCTACCGCGGCTTTTCCCCAGAATGGACTCATTACTCTGAAACCATAAGCCCAAATAGACTCTTCCTTCTGTAAGTTGCTTTGCACATGGTGTTTCTATCCCTGCAACAGTCACTGGATCCCTGCCACGGCATGTCAGACTTCCCACCAGCCTCACCATTGCCCTCTCCCTCCCATATTTTCCCAGCCCCCTGCCCCGAGCCAAACCCCATTGCAAACGCTACAGATTCTCTTGCCTCATACAGGCATCTTCTTCCCTAAATCTGAAACTGACCTGGTGTTGTTTCCTTCTGGGTAAATGAGGTCAACACCTTTAAAGAATAAACAAAAGCTGGGCGTTGGGTCTCACTTTTGTAATTCCAGCACTTGGGAAGCTAAGGCAGTGATATTACCAGGTCAGCCTGGGTTACAGAGTGAGTTCCAGACCAGCCTGGGCTACATTCTGAGAACCTGTCTCCAAGAAAAAAGAGAACAAGCAAACAAACAACTTAGTGGAAGCAACCACCACATTCCTCAGAGTGTTTCCTCTGGCCAGGCCCACTCTCAACTACAAGTGGAAGTCACGGGAGGACATGTGGGTGGGGTGGATTTCTATAGCAGGGTGTTTTCTAGTCACACGGCAAGCAGAGTGACATCTGGGGAGAGGACGGCACTGTGGGAAAGGAGGAGGAATGGGAGGAGCAGGAATCTCTCTTTGGATTGTAGCTAGCCTTACCTTCCTGGGGAGACTGCCAGGGTGCTCTACACGCCCTCCGCATTCATCATTAAGTCCGGGACTGGAGAGGGAAGGAAAGGGCAGCCACAGTCCACTGTCTCCCCGCCCTCCCCCACAAAGGACTCCAAAGGACCGAATGTCCCAGAAAAGGACCCTGGCACCTGTTCAGGGCTGTGGGAGTTGGCTGTTCATGTGCTGACTGCCTGTGTAACTTAGCAAAAGGGTGTCACAGGAAGTTTCATCTTTAAATATGCAAGTGACACTGGAAATATTTGCCTTTTAAAATTAAAAATTGCAATTAACACTTTCCTGAAAATTTGCCTTAATCTTCCCATTTATCACTTACTCTTAATTACTATTTTTAAAACGTACCTTTTAAATTGGTACATAACATAAATGTATAAATCCATACATTATTATACATAAATAGTCATTTTAAATGTATTTGTTAATTTATATAAGTGTACATGTAATTATATGGTCTTATGTGAATATATAATTTATATACATATACAAAAAACTAATACTTATAATTGTAATATATTTGTAAGTAATCAGTGGTTATGCCTACTGATTAGATATTACTTGAAGATACATAAATATTTAATCATAAATGCATACTATATCATCTGTATGTATAAAAACATTCCCTGTAAGGCTAAGGAGGTGACTAGGAATATACAAGCATCAAGAGCATAAGGACCTGAGTTTGATGCCCCAGCATCTGTGAATAACCAGATGTGAGATGGTGGGCATTTGTAACCCTTTATTGGCAGATGGATCCCTAGAGATCACTGACCAGTGAGCCTGGCTTCCCGGGTGACCCCTGGTCCCAGGAGGACACCTCGTTTCACAAAAGGCAGGAGGATGGAGCGATGCCTCGTAAGTCTGAAATTGGTTCCCCTCCGTCACGACTGGTAGATCACAGTTACGCCAGCTCCAGGGAGAGTCAGCACCTGTGCACACATGCGTGCTCACACATACACGCACACACACGCACACACACACGCACACACACACACACGCACACGCACACAATCACACCTGGGGAATGATGCCCAAGTTCGATCCCTTCCCTCCATGTACACGTCAGCATACACACTTATGTATAAGTAGCTGCACACACATGATCACATACACACAAACCATATGCAGAACCTATTCAGACAACAAAAGGGAGTTGTCAGAGGACAAAGAAAAGAATTTTGCTCCAAATAATAACACTGCTTCTGTCTCCCACCATGTTTCAGTCCCGCTATAGAAACATGAGGACCTTTCATTTCTGCTTGCTGCTCTGGCCGCAGCCGTGAACCCTCCAGTCTAGAAAGCCAAGGGACATTCTTCTCTGTTCTCCATGTTACCTGCAACTTTCTTATTAGTGTCCCAACTCAGAGAGGCAGAACTGGCCATGGTCTCAGTTCAGATGTTTCATCAGAGAAAACTGACAGATGGCACGCGCAGTGGGATTTGAATCTTCCTGTTTTGTCTTAAGGGAAAATGATCTATTTATAGAGAACCAGCTGTGGCAGTTGGGTACCAAATCCTCCTTGGCAGTAGCTGGATCGCTATGCTCTCACATTGAGACATTTGGTCCCTCCTGACAAGAACCTATCCCCCCATCTCATTGCACCTAACCATTTCCCATCATGCTTTGCTCATGCTGTTGCATCTTCTTGTAATGTTCTTTCTCCACCTCCTTAAACACACACACACACACTCACACACACATACACACTCACACACATACACACACACTCACACACATACACACACTCACACACACACTCACACATACATACACACTCACACACACATACACACATAGACACATACTCACACACAGAGACACACACACTGACATACACATACACACTCACACACACATACATACTCACACACACATACACGTACACACAGACACACACACACAGACACATACACACACACTCACACACACATACACAGAGACACACATACTCACACACACAGACACACACACACACACATACACATAGATACACACACACACACACGCACGCACGCAGTTCTGATCATCCAACAAGGACCATTATAGCCCATGGCCTCGGAGCCCAGGTCTCTCTATTTGCACTCTCCAGCCTTGTACCAGCTCATCACTGGTGATGATCACTGCAGGAGAATTACAGAAAGCATATCTTTGGGTCTCCCCACAGAGTCTGCCGTGTCACGCTCTCTCTCTGTTGATAGAGATGGGTCAGGACTTAGTTTTCAGGGTGCTTAGCAGCTGCTGTTCTCAATCAACATTTCCTTTCCTCGTTCTTTTCTTTTTGTCTCTCCTTCTGTAGCCCCATAGAGAAGGCCACAAGGCTCGAATATGCTTGTATTGCTTATCCAAAAGGGGAAGTCCCACCTTCAGAAACGGTGCCAGGCACTAGCCCTTAGGCAACTTGATTCCCAAACAATCTTTTCATGTTCCCTTGGCACCCAACACTCTGCCATCAGCTCTTCCTACATACTCCTGTTTGAATACTTTTGCTATAGTGAACGCAACAGCAATGGTAAGCTACAGCCCACAGCCTGGGCCGCAGCCCTTTATATGTATGTATGTAAGTACGGCCGAATGCAGCCGTACTTATTCGCCTGTGTATGGTCTACGGCTGTTTTCGCAGCTACAGCAACAGAGAGGGTAGATGCACAGAGACTGGTGACAAGAGGAAACACTCCCTGGTCCTTGGCGACAGTTTTCTAAACTGGGTCCTAGGAGAGACTTTAAAGTGTGTGAGGTTGTCCGAGGCCACGTGGCCTCTTTACTCTTACAGCCTCTGTTGTTGGAGTGTGTCTTGTCTGCTCTGCCCTTACCCTCTAAATGGCAAGTTCCCCCTATCTCTCCCCCTGTGCCACTAAGGAAAAGAATCCCTACCCAGTAGGTGCTCTACAGAGAGGAACTGGAGGCTAGCCCTCATTGCAGGACACCTGGAGGAGCTAGAGGCTAGCCCTCATAGCAGGACGCCTGGAAGAACTGGAGGCTAGCCCTCATAGCAGGACGCCTGGAGGAGCTGGAGGCTAGCCCTCATAGCAGGATGCCTGGAGGAGCTGGAGGCTAGCCCTCATAGCGGGATGCCTGGAGGAACTGGAGGCTAGCCCTCATAGCAGGACACCTGGAGGAGCTAGAGGCTAGTATTCGTAAGCAGGATGCCTGGAGAAGCTAGAGGCTAGCCCTCATAGCAGGATGCCTGGAGAAACTGGAGGCTAGCCCTCATAGCGGGATGCCTGGAGGAGCTAGAGGCTACCCCACATTGCAGGACACCTGGAGGAACTGGAGGCTAGCCCTCATAGCAGGATGCCTGGAGGAACTGGAGGCTAGCCCTCATAGCGGGACACCTGGAGGAACTGGAGGCTAGCCCTCATTGCAGGACACCTGGAGGAGCTAGAGGCTAGCCCTCATAGCAGGACGCCTGGAAGAACTGGAGGCTAGCCCTCATAGCAGGATGCCTGGAGGAGCTAGAGGCTAGCCCTCATAGCGGGGTGCCTGGAGGAACTGGAGGCTAGCCCTCATAGCGGGACGCCTGGCACAGCTGTCACAGAACCACTGCAGAGAAGCCTTTGCAAAGGAGACCGACAGGCAGAATCTTGAAGTGAGAGGGAGTCTTAGCATCCATGGTGGCAAGCGAGTCTCAGAGTGCCCTGATCTGAGCTCTGCCAGGCATAGTAAACATGAGCTTCTTAGTAACTCCTCACAGGCTCTCACATACCCTTGAAAATATGGGCTTGTTCCCCTGTGAGACTTCCCATAGTCTTGGTTTATAGGATAAATCTTTAAAGATAACAGCCAAGAATATGCTTGTCAGGTAACTAGCTTGACTTTCTGGTCACAGATGTCATCGAGTGTTTCTTAGATGGTCATTTGCAGAAATGTGAGGAGGGATGGGATGGGGGTGGGCTGCAGAGTAAGTGGGAACGGGAGATGAGGTCTAGAAAAAGAACATTGTGGAAAAGTGAGGAAGCCAGCCTGCCTGGTAGCAGGAGGAAGAAGGGATAAGGTCATAAGAGCAGAGGACTGATCCAAAGCAACTGTCACTAAGGGAGACAGTTCTCCCTCCTAAAGTCTGGGATGAGTTTGGGTTCCTAGCAGGTTTTGATTAGTGGTTAAGAACCCTGAAGGCTGAGCCCGGCCCCCGCCCTCTCTCCTCTTGGCACTCAGACCTTTTGCTGGGGATGCTGGGAAGGTAAAAATGAGATCTTTAAATCCAGGCCAGGGGCTGTCAGAAGCCTGCCATTCCTGGGGTAGTCCTCAGCCTCAGCTAATGACAAGGGACTTTCAGAGCACTGACTTCTCGGCATGACAGCTATACCAATCATGTAGCTGACAGACCTGCTTTTCTTGGAAGTAAAGGGCCTAAGCAGGAGGGTGGGTAGTGGGGTAACTCTAATTCAGTGGGCTAGTGGGCAGTGTCAGGTGTTTATGTTGGGCTAGGGCCTGCAGACCAGTGCCTGTCACTGAGAAGCGTACGGAAATTGCAACAGAGAGGTGATACAAAATGGAAAGCTTTCCATTTTTAGTGCAGTCCCACTGGAGGAACCAGGAGTAGTCACTGCAGAAGAAGCCAAGACACCTACAGTTGTAAAAACACAACGCTAGAATCTTGATTTAGTGACCCCCCCCCCCCCAGCGATCCATCCATCACGCCACTGTCTAGTAAGTCTGGTACAAGTGTGGAGGACTTTTTTTTAAGTAGTGCAACTAAGCACAAGGAATCTCTACGTTTCTGGGGCATCTCAACGCTTTACAGGTCAGCTCTTGAAGCAAAACTAAACCAACCCGGTGTTTCTTCAGGCCTTGACTCACTTCAGATGTGTGATCAACACAGTCCATGTACAGCTGTCATCCTGAGTTCAAAACAAAAGTGCTAACAACTTGTCGTTGCTAAGTGGCTTCTGGTGACATTACACATTGAACACAGTTGGGTAACTGCTCCCTAAAGATTATCTCCTACCATCATTTTCTAACGTCACTCCTCAGGGTCTAGAGCTGCCATTCCAAAGAAGAGCAGGAAGGAATTCAGGGTTTCTGGGGTCTCTCCTGTGTGTTAACAGGAAGTTCTTTAAAATCGTGGTGAGCCTGTAAGGAAGGGAAACTAGGAGACTTTCAGAAATCTGCGTGGATCTGGGAAGTGTTGTATTAAACAAGGTGGCCCAGACTCAGAAATTCAAAGTTGCATCTTCTACGGGGATGCAGACGGAACTTTTAATGGTTGTGTGCATGTAATGAAGGGATGTGAGCGTGGGTATTGACCCTGAAAGTAGATGGGAGAGTATGAGAGGAGCAGGAGGTGTTGAGGAAGCAGGGGTGGGGGTGGGGTGGAGGTAAGAAGACTGGCGACATTAAGTGGAAAGGGGGACACTGGGTGGGGGAAGTGTAATGGGGGAAGGGAAATGCCACGATGAAATTGATTCTTTATAAGCTAGTAAAAAGTAAATTTTAAAAATACCGACTGAGCAGAGAATGTAGTCAAGAAGTTTTAGCAATACTCTGAGAATCACTGGTCCTGAAGGGCTAGCTCAACTGCCTGAAGCCCAAGGTCGAGATGTGGTAGGCTCTCTCTCCCCTGCCGACTCCCATCTGCCCCGCGGTCAGTCAAATGAAGTGAGGCTTCACAGAGTAACAGCGTAGCCCCCAGGAGCTTAGGTAGATCCCTTTCCGTCAATGGTGGCCACTGGGGCCAAACTGTAACAGGATATGGATTATGTGGGATTTTCGGAGACAGGGTCGACTGCTTAGGGGTTTCCTATTAAGAAAAAGAAGAAAAATGAGCTGACAGCTTGAAGGAAAGATAGAATGATGAAGTCATTAGGACAGGGAGACAGTTTGCTGGTGAAGCTTAGTTTCCCACCCCCGACCACAGCAGCCCTGGTCAATAGGGCAGCACTGTCTGCATCTCCAAGCTGCTGCTTATTCTGGAGTCCCTGGGCCCCGTGGCTGTCTCCTGCATTAGTCTTTAGCATTATTCCAGAGTGGTCCACATGTGCATATGACCTTGGGGGTTCTCTGGCCCCATCCACTCCACACCCATAGATAACAGGTTGGCTGTTTTCCTCTTCATGAAATATAAGGCTAAAGAAAATCCATGCGATGGGATTTGAAAGGTGTTAAATAATAGCCCTTCTCCCTTCAATTAATTGACTAGAAACCTCAAATCCACACAGACAACCACTAGCTTCATTGAGTCTTAGACTTATCGGATGCCCAGCATCATCCGCCCCTTTACTATCGAAGCCTTTAACCTGCCAGAGAATCCTCCGTGCCTCCCAGCCTAGGTAGGAGGCTGGAGGAAAACAGAAAGATGGCCACTGAGGAAAGCGTGCAGGGTGTAAATATGGCTACCACCCCTTTGCCTCTGGAGCCCACCATGTTGGATTCTGGCTGGGCTAGGAGAACAGAATACTGAGGGATGGTGTGTAGGACACAGTGAGGCCACTCCTGCATCCCCTCGGTACCCATGAGACGCACGGCCAGATGCTGCCCTTTCTTGCTGTCACGCCTCACCAGCCTTGTGTGTCTGTCTCATCACAGACTTACTTCAGACCCCAGACACAGGGACAGAGCACACGGGCCCTGCTCTGTTGTCCCTCCGCTGCCACCGGAAGTCACCCGTGTGCTTTGAGGCTCCTTGGGGGATGCAGCATCTCATCTGCGGAAAGTGTTGATGACTGGTTAATTCTGGGGTGATTACCCACACAGAGTGCAGCATTTTGTGATGCAGGGTTTTTTTTTTCACCTTTATTTCCTTTCCCTAAATAAACATGGCCATTCTGCACCCTCTGGTATCCCCATCTCCACTTCCCGTTCCCTGTGAAAGTCCCTTGATGTGAAAAGCATGTTTGGATTCAGGCTTAGTAGGAGCCTGGTGAGTGCCTATCACCCCTTGGAAACTTTCGGAGGGTTCCCCATGCCACTGTCATCCCCCACCTTAGCTTCTTTATCGCCAAGGTCAGAAGAACCTTCTTGAACATTAACTGTTTCCCACTGGGAGTACTACACATTCATTCATCTCGATTTGTTTTACTTCCTAAAAGAGGATCAGAGATGGAGAATACAAAAACACCACAGTGCTTTTATTTGGTCATGAAAAGAATAAGGCCGTTTCTTCTTTTATGCCCGAGCATCACAGTTTCTATTAAAAAAAATTCTGTGTGCTCTTAAAGCATCCTTTTGTTTGTTGTAAGATTTAGCATGAGCTTGCTCAAAGGATGTGTTTCTCAGTGCTTATGTGTAAAACATAGAGAATTTACAGTACTACTTCTCCTCTGGCGTACCTGAAGTGCCCATGAGTGCTTGATGTTTTGCTGGAGTTTGAAGTTCAGTGTTTCCCAGGGTATTGGCCCCCAGGATGACTATCAGGAGGCTGTGGGGCCACAGGACCTTGTCCTCACACCCTGTTGCTGTCTGTTTGCAAGGTGACAGTTTGTTCTACCCTACACTTGCCAGCACTGCCATGCAGATCCCTCACCAGATGCCCAAACCCACCATTCCCCCATCAGGCAAAGTAAGCCTTTTCTCCTTATAAGTCATTTCATAGATTTCGTTACAGTATCAGAAAGCTGACTGATACATTTACAAAACACAGTACTGTCTTACTGAGCATTGACTCCTCTCAACTCGTCACTTACTTGGCTATGTAAGCTTTCCTTGTTGTGGGAGGACACTGCATCTTCTTAATATATCAATAGTCTAGTGGCTGGTGTCCTGGGAGTTACATGACTGAGGGATTGAGTTTGTGTTCACAGGGGTGAGCTAACTCATTTGCTACATATAAGTCATCCTAAGCTATGCAGCAAGTCCATAAATTTGAGATTTAAAAAAAAAAAAGAGATAAAGAAAGAAAGGAAGGAAGGAAGGAAGGAAAGAAGGAAGGAAGGAAGGAAGGAAGGAAGTGGCATTCTTAGATATTCAGGATGGCTGCAGCCCCTGCCACTTACGGGACCATGGAGTGGCTCCAAGGAGCCTGAGAGACCCCAGGTCTCAGAGGGAGAGACAGGGTGGAGAATGAGTCTGCAGAGCACTCAGTGCCTCCCAAACAACTGATGCTTTTTAAAAGGGGTCTCATGGAATTGGGAAAAGGACAGATGGTGGAGCCTGGTACTTGGCCCTGGGAGGCTCGACAGCGGGCCCTGCCTTCAGCCTGAGGGCAGACACTGCTGCAGCTCTCTGCTGGCCCTGTGTGGGTGCGAAGAACACAGGCCCGAGTGCTGCCCTTGGGCTGCAAGCAGGATGGTTGTGCATGCTGAACTAGTGGGGCGGCGGGTGCCAAGGGCAGGGATAGGTGAAGGTACCTGGGGCTCGCTTGGATCCTGCCCCAGATGTGCTGCTGCCCAGCCACAAGGTCTCCTAATTCTGGGCAAAAGCAGGCCATCTGACATGGGACTCGCAATAGTCCAGTATTTATGGTGCTTCAGACACCAGAAATACTGAACCAGACCAATGACTCATTGCAATAGGCATTTTGTGGCGGCTTGAATAGGTACGGCCCCCATATTCTGTTGTGTTTGAATGCTTGGCATACAGGGAATGGCACTATTAGGTTTGACATTGTTGGAGCAAGTGTGTCACTGTAGGAGTGGGCTTTGAGGTCTCATGTGCTCAAGCTATACCCAGTGTGACACACAGTTCACTTCCTGTTGCCTGGGGATCGAGATGTAGAGCTGGTAGAGCTCTCAGCTCCTTCTCCAGCACCATGTCTGCCTGGGGGCCACCATGTCCCACACAATGATAGCAGACTAAACCTCTGAAACTATAAGCCAACACTAGTGAAATGTTTTCCCTTATAAGAGTGGTCCTAGTCAGATGGGCGGTTATAGTGCATGCCTTTAATCCCAGCACTCACCAGGCAAAGGCAGGCAGGACCTCATGAGTTTGAGGCTATCCTGGTCTACCCAGTGAGTTCCAGGACGGCCAGGACTACACACAGAAACCCTGTCTTGAAAAAAAAAAGAAAGTTGGCGTGGTTATGCTGTCTCTTCATAGCAAAAGACTCATGTAAAGCCGTTCAAATAAAACTACACTTATAAAATGTACTGTGTGACACACGGCAGTTTGCAATGCCCCTTTAATGGATGAGTGTGCAATAGAGAGGTGAGAAACGGCAGGGTGTAGAGCGTGCATCTGGTGGGAAGAGGCGTGGCAGGGACAAGTGTGGCAGCGAGGCTGCAGTGGGTGGAGGAGCCGGCCATTGTGAAGTGGGGCTGGAGCTCACACAGGCTCTGCCCACAGCTCCATGTTCACATGATCACCCTGGCTCTGAGCAGCAACAAGATATCCAAGATGAAGCCTGGTTCATTTTCTGGAATAAGCCCCTGGATTGAGACCTTCCCCATCCATGCTGCCGCCAGAGACCATGCCAGTGTCCATGGTCTGTGCTGCAGCACGGGTCATGCTGGTATCTGCGGTCCAAGTTGCAGCCACAAGCCAAGTTAATGCCCATGGCCTGTGTTGACAAGGAGACCACATGGATGGCCATAGCCTGTACTGTACCGGATGCCATGATCCCTGCTATCATGCCAAGTGTGGAGGAATATGCCAACCCCTCACCACACTGTATGCAGAGAGACAAAAGATGGCTCTGCAAGCTAGCTAGAGGTTAGACTTGAGTTCTGCCTTCCTGAGCACTGGGGAAGATTATGGAAAGTCCTGGACAGACCAAAACAGCAGACAAGTATGGACGTAGTTTCTGTAATGAACACATATAGGCTTATATTAATTATAAACTGTTTGGCTGATGGCTTAGGCTTCTTACTGGCTAGCTCTCTCTTATTTATTAACCCATAACTATTAATCTGTGTATTTCTATGTATTTCATGGCCTTATCCTGCCGGAGAATGCCTGACATCCTATCTTCCATAATAACTACATGGTGTCTCTCTAGCAGCTACTTCCTGTTCTGTTCCCAGAATTCTCCTCCCCTGGTAGCCCTGCCTATACTTCCTGCCTGGCTACTGGACAATCAGTGTTTTATTCATCACCCAATAAGAGAAGCATATATACAGAGGGACATTAGACAAGAAACCTCAGATGAACATAGTGTGCAAGATTTGACAGTGATCGCGTCTTGTCACTGAAATGACCCCACCAAAACTCATGTTGCCATCTAATCCCCACTGTCAAATATTTAGAGGTGAGATCAAAGGCAGGTGAGATCAAATGCTCTCAAGATGACTCAGAAGAAAAGGTACTTGCCACCAAGTATGACAAACAACCTAAGTTTGACACACACACCCCCGATCCACCTGGTAGAAGGAGAGAACTACCTACAGCAAAGTGGCTTCACACACACACACACACACACACACACACACACACACACACACACCACAAACACACACAAGATAAATGTAATTGGGAATTTTAACTTTTTCTTTAAACAACATTTTTGTTGAAAGGTAAGGTCAAGGAGAGCTTAGTTCTTGAGGTTCTCTGCCCTTGTGACTAAATCACTCCAGGCACTGATGAATGGGTTGAAGGATTCATATTGAGAGTTGGTCTTTTATACAAGCCAGTTTAGTGATGCCTTTGGTACATGCTCCTCTGAATATGTGATACCATGTGCTGCCTTGAGATCTCACAGAAAACCCCACTGGCAAGAAAGCAAGCATCAGATATGACCTCTGACCTTGAGAATACATCCCACCTCCATAACCATAAGCTTAATAAGCCTTCACTCTGCACAAATTACCCAGTCAGTGGTAATTATTCAAAACTACTAACAATAGAAAATAGGTTAAGAAACCATGTAAGCAAGAACATCTTTGTACTTGGAGCATGACTAAGTTCTTGATTATCTATCTGTGATAAGGTGATGTACAAATTACCTGACCTAAAGACTCCAAACTTAGAGACAGTGCTTTGCCAAAGGCGATAGCTTCAGCATCTCCATCCATCAAGATGTCAGCAGACAAATACCAATGCTTAAGTCCTGATTCCCTCGAACGTGACATAGTGAGCGTCCAGGGAAAGCAGAGCAGGAAAGAGTAACGTGTGCCTTACAAACAGCAGGCTCCAAGGAGAGTTTGTTGAGCGGAGGAGCAGGATGTCAGGAGGAATGTCTCCTCTTGGCTCTGCTGTTAATCATACAGACTTGGCAGGTCACATAACCACTTTACCATCATCCCTCTGACCAATAAACCCCCAGAGTCCTCATCTGAAAAGTGAGAAGGTTGAACTACTGGACCTCTGCTGTCCCTTCCAGGTCCCGCATTCCAGCATAGACATGATTTATTTTGAGTAAATAGTTTCTGAGTCATTCCAGATTGACAGTGTTAGAAGACTTCCACAGCAAGGAGGAAGAGACTGGGCCCCGAGCTTTCAACACCACTGTGACTCCATCAAGCATGTAATGTAGGCCTGGTATACGGAAGACCCTGGCTACATGCTGGGCAAATGGAGGCTTTCTCCCTGCTCTGAGTGAGCTCAATTTTCAGCCATGAAACAGTCAGCTTCAGAGAGGAATTGAGACCTGAGTTAATGGGCTAGATGTCAAAATGAAAAGAAAATCATATTAAATATAACAGATTCTCTGCTCTGGGCTATCATTTTTTCTGTAAGAATCTGGGCCCTGCAGAAAGCATCAGTCCCAGGGCCCAGGGTCTAAGTTTGGTCCGGGTGGGGTTCCATGGGTGCTTCACCTGGAATGCCGTACTTCACTGGACATCAGTGAGGACAGGTTTCTACCCCAGTCCCTCTTCAGTAGGTCTTCTCAACCAGTACCAAGCTTAGTGGCTGCAATAGACCCTCCCATGCCAGAGGGGGCAATGGGAGGTACTCAATGGACATTTGGGTCAGCACACTTAGAACAATCTACCAGGCCCCTGTCTCTTGAGTCCTTCAGAAGACTTTGGTTCTGCCTTCTGAGAGGTGTTTTCTGTGGTCCTCAGCTCTGCTCTCTCTCTCTATCCTCAGCTCCAGTGTTGGGGGATATCCTTCTTGTTCCATAAGAGACAGCTCACATTTGCATCTGAGCATCTGTCTCAGCCCATAAACATCTGTACAAGGTTAGGATCCCAAATCCTGGTTACATGCCTCCCTATCTCTGTTCCTTCAACCAACACTAATACAATATAATTTAATATGTATGTATGTATGTATGTATGTATGTATGTATGTATGTATGTATGTTCTGGACATGATTGGCAGAGGCAGGCAGAACTCTTGAATTTGAAGCCATCCAGGAAAGCCATGGCTACATTGTGAGAGCCTGGGTTTTTTTGTTTTGTTTGTTCCAAATGTGTTTCGGTGGGCTTAAAATATGTGTTGCTCAATAAAGTACGTGCCCTGCAAATAGGAGCACCAAAGTTGCGATTCCTCAGCACCACATCAAACTCCATGCACAGTGGGGCATGAATGGGGTGCTGAGGGAGAGGGGAGCTCACCAGCCACCCCAGTGAATCTGGAACCCCAAGACCCAGGGAGAGCCTGTCTAAAACAAGAGAATTTGTAAAGTAACTCAAGAAGATGGCAACATGGACACTAAACCTCCACATCCACATCGCACACATGATATGCATATTAAGGCATACAATACACACACACACACACACAAACACACACTCAAAAACACACACAAACACTCTCGCACACACACTGACACACTCACACACATACACAAACACACGCACATACATACTCACACTTACACACTCAAAGACACACACTCAAACACACACTCACACATTCATACTTACACATGCATAGACACCCTCAAACACACACTCACACACATGCACACTGACACACACAAACACACACTCACACACACAAACACACTTACACATGCACAGACACACTCACTCACACACACAAACACACACACACACACTCACACACACACTCATAATATATGGAATGCCTGTGTATCCATTTGTGATCTCCCCCATTAGACAAAACTCAAAGAAGTTAATCTTCCCTTCTTGGCCTCTTGTTAGCTGTTTGGGGTGTACACATAACACCATCGGAAGTTCTGTTGTGTAACTGTATCTTTGCGAGTGTCCCCCACCCCTGATCCTTTGGAGAACTTTTGTCTGTCTGAAATGATCACACACCACTGACAGTCTTCCTGAGGTCTCACCGGGGATCTCACAGGACTATCCTGGAGGCCATCTTTAGGTAAGCCATAGCCTAAGACTCAGGGACCTTATGCTGGCTCAACAGAATGTTCTGGAGACTTCCAGCTTCTTCCAGTCTCTCGTGGGAGGCTGAGCCATTTGTTCACTAAGTCATCTTTCTCCTTACTCAGTCTAACGCAGGCAGTGACTGGAGGCCTCGATAAGCCTGTCTAGCTAGGAAGCTGGGGGTCCCTCGAGCCCATTAACCCAGTCTCTTCAGGGTTGCTGGGGACAGTCTTGCTGGCCTTCTCCCTACTAAATAACAGCTCTCATTTCCTCAGCTCGGATAGTGTTTCCCTCACACTCTCTTAAGCCTTTCCCCAAGAACTCCCTATTGGCCCTGCCAATAGTCACTTCAGCACGCCAAGTCTGACTAACAGACCCTGCCAGTCCTTCTGGCTTCCTGCCACTGCCTGCTCCTAAAGCCAGTGACACCATGTTAGAGGTATATTTACAGGGGTTCCCTGAGTGCTGGGAGCCAGGGCTCCAAACATCGTGGATTTGTTCTTAATAACACCAAATCTAATGGTGTTAGAGTAACCACACCAAGGCTCACTTTTTCACTCTTCAGGCTTCTGTGAGGGGGAGTCTAAGGGACACTCAGCTGGGTGGTTCTGGCTTCCTGTAGAGACTGGGGTTTGATCGCTGCCTCAGGTTGTTTCCTGCCTCTCCATGGTTTCTCTGTGGTTTCCTCCCAGCGCGGCTGCCTCAGCACCAGAGCACTGGGGTTGCTTACCAGACAGCTAGCAGATGTCCCAGGTGAATCCGCAGTAATTGTCGTTGCCTTTTAGAACCTAGTCTGAGGAACCCTTTCTGCCACATTCTGTTGATGGCAGGTGACACACTGATCCACCCAGTCTCAACGGTAGGGAAATTTCATTCCGCCCCTCTATGGTAATGGGACTGAGTTCTAGAGGGATCTACAGGACGGACAATATTGTAGTGGCCATCTTTGGAAAGTACACCTAAGATAGAAGAGTGTGTGAGTCCCTGGCCCCGCCCTGACACGTGTAGTAGCTGCTAAGCCAGTCGCTGTTATGGTTACCCTCAGTGTCCTGGTTCCTGGCCATCTGTGGGGTTTTGTTTACATTTTTTTTCTTGGCATGTCAGTCTTCTTAGATTAAATATTATTCTCTCTTTCTCTTTTATGGCTTATCGTTATTATTGCACTTTCATGATTTTATATCACATAAAATCCTAGCACATTAATATCATACTGAGCCTTTAAACCAACCACTGTATTTTGTATGCCGCCAATCCAAGGCTGGCTTGGTGGAGCAGGGTCATATAGCACATGCTTAAAGTCACATACTGGGTTGGCAGCATGCCCTGAGACAAAAGTCACTTGTTTACAACATGTCTGCTCTCTCAGTAGCAAGCCCTCCTTTCCTCCGCAGGGATAAGAGAACTGGTTTTGTTTGTGTCTAAAGATTTCTCATTGCCCTTGCGGGTGTCACTGTGCTTTGAGTGAGAATGTCCCCCATAGGCCGAAGTATTCGATCACTTGGTCCCAGGTGAATGGCACTATTTGGTAAGGCTGTGGGAGGTGTGGCCTTGCTGGAGGGGTGAGAGTTCATGACCTCCCTCTACTTCCAGTTCACTTTCTCAACTTCCTGTCTGCTGTTGAAGATGTGGTCTCTCAATTTCCCAATTCTGCCATCATATCAGCTGCCTGTATCCCATGGATTTGCCATCATATCAGACCCTCTAGAGCCATACATCCGAAAGAACTCTTCCTTCTGTAAGTTGCTTTATGGCCAAAGTGTAGGGTAAGTAAGAAATACATAAGTGTTCTCAGTCCATTCTGCTTTCCTTTGACTTGGAGCCTTCTGTCCCTAAGCGTAGGACACCATGGGGAATGTGGTACCCTGATGTGGACACATTCCCGTGTCAGTAAAAACATCCTGGTGTTCTGCAAAAGTGAACGTAATATGATGCTCGGCTATATTCTTGCCCTGTCATCACCCCTGCCTGGCTCTCTTTGCATTTCTGGCCTGCAATCATCTTGACTTATATACATTTAATATTGGTGTTCTTGGGAGGATACTAAGGACCACACCTGTCCTCTAGGCACACACACTTAACTCGTATTCAGTTTCACAAAGCACTACATGCATCCAAGGGTGAAGCATGGCCATAGGAAAAGAGCAAAGATATTAAACCCACCAACAGCTCCTTGTCTCTGAAGGCACTTTCTGCCACCAGCTCTCCCCCACCCCATCCCGAATCTGTGTGGCTCCGAAGACCTTCACCCTTCTGTTTGACATAACTGATAACAAAGTCACAGGCCTGGAGGTTCGCCGTAAACAGTTTTGTAAGATTGGGTTTTCTCATTTGTCAACCCTTACCCTCCTGTCCTGTCTCCCATGGCTCTCCCTAGCAGCTTCTCTCTTGGTTTGATCAGAGCAGCTGCTGAGGTCTGTCCTGAAGTCAGGTGCAATGTGGCAACACTTCCAGTCTGCAACCGCTGCTGTCCCATCACGTCCTTCCTGTTCTGGCTTTTGCTCAGGTGCCAGGGTTCTTTGTTTTCTGTCCTGGTGAGACGCTTGGAGCATTGCTTGCTGTCTATTGGCAGCCCAAGGTCATTTACTAGTACATTAGTTACAGAGGTCTAGGTAGGCTTCGGTCCCAGCAGGGATAGCTCGCAAGTCCACAGCCACGCCCATCTGTTGGTAGGCCCTGCTGTTTATGTTTATGGTTGCAGTCCACCAAGTCCAACCAGCAGTGGCAGACTTCCTTCCCCAAGCGGCACTTCTCACTCTCTGCCTGACCTTATTTGGAAGCTGCCCCTGAGCCTGGATGTCTGACTTATTTTAAGTGTGACCTTTGACACAGTCCCCTGCACATGCTCTCCCCCTGCTGCCCATGGATAATTAGGTATTGTGCTCCATCTGTATGATGGGACTGTGCTGCCAAGTGCAAATAAAGTATACTGTGAGCACTTACTGGGTGATGCCCCAGATGCTGTCCCCATCCGTCCTGCATATCCCTGTCTCTCCCTAGAATAAAATTGAGCTGTCTCACTGAAGCCGACTCCAGGTTCTTTCCTTCCTGCTCACAGCCTACTCACCTCTCTGCTCTCTTTGCCCTTGTGGCCTGGTGGCCAACAGGCCAAGAGGAAAGGGAGACCCCACAACCACCCTTGAACATAACTAATAGCCTCAAAAAGGGAACAGTAAACCCCACAATGGAAATCCAGGCGATCTAAGGCAATTTAGGAAATAGAGTTTTTATATCAAATATCATAAAAATAGGAACTACTTAAAAACTATTTCTATACCTGTTGTTACTTTTGTTCAGATGTTGGTGGGGAGGGTAGCTATATGCTAACGAGCCTTAGGGTTCAAGTAGTGTCCCTGTCCTTAGCAAGGTAAGGACATCAGAATCAGACATCAGAAGGCTTCCGTCAAGGCTTTAGGAGATAACATTTAACTTGGTGAAACTCCTGCCACACTTTTAATTCAGGCATTTGAGAGGCAGAGGCAGGCCACTCCCTACTTCAGCAGAAATTGATTGGCTCTGGCTCATGCAAACTAAACCCATGGCGATATAAATCACAAAATTTGATGAAATTGTATGTTTGATAAACAAGCCAACATTCTGCCATGAAAGCCTCTCTCTCTCACAGGAATATGTACATGGCTAAATGAATACTTGCTTATTCAGCAGACAATTACCAAGTGGCTACCAAGTCAAACCAATATGCCACATCCTAGGAACTCAAAGATAGGCAAGGTACAGCCCCCCTAAGCTACCTGGGAAATAGAGAAAGGCGATACGGTTCATGCCAAATACATAGATGGAGGCCTAATCCAGTCATGTAGAGTCGAAAAAGTATGGAAGAAAGAGCTATTTCTGTATTCTAAAGGGCCAGTCACAGCATCAAATAGCAGCAGTGGCATAGGGCAATGGGGAAAGCCACATACACAGATAATTACTTTATTTTAGTTGATAATGGAATGTGGATGAGACCATGGGGTGGGGGCACCTTCATACTGGTGGCAACAAGCTAGCCTCTGCCAACTCAGCTGAATTCCAGGGCTGGCTGGGTTCCAGCATTATTTCTGGAGAAGCTGTTCCTCGGAGGATGTCTTTTCTCAGCTGTATTGACTCACTGGCATACCAAGAAAAAAAAATTAATTCATCATGGGAAATTTAAAATAAATAGAATAATAAATTAAAAAAATCATTAGTATGTATTGGGGACAGTGGGAATTGCAATTTTGTAAGGTTTAGTTGGAAAAGGGTGGATGGATGGATAGATGGATGCGCAGATGTAGATGCACGAATGCATGGGTGAATCGATGAATGCTTGTGTGGACAGATGGAAGGATAGATAGAAAGACAGGCCAGTGGGTGGGTAATTGAAGGTGAGATTAGACTGATGACAGATAGGTAAATTATAGACAGATAGATAGATGGATAGATAGATAGATAGATAGATAGATAGATAGATAGATAGATAGATAGGGCTAGGCCAATCGTTAAAGGTTGGTAGTCAATCAAAAGCTGAACCCAAGATCACATAAGCCACAATGCACTAAGTTCCAGGGATGTAGAAATGAATCAGAAACCTTATGAAAATTAATATTATGATGATTTCTTCCTTAAAAGTTACGGCTTCTGCTTTAAGACTCTGACATTATAAGGTAAAGCGAGTTCATCTCAGACTGTCAGTAGGGTGACTGCTCAGATGTTCAGCCATTACGCTCCCACTGCGCATCTCCAAGCATGCCTGCGCTCAGCAGGGGCTTGAGATGCTTTCGGATGCCACTTTCTCTAACTCTTGTTCTCAATATGACTTCTAGTCCTCCTCATGCCTGGGTCAAAGGTGATTGCTGCAGGAAGGGCTTGTGGCATCAACCCTGTGTTGTGAAGGAGAAAGTGGTGTCAGAAAGGTCCCAGTGGGTCCTCACAGGGTGCTGAGAAACTTCAGGGTGGCCTCCAGGACCGTCCTGTGGTCCCTTGGCTAGTCTTTGGGTGCTGGCTGTCATTAGGGAAGAAGCCTGCTGTTGAGTGCTGTCCAAATGTCAGTGCCCAGAACGCACCACCCGCCCTCTGCTGCCTGTGGCCAGCCGCATTGTTAGAGGTTAAGGCCTTGCTCTTCGGTTGGAGCAGGAGGTGGGTGATGTCAGGACAGCATCATCCATAACAGTGCTCTACTGTGGACCCAGACTTCAGAATCTCCTTTCTCAAGAAATGTTGAAATGGCACAATTGATGTTCAGCTTTGAATTCATCCTGGTAAGATGTAAATGAATGCTCGTTACTGACAGGCTCAATTGACCTAAGGAAATAAGGTTAGTCCTTAAAGAGAATTGCAGTGTGATCACATATCTATCATAGTTTGTTGGGATTTTGAAACTTATAAAAGTCATTGGCTTAGAAATGCTATAATGCTCTTCTTAAAGAAGTCACTCTGTTTGAAGTAAATTATTTAACCCTTTCATTGCTTCACACTTTACCATCACCAATGATCCACTGTGGACGTGCAGTAATAAATGGGCATTTGTAGTTCATCTTCCTGGTAATAAATACAGACATAAATCATGTGATGTGATGTTTTCTCTCAGAATTCCTATTCCTTTTGAATGCTTTGCCTGTATCTCAAAGCAAATATTCAGATATTAACAAGAAATCCAAGTGAAAGTATTTGCTTTCTTATCAATGCTGCTAGGTTATTATAAAAATTCAAATAAAAAAAAAATCACATGGAAGTTAACCAGACTCCTAGTCTGTACACCTTAAGGGACTCCTATGCCATCAGGAGGGAACAGAAGCAGGAACAGTGTAGCTTCCATGGATTGTTTACACTTTCCCTTGCTGCTCTTCCAGGGGACCTGTGTCAGTCCCTAGCACCCACACCAGGAAGCTCACAACCACTTACAACTCCAGCTTTGGGAAGTCTGATGCCCTCTTCTGGCCTCTAAGATCAATGCACTCACATGTGCAAACCCACACACATACATACGGAATTATTATTATTATTATTATTATTATTATTATTATTTAATGAGAGAGAAGGTGAATGTCTCCAAGACATGCGAGATTGACCTGTGGCCTCCTGGTACTCATGCACATACACACACACACACACACACACACACACACACACACACACACAGTGTTGCTGTTGACACTTACAGGTAATATACCTCAACCAAAAAATACTAAAAGTACAAAAAAATAAAACAAAGAAAAGTCAAGGTCATATAATATATAAAAAAATTATGACTTGAAGAAAAATAAAATATAAATCATGTAATAACATTTTTTGATATAGGATCTTACTATGTAGTCTGGCTGCCCTAGAACTCACTGCCTCTGTCTCTGTAGTGCTGAAACTAAAGCCTGACAAGGTCCCACTTCTTAAAGGTTCACAGCGCATTTCAACATCAGTGCCCTGGGAACCAAGTCTTTCGGCATTGATGGTGGGTGCTGTGCCCTCAGATTGCACTCAATCCATAACTGTTTTCCAGGGGTGTGCTTCCAGGTACCTGGTGTGAACCCTGGAACCTGTCTATCCAGATTGAACTCTCACATCCTAGCTGTCCAGTCTTTAGTAAGTTGCTTAATTTCTGGTTGCCTCAATTTCTGTATCCACAAGATGGACATAATATATACAGCCTTCCTCACAGGGTCATTGTGGAGGTTGGAAGATTTGAATAATATGCAGCCCTTGGACCATACAGGACATGCTATGTGGATATCCAGTCTCTCTTCTATCATCTTCCCAAGGTGTGCTGATAACCCGCATCAGGCTGGGTCTGTGCCTTGCCAGGCTGGGTCTGTGCCTTGCCTCTGTGTTTCTCTCCAACATGTCAAACAGCTTGGATGACTGTGCCTCTATGTATACTGTACTGGTCGTCGGTGAGGGAGATCAGAGGATAGAGTAGGGAACGCACTTGTGTGTACACACATAGGAAAGCCAGAAGACAACCTTAGATGCCATCTACCTTTTTATTTTTAAGCCCTAGGACTCTGCCTACCTATATTGCCTGCCCCTGCCACTCTCCCCCACAAGCATGAACTACCACACCCAACATTTTTTTTAATGGTTTCTGGGGATGGAACTCTGGTTTTCTTGCATGTAAGGCAAGCATTTTAGGGACTGAACTACCTTCCCAGCCCTCAGACCCTGTTTAAATCAATCCATTATTTTCTGTTTATCTGGTGCACATGGATCTAAGACCCATGACATAAAGACACTTTATGGACTGAGAAGGAATCAAAGCATAGTGACAGTGTGCTGGAGAGGTGTCTCAGTGGTTAAAAGTGTGTCACACTGATGCTCACGATCACTAGAACGCCAGCTTCAGAGATCCAACATATTCTTCTGGCCTGTGTAGGATCTGCATGCACATGGTGCATACACTAACACAGACACAAAGACACACACACACACATACACTAAAAAGTAAAACAAATCTTTTTGTAAAGGCACAAGGAGATAAAGAATGGCCAACATACAGGGGTGGCCTTGCATAGGAGACCAGAGGTGATGTTAGAAGATGCCCTGTAGGGGAGGTGCAGAGAAGAGGCCTGGAGGGCATGCTGGGTAGATTTGGCAAGAGTGGCATCCGTGGACGAGGAGAGCCCCAGAGTGAGGAGAAGCAGAGATGAAGAAAGACGTGGTGCAGGCTCTGTCTGATTGGCTCCTGTATTTGAAGGGCTAGGGGATGTCTCTGTGCATGCAAACCCATCCTTCTGGCTAAAGGATGCAGCTGGACCAAGCTGCAGTCCAGACTGCTCAGTGTGGGCTTCGCACTCACCTGGGAGCCATCAGTCATCCCCATCAATTTAGTTTTCTTTCTCTGGACAATGAAACTCAAGGTTCTAATGTGGTACTGACATTTACATGTCCAACCTTTCTCTGGCAGCCCATGTCCTACCATTCCTTACGTGTGCTCTTTTCTCTGCGTCCCCGCCTTCTACATTGGTGCAGACAGGATGCATGGTCTGTGACCCTGCACCTGACAGCACTGGGGTTCATGTTGCTTCTGTGGTCCTTTATTCATTTCCAGTTCGCTTTTGCCTTGCTGAAGCCTCCCAGAACGTGGAGATGGATTTCTTTACAGGGGAAACCTCCTCTCTCCTACTGGTCTTACACAACATATAACCTGCTCAGCAAATATTTGTGGCTCTTCTATCTGTGGGGCGTCTGTTGTCATACCAGCTTTATAAAGGAGACAAGATGAAAATGTGGTCCCTGAAACACAATAGGGAGCTGATGCAGGAAGGTCCAGTACACTGGATCGGGCAGTGCAGGTTAAACACACTAGTGAGAGTAGCAGTTAAGGCCCTGGGCATCACTCTAGCCAGCCGCCATCATCTTCATCACCGTGCTGAAGTCATCTTCTACAGCAACACATTCCCCCCCAGCCTGCACCTCATCCTCCGTGAACTGAAGAACAGGGAACGCGATTAGTTCTGTTTCTTTTACAGCCTTGGCTCCTAGTGCTCAGAATTCAGTCACTGGTTTTTTGAATGAACAAAGCAGAGGTGTTGAGAAATGTCACCTTCAGATACTTTGTCTTTTGCCAGGGCCTGTCCCTCACTTCATTTGCTGATCCTGAAACAGTGGCAGGCTTTCTCCACTCCCCTTTCTGCTCAGGGCTAATATTACCCTGGGTTTCACAGTGATGGGCCTTCACTTTCACCTCTGAATCCTGGCTAGAGGCCGAGAACAACAGCAGGATGTTTAGTGCCTGCTCCCTCCCTCTGGGTTAAGGTCCAGCTTCAGATCTCTTTCAAATACGAGCAATGAGCTCCCACCAGTGGATTTCCCATGCCAGCATGGGGGTGAGGGAGGCCGTTCACAACATCCGTTCACGGAAAGAAGTTGGCATGTCAGGAGAAGGTCCACCCTGTGCAT
The DNA here is from genome assembly GCF_943737965.1 of Phodopus roborovskii. Lineage (NCBI taxonomy): Eukaryota > Metazoa > Chordata > Mammalia > Rodentia > Cricetidae > Phodopus > Phodopus roborovskii. The sequence goes on along the minus strand of NW_026126586.1, from coordinate 3,549,349 downwards.
TCACGTCTAATGTGTCAAGTGGCAAATCTTTAAAACCCCCATTGCCTTATAAAGCCGTATACAGAAAGCAGAGGGGGAGCTGTTTGGCTGTATGGGGGTTGGGCACCCTCTCTTCCCAGAGACAGAAGACATGGTTGCAGGGGATGGAGCATCAGAGTTGGGGGCGAGGGATGTACCAAAAGGTGTATGGGCAACCAAAGCCAGGATTACCGACTTTAAGTACCAGCCAGATGATTTTTTGATCTTTTCTCCTTCGTGTTTGTGCTATCCATTGGGTCTTTCTTAGTCCCTTCCACAAAAGCATCCAGAAAGAGTTAGAGAAAGGAGGAAACACCTCAAGTCTGTTCACCACTTTATAAAGATCCCATTTTCTTATGCAAAAAGGAGGGAGACAAAAAGCCCCGACCGGAGTCAACACTGCCATTTACTTATCTCGAGGCTGTGACAGAATATTTGACCAGTGCAGCTTACAGGGGGAAGCAGTTATTTTGTCTTATCTTTGGAGGGTGTGGTCCATCCTGGCAGTGGGATCTCTCTCAAGGCAGCTGTCATCTTGTGTCCACTTCAGGAAGCAGGAGAGGTGAATGCTGGTACTCAGCTGCCTTCCTCCTTTTGGTTCTTCTGGAACCCCGCCCCTTTCCGTTCTTCTGGAGCTCCGCCCCTTGGTTAGAGTGTCTTCTCTACCACAGGTACCTAATCCCTTAAAGATAAACCCAGAGATCTGTTTCCACGGAAATTCTCAACCCCAGGAAATGGACGTCTGCATTAACCATCCCAGCTTGGCATGGCTCGCTCTCGCTATCTGTAGTTTCTTACTTCCCCGTTTATCTATAAAACCAAACATCATGACAAGGGAATGGAAAACCTGGATGGAGAAAGGAGGGGTTCCCGTTCTGGTCCTTTGTAAGGAGACCACGAGGCACTTCCAGCCCTGGCCTAGGGCTTGTTTTACAGAGTGCAGACTGCCAGCCTCCTGCTCTAAGCCACAGGACACCTGTGATGGACCAGCACTCTCTCCTATGAGCGAGCTGCACCCAGCTGCATACTCTTTCTCAATGGGACTCCAGGCAGACACCACCAATGAATGGGAGGGAGTCAGCCCTCAGGTGGGAACCCTGGTCATTCCTCACACTCCCTTTGCAGTTAGATCACTCCTGCTGTGTTATCAATGACATCAGGAGCCCCAGAGACCATCACTAGCCAGGGTTCCTCAAAACTTCACACCAAGGGGAAGAAGCCACGGTCCCCTGGCTCTTGAAGCCATGACCTACACACTCTTCCACCCCTCTACCCCTCCTAAAGCCTGACACCCAGCAGGTGTCCTGAAAGGAGCAGCTTTTCTTGAAATCTAATACTCACCTACCCTTCACAGGTGTAGTGAGATATTCAACTTGTCTGCATCTGTGGCATAGACCACACCCATGGGGGGGGTGGAGACAGGGCTGGACGTGACCTGAGGGAACTAAGGCTGAGGAGGGGGCCCGGAGAGCTCTCTTGCTTGCAACACAGGGACAGGAGCACTTCCGGAGGCATCCTTGGGACCAGGAACCTGCTGGTGTTCATCTGTCTATGTTGTGAGTTATTTCTCCCTGAATAAACATCTATTCGGCCTATGTGTTTCTCTTGATCCTTATTAGACATCAATACCCAGGCCCTTTGTCCTGCTCATCCCCCCCCCCCCAGGACTTTAGCCTCTCTGCTCCTCAAAGCTACAACACTCACATCTCTTCTAGTTACCCCTGCGTGTTCCCTGCTCACCATCCTGTAGCCATGCTGTGCTCCACACTGGCTGAGCAGCCAGCTCTCTCCCAAACCCTGAGTTCTATGTTGTGGTCCCTGAACTTCCTCACGGAAGTATGTCATGTGATAGCAGCCTTCAGCCTGTCCTCCACAGGGCTCAGCCAGTGACTTGAAGGCTGGACAGTGATGGGATATCTTCATTGTAGGCTTTAGTTACAATCACATAGCCCTCTGAGCTTGCCTGTGACCGTTTTTCCTGAGATGTTTAATTGATGTGAGAAGACCCACCCTGCATGTGGGTCACACTATTATGTGGGCTAGGGTCATCTGAATGAAAAGGTGACACCTAGGAAAGCACCAACATTCTTGTCCCTCTGCATCCTCCCTGTGGACACAGCATGATCAGAACCTTACACTCATAGCATACTGTCCCATGATCACTGAGTCTCCTTCAGACCATGGGCCCAAGAAAGTCCCTCCTCCTCTAAACTAAATTATCAGCTATTTTGTCCAAGCAACAAGCAAAAGTAACTCATACAAGAGCAGCCATGATGAACTTAGCCAGAGGGGAGCCAGGCATGCTTGTTGCAGACCTCCGATGGCCGACGTTAAATTCTATCAGGTGGGGGAGATGGATCTGCGGAGAGCCTTAAAACCAAAACAGAGCTGTTTGAATCTGATGCAGCGACATAAGGAATCATTTCTGGCAATCTGTCCAGAGCAGACTGAGGGAAGAGTAATTTGGCCAGGATTTATAAGAGAAACTGGAAAGGGACAGCGCCGTTCATCTGTCCCTTGAGGAGTGTCAGCTTAACTAGGGAACAAGGAAGCGTGTGCTCTGTTCCAACCATGGGTCACGCACATTCCTCCCTACATTTAAAACAATAGTTTTCTCTTATATTCTGAAGAGGTGGTGCAGCCACATGGTTCTTAAATCATATGATAGCAGAAGGTGTTCAAGAAAGAAAGGGTCTGTTCCATTTTCCCCGGTTTAGGACTGTGCTTTTCCTACCAATGCTACTGCCACAACTAAGCACTGCCGTCTGACCGTATTAGTCGGGTTCTCTAGAGGAACAGAAGCAGTGGAATGAACGTGTGTGTGTGTGTGTGTGTGTGTGTGTGTGTGTGTGTGTGTGTGTGTACATGTATACATGAAGGGATTCCTTAAGTCACTTTTAAAATAGTAACAACAGCAAACTTGGACCTGAGATCTGAGAACTGGGTGCTCCTCCGTTCTCCAGGCTGAGCAACTCATCAGTCTGAACATTCCCACAAGGTGTCTCACCCAGGAGGCTAACAGCAAGTAGTTTCTCAGTTCTTGGTGGGAGGGGGGGCTCAGCCATCCCAGTATGGAGCCAGAAGCCCGAAGCCCAGTGCCTTCCTGGAGAGCCGCTGGTCCCTGGTCCACAGGGAGTTTGGGAACTCTGGTCTGAGGTCAGTGAAAGGGTCTCACAGAGCAAATGATCCAGGGCGGGAGGGAGCCAGGTGCACAGAAGGCGGGTGATCTTTTGTCCCAAATAATACACTGAGACTCTGTATTTGATATTATGCTGTTGGCCAGGTACTAGTTTCTTATCGGCTAGCTCTGTCTTAACCCATTTCTATGTATTTCCACGTGGTCTTACCAAGAGCAGAGGAATGGCGATTCTGTTCTCTCCAGACTCTACATGCTGACTCCTCCTTACTACTTCCTCTTTCCTCCTTGTCTCCTAGTCCTGCCTATCTTGCTTTCCTATTGGCCAACAGTACTTTATGCATTAAACCAGCATGAGAAACATATTTACAGAATCGCATCTCCCATCAGGGCTGCCAGCAGAAGGTGCTGCCTGCACCCCTGTGGGCCCCCTCATATCCGTCAAGGCCACTGGACACTTCAGGTGTGGCTCTTTGCTCAGGGGATTCTAATGTGTGACAAGTTGACATTGAAACCTACCATGACAAAACTGAAATAAATATTAATGTATATGATTTAAAGTTCTTAGGATTTTGGTTGTCTATAAGGAAAAAAAGAAAAACAGCGGGTTGGGTGTGTTGGAGGAGTCAGAGAGATGGGGCTCAGGAGGCCAGAGCTGTGAAAGCATGAATGAAGACCTGTGTTCAGATCCCAGCATCCATGTTAAATGCCAGGCAGGCCTGTGACCCCAGTGCAGCGGGAGAAAGCGGGCACAGGAGGGTTAGTAGGGTTTTCTGGTCACTAGTCTAGCTCTGGTTGCAGAAATAAGGCTAGGAGTAGCACAGTAGACACCCAACTTCCTCCTGCAGACTCTGCACACGGCCCTGGACAGGCATCCACACACATGTGCTCACATCTGCACACATACACACTCACAGATAGGCATTATGTATTTCTCGCATTCTTTTTAAAGATGTATTTACTTTATGGATATTTTTGTGTGCCTGGGTGTTTTTAAGTAAACCACATGTTTGTAGTGCTGCTGGGGGCCAGAAGGGTCGTCCAATCCTCTGGAGCTGGAGTTACTTGTACTTTTCTTCAGACCAACATGGGTGCTGGGAACCAGAACAGGGCCCTATGGAAGATCTGGAAGCCCTCTTAGCCAGAGAGCTCTCTCTCTAGCCCAGGGTACTAAACGTTCATTGTCAAATGTAAAATATTCTATTATGTGGAGAGCCAGCTCCTAACGTGGCTTTAACTTTTTTTTTTTCTATTATAGACAGTGCTGCTAGTGCTGGAAAAATAATCTTGCCTTTATGTTATTCTGTATATATTGAATAGCATTTTGCATTTTGATGTATATTCATAGACACTCATTCACAGTCTAGATGCATTTATAATTTTATGGAGATTTGGAATTGTCCTCTTTGGGGCTCTTTTGCTGTTTATTTGCTTTCCCAACAGCAGTAGCTAGGGCTGCTTGCTTCCCCGTAGCCCTGCTGACACATTGGCTTATCAGTTTGATGGCCTTTCTAGTCTATTAGGTAAAATCTTTTTGCAGCCTTAATGTGCATTTCTCCTATTATAAGTGAGGTTGTACATTTTTTCATATGTTTATGAGCCCGGTGAGTTTCAGTCCCCTTGGTTTGGGAAGCTGACTTCACCAGCTCTGTATCCGTCCCAGAACCTTCCCAAATGCCTCGCTACAAAGCCGATTTTCACTTTAGATTCGTAAACCCAGTAACTGTTTGTGTGAGTAAGTAGATAAATGACTGAATAAATGCCCATGTGATTGGAATTGTAAATCTTACTGTGAGCCCTCCCTCAGGGAGTATGAAAACAGGAAGCTCACAGCCCTTGTAAAACGGGTGTGTACATGCGCATAGGGCAGGGACATACCGCACTCCAAGCATGAATCAATATTGGCCTTCATTGGGAAACATGGAAAAGCTTATGTGAAACATGTTGGTCTTGCCCAGAAAAACAAGGAGTGGAGAAAGCTCTCGTCGGTGGTCCTGTCCTCATCTGAGAACGTTCAGGAACTGCTGGAACCCAGCAGTCCCTGAAATGGTGACTCGGGAGGCAGGTGGGGTCGGGCTCCTTTGGGTTGTGCTTCTCGGCATCCAATCGTCGGAGGGCCATGGTTGGCATCTCAACCCTGAGTCTCTTTGCTTCTGAGTCTCATGCAGATGCAGAAATGTGTATTCAGAACCCATCCACTGTGTGAACAGGGAAGAAAGGCTTAGGCAGGCTGAGTGGCTTGCCTGAGGTCATGAGGTTCTCAAAAGGGAACCTGGGCCTTGCCTGAGACATTCTGAGTTCCCAATATTTGCTTTCTCAACTGTGAAATTAGCTGAATTGAATGCATTTTGGCAAGAGTGAAGCAAGAAACTTGTCCTCATTCTTAAGAGCAGAAACCCTGACATCTGCGAGGTTGTTAGTGGGATGGTTGAGTACCCAGCTGATTCTGTCCCAGACTGGGGCTACTATGGAAGGTCGGTGCTTTAAGCCACCATATACAGATGACAGCGCACGGTTCTCACTGAGTGGATTGCCCTGCCATGTGCTCTCTGAAATTAGTAGAGAAATGTAAGTCCATTGCCCCTCACAGGAGAAGCTGACAGACACTCCAGCCTGTGCGTTCTTGTGATCAGCTTTCTGGCATGAAACACAAGCTTTCTAAGATGCTCTGCAAGTTAACAAGATCTGCTAGACTTGTAAGAGATGTCAAGGCCAGCCTGGGCCACATAGTGAGACACTCTGTCAAAAAGCAAAAAATAAAACAAAACAAAACGAAAATCAGGAAGTGGGGTTGCTACTTAGAGTGTTTTCCTAGCTTGTACAGAGCTCTGGTTCAGCGGGCAGGGGCGGGGGGGGGGGGGGGATAGAGAGATTGAAGAGAGAGAGAAAGGGAAAAACGAGGGAGGGAGGAAAGAGAGAGAGAAGGATTTAGGGATTTTATTGTTCTGTCTCCCCTGGTTACCAGATGCCTCAATTAGTTAGACCCTTCACTAAGAAGGAAAATAGCTTTAAGGATAAACATGTTAACTCCAGACACAATTACAATTACTTATTTTCTCTATTGTGTGTGTGTGTGTGTGTGTGTGTGTGTGTGTGTGTACACGCGCGCGACCGTGTGCCTACACACCTGGTCTATAACTAATGATCTTTGCATGTTTCACATCCATAAAGATAACATGCTCTTTAAACAGCCTGTTGTGGAATACCCACTCCCCATCTTGTCCACATCCAGCTAATAGCTTTCCTACAGAGTCACATAGAAATAATCAGAAGCCCCCAAAGGACTCCACATCTATTTTTTTATTTCTAAAGATTGGTTTTTCCAGAGACCAAATAAAGAGCAGAAGTGGGAGGTATTGCCATGGCCACAATCATGGTCTCGGATCAAAACTCAAATGAATTTTCCACAAAGAAAATTATTCATTGAAAAGTGTGTGGCCCAAGGTTCTACCATAGTCAGAGGACCAAATTAATCAGTGAAGCTCCTCACGAGAGGGGAATAAAGGTAGAAGTCGGGTTAGAAATGAATATACCTGGTGTCAGATCCCATTTCATCTGACCCATACATAAGTGCAGTCATTCATGCTGGTCTGGTGGGAAATGAAGCTTTTCAAGATAAAGGACGTTTTCTGGGAAAGAAAACACCTGGAGTTTAGCTCTTCCCTTTCTATTTTAACAAGTTTTGATAAACATCATTCTGGAAACCTATTGCATACTGTCCCATCGTGGCAAGGAGAGCTAATGTTATACAGTGTTTATAGTCTCTTCCTGATGAGCCATGAGGAGCAGGGAATTGGGAGAATTCTGAGAAACGGCACAAGCATGGAATTGTGGAGTCTGAGGAAATGGCTCCACAGGAAAGATGGCTTCCTATACACAATCAAGGACCTGAGTTTGAAACCCCTGGCACTCCTATAAAAAAATCCAGGTGTGGCTGTGGGTGCCTGAACCCCAGCATTGGAAGGTGGCGACAAGTGGATCCTGCTGGCTACCTGGTCTGTCAGCCTAACAGAACCAGCAAGCACGGAGCCCAGTGAAGGAACTGGGTCGTCCCAGGCAATAAAAACAGAACCCTGAGAGAACACACCAACCGTCTGCTCTTCCTCTGCTCCCACGTGTCACAAACACGAATGAAAACCACCGTGACTTCTTGGATCATCCATTAAATGATAAATGTGTAGGAAAATATGGACCTCTGTGTTTCGTGCGCACGTTCCTCAAAGCTGGCAGACACCTCTTTCTCTCCCTAAGCTGATTGTGTAGCTTATCTTCACCCCGTACTCTTCTGTGTGTGACACCCCAGGCTAAGGCTTGCACCGGATTGGGTGGAACAGACAGGAGGAACAGAGCTTGGCTGCTAGTGTGGATTAAGGTGAGCCAGTGAGTGGCTGAAGTCAGAAACCGCTTCAGTGGATGAGGATTGAGGGCTGCTTGAGGAAGCAGTGCCAAGGGACAGTTTGGGACAAGGATGAAGAGGCAAGATCACGGAGGGCTGGAAACCTGGGCTCCAGGGAAACCCTCACGAGCATTTCAGGGGCCAGGCGGAATACTGTTTCATTTTCAGATGGATGGCATGGAGGAACCTCCGACCTCCTTCCCTGTGCTTTCCTTGGCATCTGTTCACCCTCTGCAAGGACCACTTGAGCCCCCCCCCCACCTCAATTCACACACTCAGTGAGCAGCTCCCTTCCTTTCCCCAGAGCTAAAGTAGTTGCATGGGGAGTAACACAGAGCTTGAGTCATTTCCTTCTCTACCTTGCACTGCACTAGGAGAATTAGCTACTTCTTACCCCGGATAACATTGAGGGGCCTTTTGAATCTCCGGCAACTGTCATGGACACACATTTTCTGAGTACGTGTGGATTCATGAGGAAAGGGTCTAGGGGATGACCACAGGTCACTAGAGCCCAAGAGGAAGAGGGTCTGGTCCCAGCCAAGTGACCAATGTCCTCACCCCTACAGGAATATGTCAGATCCATAGGGAGAGTTCAGAGAGCGCGAGGTCAGAGCAGAGGGCGTTAGGAAAGCTGGGAGTGGCCCACAGAGGTGATGGGAAGATGGGAAGAAAGGTCTGGAGTCAGTGATGAGCCAGCACAGGCGGGCAGCAAATGTGACTGCAGCTGGGGGGGGGGGCTATAAAGACCCCAGCGGGGGAAGAGCAGAAGAGGAGGAAATGAGAGCCAAACACAGGGTGTCACATGGCACTTGGCCTTTAAAACACTTCCAGATTGCACCCTGACCGTTTATGCCTGACCCAGGGATCACAGACTTCTGGCAAACTCGGGCTCTTTACTTCATCATCCTAGCCTCATAACACAGAATCACAGCTTCGCATTAAGTTTTACTATTCAGCTTGCATAAAAAGGTCGTGGGGAGCCAAAAAGGATCTGTGGCATTCTGTTAAAGGGAAATCTCATCATCTTGAAGCAGTATGCTCTTAAGGAAGCCAGTGTTAAGAGGAGCTGTAGATAAAGGAAATAGAGACAGAGGGCCACTGTATTCCCTCAGACACACATTTGCATGCTGGGAAAAGTTCCTTTGCTGTCTCTCTCTGTCTCACACACACACACACACACACACACACACACACACACACACACACACACACACACACTCAGACACACACTCCCCAGCCTCAACTCCCCAAATGCTGGGGTCACATGTGTGCATCACTACACCTAGTGTAGTGTTCACATTCACACTTGCAGGGGAATGGATAGTGCTAATGTTTCACCTCCAGTGTTTGTCTTATAGGGATCAGCAAGACCTGGCAATTGCCAGGCAAATGACGTATTCCACCTCTGACCCATCCCTAAAACATGATGTTTTCTAGACCTGGGCTTTGAGTGCTCCTAGTCTTCCCCATGTCCTGCAGAGCATGCAGTGTCCCTGATCACAAATGACCCAAGTGTTTCCTAACCCCATGATGTTGACTATGAAGAAACAACTGTCGCGTAGGATGTGCTGTGGCCAGTCCATCACGCCCCTGCCTGCAGAGGATCTTTGCCCTCCTGTGTTTTAGACAGAAACCTCTGGCCAGGCGTTGAGATGAGACCAGCCAGATCCTCAGCACAGTCACGCGCAGGACCAGGAGCTGCTGAAAGTGCATTGGAGTTACAGCCACACAGGGCTGCATTTGGATCTCTGCCCCATGGCTCTCTGCCCTGACATCCCTCCTTTGCGCCCTGCTGGCTCCTCATTGGGCCTTTCCTGTACTTTGTCCTCCCCTGAGTTCTGCTCCATGGCCTGCTGTGACCTTGCCTGCTTCCATCTGTGATCAGAGACCACACTTGGTATGACTTCAATCCTCTACATGAGTTAAGCCCCGTTTTACGGTCTAACATATGGTCTATCCTGGAGTATGTTTCCCGTAAACTTGAGGAAAATGTGTCCTGCTGTTGTTGCTAGGTGGATAGCATATTCTCCAGCTGTCTGGTGGTCTAGTAGATACGTAGCATCAAGTCTGTTCCTGTTGTCTTCACCCTGTTAGTTCCACTAAAGATGGACATGAAAATACCCAGATACTATTGTTCAATGGTCTATTTCCCTACATGATTCCAAGGGCTTCCTTCATCCTTCTCACAGCTGTTAATTTGTGTCCAATCACTACATCCTTATGCTGATTAACCCTTTTGTCATTATGAAGTATCCTCATTATCTCTAGTGGCATTTTAATACTTATTTTTATTGCTTTTATTTATAGGTGTGTGTGTGTGTGTGTGTGTGTGTGTGTGTGTGTATACATAAACATGTATACACCTACATGGTGCCTACAAAAGAAAGAGGACAGCATTGGGTCCCCTGAAGCTGGAATAAAGGTGGTTATAAGCCACCCCATGTGGATGCTGAAAGAGCTCAGAACAAGCCCTCTTAACTACTGAGTCAGCTCTCCAGCCCCCATGGGTTTTTTTTTTTCTCCCTTTTGCTATTGTTTTCAAGTCTATTTTGTTTCAGGTTAGATTGTTCCTTTTAGCTTTCTTGAAGTTACTAATTGCCTAGTGTATCTTTTCCATTGTTTTACTTCCTGCCAGTTGGCATCCTTGTAAATTTTTGGTGCACACCTTCCCTGGGGAGACATGAACAAACCTATCCCGCTCCTGGTAAGATTCCCAAGGACAACCAAAGTTCACCATGGGGAACCATTGAGTTTATTGGGTTATTTACAGAGCACCGCCCCAAAGTTACTGACAGCAGTGTGTGACCCTCAGAGCAGCCAAATTGGAATGGCTTGACCCAGTATGGATTATGGCCTCCCCATAGCTTCATAAGTGGAGCCCCATCTCTGTTAACCTTCTCTAGCCTATAAACTCAAGTGTGACCCCAATCCCAAAGCCACTTACAGTTAGGGCAGAATTGCATGCAAATGGCTAGGAGGAGTAGCTGGGGTGTCAGGTGAGGATCCAATAACCCTCATCATCCCCTCTTAATAATGAAAGCCACATCATGAGGGTCTCTTACACTCACAGCTGTCTTAAGGATGTTGGCTGCTTTTGCTTTGAGAACTGTGTCGTTTTACTCTCTCTCTCTCTCTCTGTGTGTGTGTGTGTGTGTGTGTGTGTGTGTGTGTGTGTGTGTGTGTGTGTAGGCATGTTCACATGCCCATGGGTGTGTAGAGATTTAGGGAAGGGCTAATGGCATAAGATTTGGACATGCTAGTATATTTTCTCTCTTAAAGAATTAAAAAATGGGAAACGTTTGAAATTCAAGCAAAGCCTAAATTTATTCCGAGAGGGGTATTTATTGGAGTTTAAAAGAAAAAACCCAGGGTGGGCCAGCTGTAATCTTAGGAACTGCCTGGAGGAAGAGAACGGGGGTGGGGGGTGGGGGAGAGAAGGCTCCCAGCTTGAGGCAAGCCAGCATGAAGGTAAGCCACGTGGTAATGGTCAGCCACATGTCAGAGAGCAGACCCCAGATTGTTGGGCAGGGTCACCGCACTCTATAAGATAGTGTAATGGGGCAGAGGAAAAGTCCAGGATCTACTGAAGGGATAATTATTCCACCTAGCTCTTTAGCACACCGGAAGTGAGCCTGCCTTCCTGGGAGCAGTCCCTTGGCCAGATAACTGCCCTCCTCAACCAATCAACTCCTTTATGTTTGAATTCTTGGAAGATTAGGTTTCCATCCTTACATTGGGATCAAAAGAAAGAGGAGACCGACCTCAGCAGAAGCAGATGCGCTTTTGATTAGCGTAGTGAGGTGCAGCCGTCTCTGTGAGCATGGAGATTATGTGCCTAGGCAGTTTGCCGTAAGGTTATACAGGGTTTTCAGAGGGGGGATGTTTGGCTGCGGGTTAGTGCCACGGTTAGGATGCTGCTTTGATGCTGGGCTATTTTGGCAAGAGTCAGTGTTCCGGGAAGTCTGGTCGTCCTGTGTGTTCTGAGGCTGTGAGCACAGTTGGGGTGGGGGTGGGGTGAGACACTCTTTCACTCTTTCTTCCCCCAGATTAAAGAGCTCTTCCTACTGACAAGAAGGAACTATTTTTTCCCTTAATGAGCCCTTGCTGCCTCAGTGTGAAGTAAGGACGATGACCTCTGGAGTGACATGAAAGTCCCACACCCAGCAACTGCCTCTCTGTTACCTGTGTTGCCTGAGGTGGTGGCATCATTGCTTCGAGGTTTTTGAGATGACAGTTGTCCAAAGAGTCCTAATATTCTGTAGTGTGACACACACCTGTGTCCTTCCTTGACCTCCCGCTGATAACTTCATAACCAGCGGTTAGAGCCACCAGAAAATGGAGGTGTCTTTTCTAAGGGTTATGCATATCTACAGTACGGCACTTATGCCCTCCAGCAAAGCACACCGGTGTCTGGTGCTGAAAGTGGTCTGACATCCGGTGAGCAGCTGTAAATACTTGCAAAAGTGGCTACCAGGAAAGCCTGACTTACACGTGAGCCTTCTTTATTATAGCTTACAGTAGCTCCCAGTTGTATATTCACAGAGATAAAATGATCAAATGGCGGCTGAGGGCAAAGCACAGAGGCAGAGCGTTTTCCCAGCATGCATAACATTGTGTGTTCAGTGGAGCAATGTGCAAATGAGGTTCTTTTTCATTAACTGAAAACAAAAGAGCTAAACTTAAAAGACCTGAGATCCATCAAAAGAATTCAGCAAGTTGCAATGATCAGGTGGTGTGGTTTGAAATAAAATGGTTCCCATAGAGAGTGAGTGGTACTATTAAGTGGTATGGCCTTGTTGGAGTAGGCGTGGCCTTGTTGGAGTAGGTGTGGCCCTTGTTGGAGGAAGTGTGTCATTGAAGGGTTGGGCTGTGAAGTGTCCTACGCTAAAGCTATGCTCAGTGTGACACATAGCTCCTTCTCCAGCATCATGTCTGCCTATGAGCTGCCATGTCCCACCATGATGATAGTGAACTAAACCTCTGAACTGTAAGCTACCCCCAGTTAAGTGCTATTCTTTATAAGAGTTGCCATGGTCATGGTGTCTTTTCATAGCAGTAGAAACCCTGACTAAGACTGGTGACTGATGGTTGCTGGGGAATCTTGTTCAGATGAACCTAGTTGTGTTTGTCAGCATCCCCACTGGCTGCCCCCACCATTAGCATCCAGGCTGTGCTGAGGAATGGGCAAGCACCGACCCAAAGAGGCCAAGGAGAGGAGCATGGTACTGTGGACCATGCTATCACACTTAAGCGGATGCTGGTGACTTTCCCAGGCTGCATGAGATAAAGGAACATTTGATGTGAAGCAAGGGTGTTTCACTGGGACGCTTGAGTCAGTGCACATGTCTACTCCTAGTGCATTGGCTAATTGAAAGCATCCATTGGTTTGAGATCCCTTTTCCCAAAAGGCTTTCAGGGAAAGCCTATCACGTGCATGAGGCTCCCTGGCCATGAAGATCCTCAGCAGCCAAAATAAACATGTTTTCATTTAGTGCCAAAATGCTGATGGTCTCCAAGTCTATCTCTTTAATGCAAACCCTCTGCTGGGCAGAACAGCCCTGCCTCACTTCCAGAGTGTGAGGGAGTCACACCTCCTAAAGTGAGATGGAATTAGAGGAAGGGATTCCATCTGCGGGTGCTGTCCCTCTGCCTCTAGGTGCCTGCACACGGGCCACTTACATGCTCTAACATACGGTATGTGTGGTAGAAGCTTGCTGCCAAGGCCGTAAATGTAAATACCAGATAGACAAGACAAGAGACACCAGAGAAAAGCTGCTGTGGAAAGTTCAGAAGTCACCTGAAGGGCAGCAATGACCTAACAAAGGGTGTGGAGTAGATTGATAACTGGAGGCTGAGAAAAAGTCCTACTCTGAAACCAGTGAGCCAGTTATTTGACTATAACAGAAAACGCCAGCAGAGGCTTGAGGCAGGTGCAGGCTGTAGTGCCTGATGGGGCCCAAGGGGGGAGTTTCTGTTTAACACAATAGACAACTTGTAACCAAAGTAAGGAATGTGGAAGGAGCCCAATTTAAAAAAAAAAAAAAAAAAAAAAAAAAAAAGCCTTTAATAGAAAATTGTTATTGTTTTAATGATTCTAAAGGATTTTTAGTTATACAAAAGTGTTTCATGGGATGAAAAATGAAAAGCAGAAAGAGTGGGTGTGAGATTTGGTCTGTGGTTTTACTTGTTTTTCATGGATCTAAATGCCTTGGAGAAAATATGCCAAAACATGAAGAGAGTTGTATCTCTGTGGATGCATGGGATTTTTTTTCATTTCTTTTCATAATTTTGTAATATCTGTATGTGTGTTGTCTGGCAGTGCGTATTCGTGCACGCGCACGCACGTACACACACACACACACACACACACACACGCGCGCGCGCATACACCCCGCAGTGCATGCACACACGCGCCATAGTGCCTGTGTGCCGATGAGAGGACAGTTTTCCTGGTTGGTTTTCTAATTCCATCATACGGCTCACAGCTGTGGGACTCGGGACACCAAGCTCCATGGCAGGGGCCTTTACCTGCTCAGCCATCTTGTCAACCCTCCTTCCCTTCGTCTAAGTTGAAACAGAATCTACAGAAAATACTAAGCTCTAACAACTGAGACATACATCTGACTAAGAACATAGATAGTAGTGGCGGTGATGAGACTCCAGGCACATGGAGGACTTCAAGGATTGGAGCTGTGAAAGGTGTTGTGGAAGCGAGATTTTAAAACGGAGAAAATGGAGACATGGTTCAGAGGAATTAACATGAAGAGAGATGCAATGAGATCACACGAAAGGGGGAATCAAATATCATAGCGGTAATGAAAGTGCTCTTTGCAGTTTTGTTGTAAAAAAGGCAGTGGGGCAGACTCTAACTCACTGGTCCTTTCTCCCTGAGATATCCACAGGTACAAAGTTAGATCAAGGAGGAACCGCTGGCGGACTTTCTCTTGTAGGATTTAGTTGGCTGTATTTTCTTTCATGGTAAACAATCGAGCCACATTAAATACTCAGTCTTGGCTTGACACCTCCAGCTCTGTATTAATCACCAACTACTAAATAGTCACTGGCTAGACAATTTGTCAGCCCTTAAACCCTAGTGGGAGAAACATCCCTTTAGCAACTACTATAGAAAATCCCCAGTGTGTGAGGCCTACACGGCAAGGGTGGCATTGCATTGCTCTGGGAATCTCAGCTGGCATAGTTGTAGCCCCGTCACGTCCTGCCTGTACCCCGTCTCTCTCTCTCTCTAAACTTACACATGTCTATGACAGTTACGCTGCCCATTGGCTGTAATCTCACCCCCGCCCTGCTCATTGTGTCATGGAAGAACACTTTCAGTAACAAATAATAACTGGGTATTGCTGACTCAGATGGTAAGGACAGCCATTGCGTTCTTATCCGAGCCGGTCCAACAGCTGTCACTGGGATTTCAGGTCATGGAATGTTGACCTTTCTCCTCACTATGAGTGGACTCCTGGTGGTGATATGTCTGTTGTTTTATATATATAGCTAATGTTCCAAGTCAAAACAAGGAGAGTAAAGGACGCTGCTAGTAAGTCTTCCTCTTGAGTTTGCCCTTTTGTCAAAACAGTGTGGGTGAGAACAGGTCTCGGTGGGTAGGGGACATGCCACTAAGTGTCAAAGACACGGCTTTGATCCCCTAGACTCTACAGTGGAAGGAGAGAACCAATTCCTGAAGGTTGTCCTCTGACCTCCGTGAACACCTACACACCCACACACACATACACAAGATAATAATGATGATAAATATAATCTTTTTTCTGGATTTTTTTCACAACAGGGTTTCTTAGTATCTGCCTATCCTGGAACTCACTCTGTAGACCAGGCTGGTCTTGAACTCACAGAGATCCACCTGCCTCTGCCTACTGAGGGCTAGGATTAAAGATGTGCACCATCACACCTGGCTAGTAAATATAATTTTTAACAAAACAAAAATCTTTTTGAAACACACTGCTCTCCACACCTAACCTTTCTTGCACACTTTCTTTTTCTGGAAATGTGCAAAGCAATCTACGTGTCTGAGAAAGATAAAGACATGTACACGGGGCATCTCCAGCCTTTACAGCCATCCATCCAAATGACAGTCTGTTTACCATTAAGGACTTACAGTGTGGCCAAGGAAACCGAGGCTCTGTGCTGGCTAGCTCTGTGTCAACTTGACACAAGCTAGAGTCAACTGGAAAGAGGGAAGCTCAATTGAGAAGATGCAGCCATAAGATCCCATTTATGGCATTTTCTTAATTAGTGTTTGCCAGGGGAGGACTCTCCATTGGGGCAGTGCCATCATCAGCAGGTAGTCCTGGTTTCTATAAGACAGAGGCTGAGCAAGACACGAGGAGTAAGCCAGTAAGCAGCATCCTTCCGTGGCCTCTGCATCAGCTCCTGCCTTATTTCTGCCCTGTGTGAGTCTCTGGCCTGACCCTTTGATGATGAACAATAACATGGGAAGTATAAGCCAAGTGAACCCTTTATTCCCCTTGGCTTTTGGTCATGGTGTTTCACCACAGCGATCTTAACCCTGACTAAGGCAGGTTCCAAGTTCCTTATGTTATCTAATTTTAATTAAATTGTTTAAAACATAAAACTAGACCCACTAAATACATCGCTATTTTATATAAGACAACAAACATAACTTTAAGCATGCCATGACATGTTACTGTCAGACAATTTTCATTTCTCATCTGACATGAACATAAGGTTAGCCAGTTTTGTCTATGTGGATACAAATATTACAGGACAGTAAATTTTTCTTAATTTGGTTATTGAAAATCCTGAACATATATTTATACTTTATAACTATAAATTTTATGAAACACAAATATATACCAAATGTTCCCATGAGTTTGGATTCCAAACTGAGATCTGCTGTAAGTTTGAACGATGTAAAGGACTTCAAAGACTTAATATGTAAACATCAGTAAAACATCTAAATAATCTTCTCAATATTGATTACCTATTAGCATGCTACTATGTAATATAACTGGATTATATAAAGTATGTTGTCAATCCTAATCTCCCTATGGGTTTTTTAATCCTTATCTTTATTTTATTTGTTATGTAAGTGGAGGTATGTGCATGTGAGTGTAGGTTCCTGTAGTGACCAGAAGAAGGTTCTAGATCTCCTGGAACTGAATTACAGGCAGCTGTGAGCTGTGGGTGCTGAGTGCTGGGAACCAAAGTCGTGTTTTCCACAACAGCAGTGTATGTTTGTAACTGCAGGGCCATCTCAACAGCCTTCACCTATGTACTAGGAGACCTAAGATTTGTGCATAAATTATATTTTCATTGCACAAACTAGTGTAGAGTGAGCAGTAGGCAACGGGAAGAGAGTTGGGAGTGAATTGCAGGTGCGCCAGTCAATTGCTCTGTCTCACCCTTGTGGCCTTTGTCATCTGCTGGTGAGGAACACATGTCCTCTCTCCTCTCTTATTAGCTGCTGTAGAACGGCGCTCATTAAACCCCCACTGTGGTTTTCTGCTAAGCAGACTCTCTTGCTACTAAATTGGACATCAAACATGGTCTAGCTGGGCTTCAAGCAAATCATAACTAGAGTTTGATCTCTTCTAAAATTCTGATGAGAGACATTTAACATGGTTATGCATATGTGCCCCCTGGTTTTCAGAGAGCAAGCGTCTGAAATTTTTGAAAAAATGTGTGAGGATGCAAGAGTGAAGTTCATAATTTTAAGCAGGTGCCCTGAAGCATTTCCCGGCAGAGACAGTATGAGGCATGACATTGTAGGAACGAATTGGAACTTGCCCTTGAAAAGGGTTTGTCAGAGCTCAGAAGGCAGTGTACTGAGGCATGGGAAGCCAGGGTGCATTGGGTCCTACGAAATTTGTGTAGTTGGAGTAAAAATTGTTTGAAATTGATCGGAGGAATTAGACATTTCCTAAAGGTGCAGGAGAGAAGTGTCTCTGTCTACATTTGAGTGACTCCTGAGCTGGGTATAGAATCCTAGGTTGATTGATCTTTGCTGTAATGCCCAATGCTGCTGTTCTGTAGTCCCTCCTTCCATTGTTGTTTGGGAACAAATACCAGCATCATAGCTGTCACCCCTGGTGAACAACAGGCATGTCTCCTGACTCCTTTAAGATCTTGTTTTTCTGGTGTCCTTAAGGTCTAGAGGGTGAGCTTAGTTTATGGTTTCATAACCAAGATTTATTGTGTGTTTGGATGTTGAGTCACATACCTATTATTTGTAGAAGATGCATAGCTGAGATTTCCTCTAGTATTTCCTCTCCCCATTCCCTAAATTTATTTTTAGTTTTTGCAAACTTCTATTACACATGTGCACATGTGTTGAGTTGTGCTCTCTCTCTCTCTCTCTCTCTCTCTCTCTCTCTCTCTCCTCTCCTCTTTTGTGTCCATTTCTCCTCTCTTTTGTGTCTATTTTTCCTTTATATTTCCTTTATAGAAGTCTAGACATATTTTGAATAATTTTTTTCAGATCGATCTTTTTTCTCTTTCTTTTTTCTTTGGTGTGTGTGTGTGTGTGTGTGTGTGTGTGTGTGTGTGTGTGTGTGTGTAGCCCTGGTTGACTGGTCTTGAATTTACAGAGATATTTCCACCTTTGCCTCTCTCACATGCTAAGATTAAAGGCATGAACCAACACACCCTTCTTCTTCTTCTTCTTCTTCTTCTTCTTCTTCTTCTTCTTCTTCTTCTTCTTTTCTTCTTCTTCCTCTTCCTCTTCCTCTTCTTCTTCTTCTTCTTCTTTCTTCTGTAAGAGTCTTTATATTTAGAACATCTGAAGGCAGATAGTTTTGTCCTTTTTGGTTATACTAGTTGAACTAATGCATTCCCTTTTTAACAGGAGCTTAAAGTTTAATCTCTATTATTGGAACCACACAGAGTTTGCATATCTCCTCCAGCAAGGAGCTGAACACCATACTGTGTCTGTACTGTCTGTCCTGTGCCATGTGACCCTTTCTTCCTGTTCCCACTCTCCTCATTTGTGAATTGACTCCCTTAAGATGGGCCTGTGGGGTAGGAGTCAGTAGGAGGCTCACATTTGAGAAAGACATGCAGAAGGATACAGGCTGAAATATACCAGAATACCAGAGAAGAGCATGTTTCTAATAAAAGAATACCCAGAAGCTACATACAGAGCAGCCAAGAACTACAAAACTGTAGATGGCCTGCCTGTTGGGGCCATCAGCGACTGTTGTATTCTGGCCTTGTATCACTTGCTTATATTTATTATGTATCAACTATAGGGATCAGTGCAAGGCAGAGGAGATTGATGAGCAGGAAGGAACTTAGGAAGCAACCAGAAGCAGCCGCCTGATCCCAGCGAGGCACTGCGCACGCCTAAGATGCCGGTACTGAGAAGGCAGGCAGGAGGGTGTCTGGGGCTCGTGGTCAGCCCTAGTCAGTTATAGGCTCAGTGAGACACCTTGTCTCAAGACATAAATTGGAGCTCAATTGAGGGAGGTACCTAATGTCTAATGGTTTTCAGTGGAAAGTAATTTGAAAGGATCTCGGGTGTGGAAATCAGACCATTTCACGCAGAGCCAAGGTTCCCTGTAGCTTGGGGAACCTCTTCAGTGGTGCAGATAGACAGTTGGAAACCTCATACCATTCTTTATGAGACATCCACTGTGTGGCCTGGAATGCTTGGGACTGCTTCTCCTCCCATGGTCCTGGACAGGGTTAATTATACAGAGGGAGGCACCAGGCCCTCAGCATCCTCTTTTTCAGATAATTTACAACTGACAGGGCATAGTGATTGCATGATTGTTTCCTTTAATCCCAAAGACTATTGATGTAGCATGTGCCCCCGGAGCAGGCTTTCTCGTTGTCCTTCCTGCGTAGACCCTGCCACCAGATCACACTAATTCTCACAATTGCTGTGTCTGGCACTCCATCTGTCTGAGTAATCAGCCCTGGGCAAACTCAGGGGCATCTGCTATCACTGACTCTTTGACAAAGCTGTGAGTCAAACCAGCCCAAAGAAAATGATCCCTTGTTTGCCCTCAATTTCAGTGGCTCCAAGTGCACTGGAAGAGGGCAGGGGAGGGGAGAGGAAGGGAAGGAGGGGAGGAGAGGGGAGGGCATCCAGGAATCAAGCATTGCAGTGATCTTCAGCCTTTAGCTCAAAGAATGAACTTCCCTCCTTTCTGAGATGACTTTTCCTGGTCCTGTGCCTTCCTGGCCATTTTTTTTTCTGTTTATTTTGTTGCTTGGCTGCCAAGGGCTAAGCTTTGACTGTGCTCCACATGTCTGGAAAACAGAGCACAGACTGCTCTTTCTACACACCCTGCTCTTTTTAATAAAAATGTTCCTCCCCCCCCCCCAACACAAAATAGTTGATCACAGCATTTGGAACAGGGCAAACACTAATAATTTAGTTAAAATGAGTCACTTTTGCAACCAGGCTAGGAGCCCCGTGACTCGTAATTGTAAGTTCAAAGACTAGTTGTTGTTAATAGAAGGAAGTCCAGCCGAGGGGCTTTCTGCCTGCTCCCTCTGAGTTCTTTATACCCTGAGAGCCAATTATTGCCCAGTGTCCCCGCAGAGCTCATTAGAGAGCCCAGTGAAGTGAGAGGCAGCTTCCGGACCAGGCACACCAGCCACCAGCTACTCCATCCCTGGACACAAGCCAGTGAACCTTTTCTACTACAGAAATCGCCGGTCTGGCTATGCGTCTTCGTTGTGCTATGCAACAGCTAGCATCTTTTCTTCCTCTTCCTGCCACATGGCACACCAGGGAGATGAGGGCCTCGGGTGCTCAGCATCATCTTCTCTTCCACAATCCAGTTCTGCTTCTGGCTTGAAGAAAAGAGGAATGCCCCTTCCCCCCTCTCTTCCTCCATCCCCCCTTCCTTCTCTTCTTTTTATTCTGCATGACTGTGTGTTTATTTTCACTGTGTATATTCATGGTACTTGGTCTGTGTCCTATAGGGACGTTGATAAACAAGTCTGCATTGCCCAGGCATATTCACCAAGCTTCTCCTTTCTCCAAACTCCTCCCACTTAGCCACCTGCATCCCCTTGCTCTGACGTCCATGACGTATACAAACATAAGTTTATATACCCGTATAAACTCCAGGAACCCTATGTGAGTCTGCCTGAACTCACTGTGATCATCTCCAGTTGTGTCCATTTTCCTGCAAATGATACAACTTTGTTTTCCTTTAAGCCTGGAAAAATCCACTCTCTTCCTTCATTCCTTGGCCTTGGGCTTGCTTCCTTAATTCAGACGTTAATTTTTATACACAAGTGAGTGAAGAAGCCTGTGGAGCCTACCCGATCCAGAACTGCAGAGCTTTCTCCATGGTGTCTGGTTGACAGACCCCGAACCCCTATGAACAGTCACCCCAGGCCCTTGCTCCTCCCCCCATCTCTACCCGTCTGCACAGGTGCTTGCTTTCAACCACCTGTAAAGGTCAGACACAAAAAGTCTTCACACCACACCATTCACACAGAGCCTCTGAGTTCTGTTCCATGCCTACGGCAAATGTCAGACACAGAAAGGGTTCACACCACACACATGCACACAGACCATAGACGTGTGCACACACTTACACAATCACACACATGCGTGTATACGCACACATGCACACAGTCTCTCACCGACACAAGTACAGGCCCACTCACTTCTGCTTCCCATATGAAAGTCAAACACTAGAGGAATCAAGCCCAAGATGATTTCTAGGACACACTTTCGTAGGATTCTTCCTACATCAGTGCCTTCAAGATCAACTAGCTTCCTAGAAAGCAAGAAATGCAATTCCATACTCTCTCCAGAAAGCTGGCTTGCTGAAGTACCCAGAATGGCTCTGCAGAGAAGCCACCTTGGAGAAACCTGCCCTGAGTGACACAGCCTCCCTCACTGTTTTTCTCTTCCTGGTCTATCCGTTTTCGATGCCTCTTTGTTGACAAGCGCTCCTGCAGGCTGTTGTCCTTCTGGAGTGTTCAGTCTCGGAAGGAGAGGAGCCTTCACTCACCGCCATACTCCCAGCTTCACAAACAGGAAGTACTGGACAGTAGCACCGTAAGCACGTGTTGAAACAATTGATTAGCTGTGGAAGAGTGGTCATGTTGCAAGATAATCCTTGCAGATACTTACAAACCATGTACATAAAACAATACTAATGTCTGACGTCAGGGAATAGACTGTAAGGAAGATATATTATGTAGCTATAAAAAGTAATATTCCTGAAGACCTTAATTCACCATAAAAGGGGTTATGAGATAATGATAAATAAAATAAACAAGCTAAGGAGTTGTGTGTCTGTTATCATCTTAACTGTGTAATAAAACAGAGTACAGCATGAACAGGGAGGGAAACATGCAGGAACTAAGTGGTTTTGGTTTTGTTGGGGGTTTTTTTCCTAGTTTCTTTATGCCATTCTGTATTCTCTAACTTTTCTGCAATAGGCCATCTATAGCTTAATATTTAACAAAAAAAATTAGTCAGTGCCTTTGGCATGTTTTTATCTCTATAGGAAACCAAATCCTCTGGGATCTGACTGCTCAGCTCCTGCATGTCGCATGCACCATAGCCCTTTCTGATCTCTGTAGGCTAGTGGAGTGAGACCAACTCCTCATGCACCTTCCAGAAGACCTGGAAGGAATGCAAGGCATGGTAACTTCCTCTGTCTGTTGAGGAGGCACAGATGCCATGTACATATTCCAGGGCACGGGACACATACCAGTTTGCCCCTCAAAGGGGAGGATAGGACCAAAGTTGTAAACTATGTGACCAAAAGGAATCGTCTTCTGTTGACAGTGAAGTTTGTCCATGGCAGAGACCTACACTCACTGGCATTTGAAAGAGAAGCTGGTGAGGGAACATCAGAAAGGTTGTGCCACCATGGATCAGGGAAAGAGGTGCTTCAGGTGAGCGGGAGCTGGTCACATGGGTCAACTGGTAGACCAGATAAACTAGATTGTTCTCTCACTGTAGGGCAAGACCACATCTCAGTGACTAATAATGCGATACATGAGGTGTAGCTTCACTCACATTGGGCGAACAGTATAGGAATGGGCAGGCAGGAAAACTGCCATGATTCCAGGCACACAGCTAGCTGGAGACTATACACGGATCACTACTGTTACTTCATCCCATTGAAGAGAAGAGAACACGAAGATTCATACAGGGTTACACTGTTCAGGGCTCAGTCTAGGGAATGGTGCCACCCTCAGTGGGCTGGGCTCATTAAAGCTCAAGCCAATCCCCAGAGACTTCACACAGGCCAACCGGATATAGACAATTTCCCAACTAAAGCTGTCTTATCAGAAGATTCTAGGCTGTCACAAGTTGATAAGTAAAAGCTAACTATCACAGTGCCTAAGCAGGAAGTAACATCTGTTACCACCATTCATGGCTGACAGAGGGGCATCCCATACCCTTCTGGACCACACTGTACACCGCATACTCAGAGCTCAGCTGAAATAAGAGCAGAAAGCAGACCGCTGGCTTTGGCATGGTAAGGTTCTTATGGATCTGGAAAGGCGAGTTTTGGTGGATTACATGGACAGTTTGCAACTCCACTGAAAGAAAGAGATGGAAGGCTGTTGAGATAGTGGATGTGAGTCTTTTCTGGTGTGTGGAAAGAATCAGAGAAGTAGAAAGAGAGCTGGCTGATAAATGGTGTGAAGAGAGAAATCGGGGAAGTATGGTAACTGAAGATAGCATTACCCCTCTCTGCCAGTCCCTCCGTGCAGTGAGCAGTCTGCCCATCACACTGTGTGCAGTGAGCAGTCTGCCCGTCACACTGTGTGCAATGAGCAGTCTGTCTGTCACACTGTGAATAGCGATCTTTCCAGGTACTTAGGTGGTGGAGTCAAGACTTATGAACAAGGATGCTCTAACCTTCCACTTTTGTACCTACAAATATATGTATATATGTATATATGTATATATGTATATATGTATATATGTATATATGTATATATGTATATATGTATATATGTATATATGTATATATGTATATATGTATATATGTATATATGTATATATGTATATATGTATATATATATATCAGCATCTATCTGTATGTCACCCATTCATCAGGGGCTTTTAAAATATGTAGATGAGAACAATCCAAAAAGTAGAGGGTGTCCTTAGGCCAGAGAGGGGGAATACTGGAAGGAAGTGGCCTAAGGAGGCCTAGGTACCACAGCCTGGGCAAAGGAAGGGTTGGCCTTTGATAAAATGATGGGTTTCATTGTTACCCAAAGGAAAGCCTGAGTGAGTGCTGAGTATCCGTATGAGCCCACAGGCAGGAGCTGTGGGGGAAAGTAGAGGAGGGTACCTGCTGTGGGATGAAAGCTGAGAACACATTGGCTATGGAGCCAGCCTGGGTGTTAAAAGTACTCCCTCTCCCCATACAGCCCGCAATTCCGACTCTCTTCCGAGTCCTCCTACTGCGTTAAAATGGCTCCTGTACCCTAAACAGCTTGCAGCGGGCGAGCTTTCAAATGACTCGCTGTCACCAACGATGATAATTATAACTCTTTCTTATACTTTCACTCTTGAAGTGTTCCCACATGTATCCATCCAGCCTGTCAGACTTTTAAACAAATGATTCACAGCCGATGGTGTATTGTAAAAATTGTGTGTGGGAAAAAGTGCATGAGAGTGGCCCATGCAGTTTCGCAGCGCCATCTCGGGTCCTGTCCCCATCGACAGAGCTTGTCTGCAGTGTCTACAGGGTTCCAGGCAGTGAACTTGGAGCTTATGCTCTGAGGGAGGCTGGGAGATGAGCGGTTGTGGAAATGCATCCCCCAGAAGGCAGCCAGGAGCAAAGAGACCGGATTTGCTCTGCAGGGAATGAGAAGACGCTGGGCACAGGACAGTGAAACCCTGGGCCCCTAATGTACGGCACTGTGCACCTATCGTTGGAACACTGGCCAGTTACTAAAGTGCTACCATACACAGGCAGACAGTGCTGTGGAACTCCTGATTATGCCATCTCACAGCACGCCTGGGCAGCAACTCAAGTTGTACACCTCCCATGTACGTACCCTGTGACGTCCCTTTCTGTAAAGAAATGAAGGAGCGTTGTAGAGCCAGATCCAGGAGCACACATAGATTTACCTCTCGGCCACAGTTGACTTGCTTTCAATCTCCTTCAACTTTTACCACCTAACCTCTAAAATGGGCCAATAGTCAGTGGGTAACAGGGCCACCGGGAAAATTAACTGGCACAGCTGAGGTGATGCCTCTAAAATACAGGGTGTTGTAGAAAGCCTAGTTCACACCAGCAGAGTCGTCACACAGAGGGCACACATGCACGCACGTGCACACACACATGCACACATGCACGCACGCACACACACATACGCACACGCACACGCATGCACACACATACACACGCACGCGCAAATACGCACGCACGCACGCACATACACACACCACTAATAATTCCCCCACCTTTCCCTCTAAATGATGAGAACAGACATAGTGAACTTTAATTGGTTTACCACATCTTCTGAGCTAGGGAGGCAGCAATTTTATATTGACTCCATATGCATTTAGGGGATGCTGCGATGGCATTGGGAAGAGGATTGGTTTTTTGTTTGTCTGTTTGTTTGGTTTGATTTTTTTGTTTTGTTTTTTGCTACTGAGACAAGACAAATCTTTCATTTTCCTTTCCAAGCATACGTAAAGACCAGAATGTAACGCATTTTTGTTTTAGGCGACAGGGACATGACCTCGTTTAACAGATTGACAAGCCATGTCTATGATACCTAGGCCACTGCCTCTAGAACAGGGTGATGAAAGATCTCTGCTTCCCATGTGACACTGGGACCCTGCTCACTGTCCTATGGACGTAACTCAGGGCAGAGTCCCGAGGGTTCAGTGATACAGAAGCTGAAAAGGAAGGCTTTCTATTTAGAGGGTCTATCAGCTACCTGTGCTCACTGTCCTATGGACGTAACTCAGGGCAGAGTCCCGAGGGTTCAGTGATACAGAAGCTGAAAAGGAAGGCTTTCTATTTAGAGGGTCTATCAGCTACCTGTCCCTTCACCTACAGGGCTGGGGCACACAGGTCCTGCCACCCCAATCCTGGACAGAGAAGTAGACACTGGCCCTTTTGGATCCTCTGCATGGTTGGACTAGAGGTGGCCAGAAGCACTTGAGAGCTCCAGGCCCAGCCTGGCAGTGGAAGCCCCAGCAGCCTCCTCCAGATTGCCAATTTAGTTTCAAAACCCAGAAATGGCAGCAGGACCCAGACTGCTTTCCAGGCTCAGTGCCCGCATCTGTCCACTGTCGACTCCATCTTGGATGAGAATATTCCTAACATAAATCCCCTAGAGGGGCTCAGCTGAGAAAATGAGTATTTTCTGTGGTTGGCCTTCAGGATCACTGTTGAGGGGTCTTCATGATGTCTTCTAGAAGCTTCCCTTCTTGCTGCAGCTCAGTGGCCACTTGCTTACCATGCCGATGCTTTCTTTGCCCACTGTGGGGAAAGTTGGAGACTGAGCCACAGGAGCAGGGGGATGACTCAGACACGGTTACTAAGGCAAAAGGAAAATACAACTGGCCTTGAGCATGATGCCCCCTCAGTCCCAGCCAGCCTGTCCACTCTACTTCTGGGTCCGTGGAGAATGCCCATGGCATGTGCGACTTCTGGCACTAGGAGTCGGGAACCCATTTGATTTATTTAAATGTGGTGCCACCATTGGGTGGGTCTCCTAAGGTTTACGTGGCTTTCCACTTGACATTTTCCTTTTGCTCTCCTCCCTGGAGCCCTTGCCAAGCCTACTTACTGTGCTTTGGCCTGGTCCAAGCCAGCGCTGAGGATCTTCTAATTGCAGGCTGTCCTCTGTCATCATTCATGTGGCAACCCAGGAAACGCCAAGAAGGTCCTCATTTGAGAACTTTAGCCAGGTGATAGCAATGGTTAAATGCATGGCTAAATGCAGACCTTCCATTCCCAAGCCGTGGGCCACCGGCCTAGTGCAGAAATTATCAGTCAAAAGCAGGAAGTCAGTAAAGGAGTATCATCTGTGACCTTGCCGAAGATCTGCTTTGTGTCCCTGACATCTGCAGGCACTTTGGCCGTGGCTGAGTGGTTTTTTTTTTTGTTGTTGTTGTTTTTTTTTTTTTTTCTTTTTCCTCCGCTCATCCTCAGATTCCATAACCCACTGGACCCACCCAGCAACCCCTTAAATTGTAGCTGGGCTAGTCATGGCCCTTTCAGGGGAACAGAGTCATGGCAAATGACACTACTTTCTATGGTGACCTCCATCGCCCTGGTGGCAGAAAATGTAGAGAAAGGACTCCTCATTTTCTACTCAGTCTTCTCAATGATTGGAGAGTTCAGAGGCAAGCAGAGCTCTGAGAGGGAGGCAGGGGTATGGCAGGGATGAGCCACATGCCACCTCCTGAAATGACAAAACAAAAGGCACAGAGATGATGAAGGCAGACGGGGAAACTTATTAAATGCCACTTGTCATTTAACTGGCTCATAATCTGGAAACTGCCTCTTGAAGGAAGCACTTTTAAAGCAGAGTCTGCCCAAAGAGCTTGCCAAAAAGGCCAAGGCTGTAATTAGTTTCCCTGGCAGAGAATGCTGTGGGTGGTTCGCAGCGCTTCCAAGGGTGTGAGGAAGGGAAGCTGCAGCCTGAGCCTGAAGGTTTGCTCCCGCTGCCCTTCAAGTGCCTCCAAAGCATCCCTAACCCTCCTGTGGTGGGGAGGGAGATGAGCTAGTGCCTCATGTGGCCCTCTGATCTTCCTCAGAGATTGTCCGCGCGCGCGCGCGCGCGCGTGTGTGTGTGTGTGTGTGTGTGTACATGTTCACATCTATATGCAAGTATGTAAGGTCAGAGATCAGTATGGAGGGCCTTCCTCAGTCACTGCCCACTTTAGCTTGAGACGGGGTCTCTCACTGAACCTGGAGCTCACAAATTTGGCTCGGCTAGCTGACCAGTGAAGTTCAGGGACCTGCCTGTCCCTATCTCTCAAGCTCCTGGCTTTTATGTAGGGGCTAGAGATCCAAACGCAGGTCTCCTTGCTCACAGGCACATTTTTCTCATGTGGAGGCTCACGCACAGCACACCTTCTCCTCGGCTCCTCGGCTCCTCGGCTCCAGTCCATGGCTCTTTGAGAACTCAGCCTCCCTACTCTCCAGTGAATTTGTCTAGGGCAGCATCAGGGCCTCCTTTCCCCTCAGTTCTGGAATGAATTGTCGACTTGCCCTTTACCCCAGAGTCTCTGGTTGGGGCCATCATTTCCTCATGACCCCAAGGATAATCCTTGTCCAAGGTGAGATTATTGAGACTGATGGATAACCAACCATCCGTTGAGTCTTCATAAGCCCCTTGAATTTCTTGTCTCATGCCTCACCTTGACAGACTGTCTCCTCCCCTCCCCCAGCTCTGCTGCAATTCTTAGCTAAGCCTCCCCCTTCCCATTCCTGGGTCCATCCTTCTAGTTTAGGCACACACATAGGAATGGAATTTTCTAATTATTCACAGGAAGATATTCATATATATTTCATGCAATTCAACAAGTATTTGCAAGTTTTCTTGCCTGTACAAACCTTGCATCAGGGGCTGGAGAGATGGCTCAGTTGTTAAGAGCATTGGCAGCTCTTCCAGAGGACCTGGGTTGATTCCCAGCACCCACATGGCAGCTCACAGTGTCTAGAACTCTAGTTCTAGAAGGTTTAGTGCCCTCTTCTGGCCTTTTGGCACTGCTCGCGTACATACACATACACATAAATTACAAATAAATACTGAAAAGCTTACATTTGATATTATACAAACGTATATTCCATGCCTGCCTGTGACCTGGCATAGTTTATCAGAGCTGTTCTGTTACTGACCACATAAAAGTTTCCTAGCACTGAACCAAACACTCCAAACCCTCTCTCCCTCTGGAAGCCACCACCCTCTGCCCTATACTTTTCAACACTTCCTATTGGTCTTCTTCTCATCCCTCTCTTCAGTCAGAGAGAACCGGAGCCCTGCATGAAGACATGGCTCCCAAAGAAAATATATTTTTGGCTCTCTATGCACAAAATCTCTTTTCAGCATGGGTAACATAAGCCTTCATCTTTTTACTTTGGTCAGTGTTGAGGCAACAGCTTAAGCCGTAATCAGTCGTGTGAGAACAGCCAGGAAAATAAGCTGAGGTCCACATGCCCCAGACTAAAGGAAACCAAACAGCAGGCCCAAGACGGAAGCAGGGTTCTCCACATCCCCCGCATGTTCCTTCCACTCATTCCCGTGGGACCCTGTGTGAGCATGGGGAGAGCTTCCAAATGCTCTGAGCAGTACCCTGTAGCAAAGTAATCAATTTTAGGATGATAACAAAGGAGAACATTAAGAAGGGGGCAAGCGGGCTGGAGAGATGACTCTGCAGTTAAGAGCACTGGCTGCTCTTCTTGAGGATTCGGGTTCAGTTCCCACCACCTACATGGTGGCTCACAACCATGCCTAACTCCAGTTCCAGGGGATCCGATGCCCTCTTCTGGACCTCTGTCGGCACCAGGCACACGCATGGTACACAGACACACAAACAAACATTTAAAATAAATAAATGTTTAAATAAGAAGAGGGTAGGACACCAGTGTATAACTGAATGCCTTCAAGAGCAGATGCCTTCAAACCCCCAAGACCACTGTTAAGAATCCTTCAGTGGCTGTCCTTTCCAGTTAAGCCCTCTTAATCACTGTGAAAACTAGAGCAGTACTCTGTCTTCGGGACTTGGAAATCTTTTCCAGCTAACCACCTGAAAATGCAGTGTTGTGTTGGGAGACACTACTGTCTGGTTTAAGTAGTACGGTGGCTCACCAAGCCATAAAGCTTCTCATAGCCATCCGCATTTTCTGCTCTTTGGTGTTGGGACCTACAATCCCCATAAGTGAACAAAGTTCTGGAAAACACACAGGTGAGAGCTCCAGAGGCCTCAGTGAGGAACTGAGTGTGAAATACTGGGATGGAGACCGGGGCCATTCTGTGTTTTGCAGAACCAACTACAGGATCTCTCTTTGCCCTTCCTGAAATCGTGGCACTTCCAAGCTGTACTTGTGTAAACGCTTCTTGTGCTGAAGTTCATGGCTACCAGTGAGTTATAAGGCATGGCGATTTGTAGTAGGGAGAAGAATGAATTTCAACTTCATATGCTATACAGTATGAACCTACCCAGAGGCATGGTGCTAGAGGGAAGTCCAGGGACACAGGCATCACACCTGCAGTGTCACAGTGTGCCCCACCAAAGCAAAAGCCATGGGTTGGGTGTGGTGGGGGAACATCCATAACTTAGCCCTTGGGAGGCTGAGGCAGCATCATGATTTCAAAGTCGTCCATAAGTATTGGTCTCCAGCACAGCATATAGCTCAAGCTGGTCTTGAACTCCTTGTATAGCTGAAGATAACCTTGAACACCCTTTGTCTTCCCTTCCCCTGGGTCCAGAACAGATGCTGCACCATCCTGGAGGATGCATGCATCTCCCAACAGCTTTTCCCCTCTCTCACAGCAGATGCCTTCCCTGCTTCTCTCTCAGTAGTCCAGCAAGCTGCAGTGCAATTATCTGTTTCTCTCTCTCTCTGCTAGGCTCTGGGCACTTTAAACATCACCATCCGCCGTCCAATTACACACCTCTGTTGCGTGCCTAACACCATGCTAAAGATAAACAAACACCTCTCAAGGGAAGAAATGGGTGTCTGTCCCCTCCGCAAGATGAGCGCTCAGATACAGTCTGCTCCCTTACTCCGATGTGTGTTTAAGGCAAGAGCTGCTCGCAGAAGGAAGAGCACATTTCCTAAGCCCAATGAGGAAAAACAAAGCAGAAAGGACTCTTCTGGAGAGGAAAGTTGTTCTTTAACTTGGGGGATGACCGAGGTTGAGTGTATCTGTATAATCTGAAAAGAGGTAGATATAGTGTGTAAGTAAGAGAAGGGAGGGGCTGCAGGAGGAAAGCTGAGATGGAAATGAGGCTCTCGCATACACACATCAGCTGCTTGTGGTGTCCATCCCTCAGGCCTCTTCAAGGACCTTTGGTAGCATGCTCCATGCAGCAGCCTTCCTGGAAGTCTGCAGAATGCAGGCTGGCTTCCCCTTTAGATAAGCTGCTGATGCTGTCTTTGGCTACTGTATTGTCCTCAGGGCTTGGAAAGTGAGTGGCCAAGTTCCAGCTGTGTGCACCTGTGTCCACTCAGCCATGGTCACCACAGTCAAACCACCCAAATTCCAAAATGCATTCCCCAGGATGATAGGAACACTGGTGCCATCTTCCAGGGGGTAAGGCCAAGCATGTTCGTGTCTTTTCAGTTGTCTGATCTTAGAAACAGGGATTCATATTTGCCACGTTACACTAATGGCTCCAAGTTTCTCAGCAGAATCTTCTAGGCTCTTTAAGGATGTACCCTTCATATCCTTCCTGCTCTTACAACCCTTCTCCAGGACAACCCAGACGCTGTCCAGATGATTACAAGTTCTCTCCAGACTTACTACCTCAAGAATGCCATGGGCATTCGTAACAAAGAAGGCAGGATCTGAGGGAGAAGGGACCAGGCCCTAAAGCTTGCCCTGCTACAGCCTGAGGAGTGGAGCTTCTGGGGGAGACAGCCAGAGGGTCCCACAGAAAGCGCCAGTGTGTTGTCTGTGGGGCTAACTCTACTGCACAAAGCGTAGTGTTACAGTTGAGCAGAGCCTGGAGATAAAGGAGAGGTCAGGCTCCACTGGGGAGATGCGCCCCATGTCAATATCTCCAAAGCTCTGGTGAATCTCACGCCAACCAGTTCCCAGCAGATTCAGGAGTGTGTGGGACAGATGGAGACAGAAACGAGCCATGACTAAAGAGGGTGGGGTGCCATGCGCATCACCGCATCACCATCCAGACATTCCTCCTGGTGCTATTTTTACCATGGCAATCATGAAATTGGTGTCAGATGGGCTGGTCCAGTTCCTCAAGCTGAGGACAGGAGATAGCAGAGTTCTTTCCAGGAAGGAGGGGTGCTGTATGAGGCCACTAAGAATGTGCCTCTCAAAGGCCAGGCTTCACCATGCCCCACACCAGCCCCGGACTGTGTTCCTGTAATCATAACAGGCTCATCGCACCCACTTCCGGCCCTGTGACCTTGACACACATAGACCAAGAACCAAGCACGGGGAGGCCGATAAAGATATGAACTGTGGTCCTGGAGGAATTTGTGTTTCACTGAAAAGGCATGCCATGGGCAGACTGTGTCTGCTGGACTCTGTCAGGGGTGGGGAGGGGAATGGAATGGCTTTTTATTTTTTTTAATAAAGGAGCGCTGACCTAGTGTGAGTTCCCAAGCATGATGAGGGACAGTAGAGTGTTATCCATACCCCAGACATCTGTCAGAGAGCACACCCTACCCAAATCAGGCAGGGGTGGGAGGGTTAACCCCACTCCACAGAGACAAGGGCCCCATCCTGATAAGCCAGTCAGGCTCTGGTATCTGATCTGTTCCCCTCTCCCCAGGGAACCAGCTACTTAGAAAGCATGTGACCAGCAGTCTGCTAATCTGTGTGCACCCCTCCTCACCCCCACCCCTAACCCCCCCCCCCATCCCTGAACTGCAGTACTCCTTCCCTGGGCCTCTTCTCCTCCCCCACCCCACCCCACCCCCACCCTCCATTTCAGTGAGCTGCCCTCTGAAATCATCTCCTGGGTCACTCATCCCCAGCACTGGAGACCCACTCTCCAGCCCCTCTGCTCCCTGGGACTGCCGGTGCCGGGGTGCGGTGTGCACGGCTGATCGGGGTAGGGCACCCACAGCCTAGCATGCACTAAGCCCTGGGTTCCCTTTCTAGCGCAGCCAAGTGTGGTGGCACACTCCTTAACCCCAGTACTTGGGAGGTAGAGGCAGGAGGGTGGGGAATGCATGATCGATCGTCCTTGGCTCTGCTGCACAACCAAGGTCACCCCGAGCTACACCAGATCCCTTCTCAAAAGACAAAAGCCTGTAGATGTCTCTGAGGCTTCCCCAGGGACCCAAGTACACACCTGTGTTGACCACTGCCTTGCAGGCTGCTCCAGGGAAGCTGGGGCAAGAAGCCCCCTGCATCCTTAAAGAGCCTCCCTTCTGAGGCTCTGCTTCCCAATCTGTGCCAATACCAGAGTCATGCTGGGAGGGTTGGCTTGCGAGGCCCAGTGGCAAATTAGAGTGTTAAAGTTGGACATAAACTCGGGACCTCCCACCATGGGCTTTAGGGTGGAGCATATAACTAACTCCTGGCTGATGACGAAGACCCTCTTCACCGGCCACAGGAAGTAAGGCTGGATTGTTAAAGAGGAGCTAGAGCTAAGAGCAGGACCTTCTAGATTCTGTAGCTTTCAAGTTGGACTCTAATTTGTGTTACTAAATGCCTGGAGATTCGGAGAGACATTTAATGACCCAACATGGGGCATACGTGGAAAACAGGAAGAGCTGTGCCACCAAGAGATGGCAGGAAGTAGATTCACAGATGTGCTCGCCATCTGGGGTTTGGAGGCCTGGTTCTCATTTCCTCTGACCAGGCATTCCGAGTACAACTCCCACCCCTTAAGTCCTGTCTTCTCACAGGCACAGCCTCCCACCACCTGCCTGGCCACAGCCTCTCTGCTGCAGGCTGCTGGGAGCCCAGGCCAGCTTTATGATCTGAATAAAGTGGCGATGAAATTAATGGCATCCTGTTGATGTGACTAAAGCCATCCCCTTGTGTCTCCAAATAGGAATGAGAGAGGAAATGTCACTAGGACGCCAGGAGGCTTTCGAAATTTTCAAGAGGGACCACGCTGACAGTGTCACCATCGATGACAATAAACAGATTCTGAAGCAGAGGTAAGATCCAGTCAGTGGCTGCCCGCCCCACCCCCCGGGCTTAGGTAGGCCCGTCCCAGACTTCCTACCCTGGCCTTCTAGCTGGTCAGCCTAATGTCTGCAAGAGAGGTTAATGTGAGGAAGTTCACGTTTCGCTGTGTGTACCCTGCTACAATTCTCTTTCATGCGTGAGCTTCACCATCCCAGTACTCCCGGGGTAAGCCACATGGAGGTCAGGGGTCTGTCTGCTACTGACAGCGTTAGCCCTGTGGGCAAAGCTCACTGTGTATGTATTCTCACCAGCCTAGGACTCTTACAAATGCCTCTAGAATCTTCAGGAGGAGATGAGTCAAGCTGGGGAGTGGGCTCAGTGGGTATAGTGCTTGCTGTGTGAGCATGGGGACCTGAGTTCCTGTCACCAGCACTGTGCACCTGTAATCCAGCCCTGGGAAGGCAGAGAGAGAGGGTCTCTGTCTGGGTCTTGATGGCCAGCCAGTCTAGGCAGATAGATGAGTTCCATGTTCAGCATCTCAAAAAAAAAAAAAAAAAAAAAAGTATAATATAGAAAACAATGGAATTGACCCCTAGTATATACACACATGATTTTTAATATATAGACCAAATTATACTCTTAGGTCCTCCATTTTTTTTTTTGGTAAGATAAAGAGTTGGAGTAGATGAGAGGCCTAAGGAGAGAGATGAAGGTTTAACATAGCTATTACAGGGAGGGAGGAGAGACTTGACAGGGAAGGACCAAGGGACAACCCCAAACTGACAGCTGCTTCCCCAGGGCAGGGTCAGATCTCCTCAGGGATCCAGTAACACAACTCAGGTCCAGCATCCCGGAGAGCAGTCCAGATCCATGCAGCCCAGGGCAGTGTGTGTGCACCTTGTGACCTGCCATTTCTGGTTTGTTTGCTTGTTGAGTTTTTGAGACAAGGGTTTCTCTGTGTAGCTTTGTAGACCAAGCTGGCCTTGAACGCACAGATCTGCCTGCCTCTGCCTCCAGAGTGCTTCGGTTAAAGGCGGGCACCACCACTACCCTGTGCATGACCTGTCAATTCTGTTTGGGGTAAATATGTCACCTGGCCTCCTAAGGGGGCATCTAGAGAACTTTCGCAGCTGGCTACACTTCTTGTAGCTGGGGATAGCTGAACATACGCTAGGTCCCGGCACTGATCAGCTGACAGGTAATGTAGGGCCCAGGGCAGCTTGGTACACACCTGCTGCTTGGCTACACTGCTGCCATGACAGACTCAATAGAGACCAAGCAAAATGTAGGTCTGAGTTTCAGCTTACCTTAAGGAAAGAGCACAAACTGGGACCACCCTGGCACCCCCCCCAGGAACGGACCAATCATCATCCAAGGGGGAAATACCTGCGTTTCCAAAGGAAATGCTCCAACCATGGTACACAAGATCACCAGATGTCCCTTAGCCCAGCACACACCCATCCCCTTTCACCAAGACACCCTTGATAAAGGTCAGTCAATCAGGGTTCCTGAATCTTAGAAATTCCTCACCCCAACCTGTGCCATGATAAAAACCCCACCCCAACTGAGCCTGAGGCTCTCTGATTGCACCAATGCCTTGGACACATGGAGGGTCCAAGCTTGAACTTGAATAAAGGCTCTTTGCTTCTGCATGAGGGATTCGAACTCTCTGTTGGTTGGGCTTGGGGGACTCCAAGATCTGCCCATCACAGTAATACAACAGAATTTCCGTGGATTAGGATGTAGCATGGTGTGGGGAAGGGATGATGGATTATGTGCTTGCATATCACCAGGGCAGATCTTAAAGGGGGAAACACAATTCTAAAAGCCTACAAATAGACTACCCCAAAACCAGAGACTCCCATACAAAAAGATCCACCTGAGTGTACCCAACAAATGGGAGGGGTTAGATACTGGTTAAGAGTGATTGATAGTTAATTATGAGGGCCTAATTTCAGATCCCCGCACCCATGTCAAACTCTGGACTTGGCCACTCAAGCACCACTCACTCCAGTGCTGTGGGTGGGAAACTGGAAGATCCTGGGACTTGCTGGCTGCCAGCACAGCTGATTCAGGGAGAGACGCTGTCTCAAAGGAATAACATGGTGATTGTCCTCCTCTGCCCATACACACACATACTCACATCCAACACACACATGCACATGCACCACACATAGGGATTAGAAATGGGGGTGGGGGACTAAACAGCAATCAGAGTCAATGACCAAAGCCAGGCTAGGGAGGAACTGAGTGACTCTGAGAAGAACCGAAGACTCTCTGCCTAGAAGTGTGGACACACACACACACACACACACACACACACACACACACACACACCAATGGTACTTTGTATACCCAAGTTTAAAAACCACCGACAAGGCAGATGTACTTCATTTTTCCTTCTTTAAAATCATGTGGCTCCTGGCTGGTTTAGGCTTGTCTCTGAGTCTGGACCTGTTTCTGATGGGGAAGTGAGTATGTGTGAGCCTCTCAAAGGCTTATCCATAGAGACGGTAGAGTTCTGACAACCCAAGCAGCCATTTTACTGGAAGCACATCTTGTCTGCCCACGGTGGGCAGAACTACCAATGCTCCCATCATCCTCTTGGCCATGATGCAAAGGAATTAACAAGAACAAGACTCACAGGAAGCTCTCTGAAAAGAGGTCTGGCCAGCAATAAATCCAACAAAAAGGCAGGAGACCAGCCCATTCTAAAAAGGAAGTTCTAGATCTGTTAATATAATTGACATTATTAAGGAAGTGCTTCGTGCCAAGAGGCAATGGGTTACCAACTGGAGCCTCACCTTCTCTCTGGACCCACGCTCTTATTCATTTCACAGAGATTATTCAGTTGGTAGATTACTGGTCATGTCAGGTGGGGTCTCTCCGGGAACACAGAATGGATGAATACATATCACAAAGGGGAATTATTAGATTGGTGTACGAGATACAATCTGGGGAATCTAACAGCATCCATCTGCACACTGAAGAGTCTGGGCATTTAACAAAACCAGATACCTCAGCAGCCCCAGCCCAAGACCACAGCCTGCAGATCTCACAGTCATCGGCAGTGCATTCATGTTGGAAGGCAGAAGAAGCTGGAGTATCAGTGGGCGAAAATCGGTGGCAGCCACGCTTGCTGTCTTTTCCCAGAACATCTTTAACACAGGGAAATGGTGCCAGCTTTTAAAGAGGGTCTTCCCTCCTCATGTAATCCTCACAGATACGCAGAGGTGTGTCTCCTGGGTGATTCCAGACATGCACACACCCAGTCAACTGACAAGGGCCAATCATCACACATGCAGGTACCTACAGCAGAGGACTGAGAGAAAATATCATTTTATAAAAACCCAGTGTTCCACCAGAAGATGCAAAAATAAATCCTCAGCCACTCAGAGGGGTGACTCCCAAGGCCCTGATGTAGAAACACTCTTCAGGTAGTACTGATCCCTTCCAAATATTTGCTCCAGCGCTCCCTAGTGGCAGGGAGGACCCACACCCTTAAGTGTCAGTCCCAGGAATTCTGAGAGACTGGAAGTGGTCTGGGGTTCCGGTTGACATTCAGTTTTCTCACCCTCCAGGAGTTCTCACCCTTCAAATAACCCTCAGCACCCAGGACCTACTGGGCTGGTCACCCACCCTACTCCCCTTGTCTCACATCTGGTTGATGGTTCTGGCATGTCGAGACTAGAATTGCTTGACACCAAACCAATCTCCTCTAATCCATAGCCGGAGATAATCATCCCTAACGGCAGGATTGTTGCTATCCCAGAATCCTCTCCCATTCTCTCCACTTCCCCCCCCCTGGGGTATAAGGCCTAGTGTGGGGTTTCAGGAGGGTACATGGGTGGCCCATTTGCCCCATGCCACCTAACAGGGGGCTTTCGGTTCCCTGTTCATGTGTACATTTCTAGCATGGACTCTCTAGCATGCCTGGGTGCTGTCCCGGGTCTGGGGAGGTCCAGCTGCCTGTATGGGATGAGAGAAATAAAATGTCGCCTTAACAGAACATTTGCCCTTCGTTGGCCTACAGTGTATGAACCAATCCCTCATTGGAGGGTTTCCCAGTGGAGAGTAATTGCTATTCCTATGTTCTGTAAATGCCAGGGCCCAAGCAAAGCACAAGGGAGCTTTTCTTTGTGTCAAGTGTCTTACAAACTGAACCCTTCAGCCACAGAGTCCCCATTAAGTAACAAAAGAGGAAATGAACAGGGAGACTAACTGCAATTGGAAATCAAGGCGTTAATAACATGAGCTAAACCAAGAAAAGCACCCTTTACTCAGTTGGATCCTTCTACCATAGACTAGAACAGCAGTCTAGAGCAGCAGCAGAGAAGAGGCAGGCTAAGGGAAATCACATCACGGGGCACCATCTAGAAATGCTATCCTTGACAAATAGGGGCTCCCCAGTTCCCATTAGACTGCAGGTTTAACCTTTATTATTTTTCCATTTTATTTTTATATTTGTACATTGTCTGCTGAACTAGAACTATAAACTCTGAGAGCAGAGACTAGATTAGAATCTTCTCAGTACCCCTGGCACACATGGACATACGGACACACACACCGCTCCTCAGAGAACTATTTTGTTTGAGAATGCCTATTTGAAATTGTCTCAGAGGAGTCTTAGCAGTCAAGGAAGCTGCTTAAGATTCACTGTAGCCTCCAGGAAGAGCACAGGGGCAGTGGGAAGTGGCTGAGGCCTTGACTGTCACCAGGCCAGGTGGGGACACCCAGAAGTGGAGCCCTAGTTTGTAAAAGGAATGCAGGGGAAGGGAAGACTGGGTTTGCATCACAATAAAATGACTGCACAGCCTGGGGTCTGAGTTTGGGTCACTTACCTAGGGAAGACTGGGTGAAGCACAGGCTGTAACCCCTGCATGGAGGAGGCAGAGCTGAGCAACACCCTGGAGCTCACAAGGGAGTCAGCATAGCCAAATCTGGGAGCTCCAAAATAAGGTGGCAGTGAGTGAGGTGAGTGAGGAAGAGGCTTGCCATAGAGCTATGGCCGCTACATGCCCACTGTGCATGAGGATTTCTGAGAAGAAGCTCTGCACAGGGAAACTGACTGATTAAAACTTGGATGATGTGGAAAGACTCTTGAGCCTTGTAGGTGAGAGCAATCTTTAGCCTAACACACCTCTGAGTCAGACCCACCCTCCTAATAAACAGTGAAAGACGCTTGGGAAGCCTTAACTTAAAACAAAACCATTCTCCACCAATGGGAGAGCTAAAACTGTCGTCAGATAGCATCCTCTACCCAACTATAACCCATCTTTCTGATGTCTCCACCAAGATATTTTTTTAAATACCTTCATTTATAGTTTTCTTTGTCCTGTTGCCATTATTTAAAAAGTTCATAAAATGTCTTCCACGTTGGGTAACTTAAATCCGTGTTCCCAAGCCATGATCACTCTTGGCTCCAGAGTAATCTCTGATGATGAAGAAGCTGGCCTCAGCGCCGAAGCCCCTAACATCCATCAGCAGGGACCTCTTCTATTACACTGGTTTGCGTGAAGGATGACCTCAGTCTCCATTGTCTGAGGTTACTGCTTCCAGGGCAAGATCTCTGCTCCTAGCTCAGCATATTGTACAAGGCTCCTGTCCTGCCTGGTTAAGATTCATGCACACAGCACATGGAGCTTCCTTCCACACATCCCATGGATGTCTGCCGAGCAGATCAAGCCTGAGTTTCACCAGACACCTCCGCACTGATCCCTGCAAAGTGACAGGCCCACCCTGAGAAGACATGAATGACCATGAAGGAGCCAGGGTGGGGTCCTTAGCCGCCCAGCCTTGCAGGAAAACGCAGTTCTCGTCCTTGGAACTCCCTGTGCATAGTCCCAGGCCACCCAGACAGGCGCAGAAATCAGCAGTGACAGAAGAACTTACACCACTTTCCTACCAAGGCCTGGGTTCTCCTCACAAAAAAGATCGCTGGGCGTCTCTGGAGCTTTGTAAAATGAGCTGGAGAAAAGACTAGACATATCTGCATATCAGAACATATTTATTTCTGGTTTGGGGGTTATTGTGGTTTTTGTTTTTCTCTCTTAAATTGTATCTTCAAAATCTGCTTTAATAGTCATCTGCCACAGAGGCAGCAAACATTTTCTGTAAAGGGTCAAATGGTAAAATGTTTTTGTTCCACAAGCTACACAGTCCCTGTCACATCCTCTCCACTCAGCTGTGGTAACTTAGAAGCCTCTATAGATGAAGTGGTGATGGATGGGTGAATGCATCCCAATAAAACTTTATTCACAAAACTGGGAAGTAGCCCCGATTTGCCTCACGAGTGGCCACCAGTGGCTGACTTCTGCTCGACTATTGGATGTCAGGAAGTCAACGTTATTTAAGAATGTTTTCTTTGACGATGAGGCTGGTACATGGCTGACAGATCACGGTAGAGAAGCCTCACCTTCATGCTTCATTCTGGACCCTTGCTCCAATAAAACATCAGAAATTGAATTTATTCATTAGAAAATGTAAGGACAATTTTAATTATTATTTTGTATGTATGGGTGCTTTAAGACTGCATATAGTATGTATAGCACATGCATGCAATGCCAGAACAGGGTGTTGAGTCCCCTCGAACGGGAGTTACAGATGGTTGGGAACCGCTGTGTGGGTGCTAAGGAACCGAACTCGGGTCCTGTGGAAGTGCAGGCTCTTAACCACCGAGCCATTGCTCTAACTGGAAACTTGGTGTGAGATAGACTCATATTTTACAGTAAATATAATCCTACAAATGTCATCTTTTTATAATCCTACCATACTAAGCTTATTTCAGTTTTCTTTTGTCATCACCACATTCTTGAAACCTCTTAGACATCTCTTATTTTTTTCAAACATAATATGACCAGCAAAAATTTAAAATTGTCTTCATTTTTTTTTCCCTCCTCCAGATTTTCTGAAGCAAAGGCTCTGGGAGAAAGTATAAATGAAACAAGAAGTAAAATTGGTGAGCAGATGGTATTCTGGAGCTCTTTTCACCATTTTCCAGACTTTGGGTGGTGGTGAGCCTTCTTCAAGTAGCCATAAAGTCTAGCTTACATGCCTGCCCCGGGAGCCAGGACGCACACCTCACTAAGAGACTTGCTTTTGTGCATGTCAGTCCTGAGCTGGTGCCGGGTATCTCACTGGGTGGATTACCCCCCCCCCCCGTAAGAAAGTCTTACTTCTTTCTCCCTGTGTGTTTCAGAAGTAGCTCGGCCTATCATAGTCATATAATTTCAACAGCACTGTTTCACATCCCCAAGGGTTGTGAAGCAGTGTTACACCACCCAAACCTGGTGCTGGGCACTTTTGGCACAGGCGCAATTTCAGCACTATATCCATAAACCCAAAGATGGGAAGCTAGAAAGTGCCCCTCTCCCAGCTGTGGAGCTCCGATTTAGGTGAGCTTTCCTGGAAAAGCAACAGACAAATCGGAAAACTCAAGTCTTTGTCAAAGCAGAAGGAAAATGTCAATTACCTGTGGCTACAAAACACAACCAAGACCCATCTCCCTGACAGCAGCTTCACCGAGGGGACCCTCCAGAAAGTAGCGCGGCTGCCCTTTTGCAGCTGGCCCCTGGCCTCCTCCCCCTTTCCACCTCAGAAGCCACTTTGAGTGCCCCCTCTGGCGTCTTCTGCAGAGTATAGAAAATCGGGGTAGCCCCAGTCCAACTAAGTCAAGGAAACAGTTCCCATTTACATACAGGACAGAACTGCTGCAGCAGCTAGACCCTAAGCCACATCTACACAGAGTCCCTGAGTTCATCTGGAGCCCAGGAGAGCCCAGGAGCTTGGATGGTGTGATGGTTGTTTTGTTTTGTTTTTTCAGGTTGATACAATCTAATGACAGCTAGGAAGTGTCTAGAACAAGTTGCTCTGTGGATGTGTCTGGGGTGGGGACTGTCTTGATCACATTAATGGATGTGGAAAGTAGCAGTGGCCTACCTGTCCCGTTTATCCCTATCATTTATCCCTATCACATCCTCAAGAGGGTTAAGGGGTGAGGACTACACTTGGCCTATTCAGACTGGATAGTTATTTGTGATTAATACAAAGAGGGTCCAGACATGCTGTCATAAGCCCTGGGCAAGTAAACATCAGGGTTTTATTTCCCCAGGAAGCAGTGAGTAGAATTGACATCAATGTCGAGGTTTAAGCTCCCAGTTGAGAGCTATAAACAAAGCCTGTGCCCCACTCCATAGCCACCACTACCTTTCAAACTGTCCTGATCCAAGAGGACCAACGTGAATGGACCCTAAGGATCTGGCCTGACTATTGAACAGTGCCCTTGTAGCATCCAGCCACAGGAAAGAGACACATCGTTGGCAGATGGCAGGTTAAATTTGAAGTAGCTGGAGGTAAAATCTGAGCACATTGGTAAAATTTCGAAGAAGTAGGAGCAGAGCACAGATGGGCCATTGCACGGCCATGGTGTTGACTCAGCTCTGCTCTGCACACTGCCGCATCCCAGCTCTGGGCAGGCTCGGATCCCATGCAGTGTACTTGTAATTGGCCCACAGAGAGGAAACTACAGACCAACAAACCCGTATGTCTAAAGCGCAAGCAGCCTCTGTGTCCTTGGGCAGTTCAATTTTTCCTGACACTGTGACCTATAGCTGAGTCTTGAGTTCCATCCTTAGAAGATCCTGAGCACTTTCTATTTCACTGGTAGCCAAATAATACCTAATTTTTATATGGTAAAACTTTCCTATTATTTCCTTTCTTTAAGAAGCCGACTAACTAGGTGGATAGCTATTGCCTGTACTAGAGAGACAGTTCAGTAGTTAAGAGCACTTGCTGTGAATGTAAGAAGACCTGAGTTCAAATCCCCAGCACCCACAGAAAAACCAGGTACAGCCATGGGACAAAAGGATCCTGGGAGCCTGCTGGCCAGCCAACTGAGCCAAAGAGGTGAACCTCAAAAATGGGTGTCCTTCATGTTTAATGGGAGACTCTGCTTCAAAAAGAAAGGTGGGAAGCTGTGAAGGAAGCACAACGTGCTTTCCCATACACACACACGTGCATGCATAACACACACACATGCACAAGTGCACACACATGCACACACATGCACAAACACACACATACACGTGCATGCATAACACACATGCATGTGCACACACATGCACACAGGCACACGTACACATATGCATGCATAACACAGACGTACATACACACAAACATACACACGCATGCACGCACATGAACACACACGCACACATACATGCACACACATGCACACACAAACACACACACACCAAACTCTTTTCACTCACTTCTTTTTTGTCCTCGTAAATTTGCTTACATCCGCTTTGACCTTGAAACAAGTTGAAATCAAACTTGGGAAAAATAACCAATTTAGAATCGCCCTAAAATGCAATAGGTCTTTGTTGTGTGTGTGTGTGGGGGGGGGTTGTGCTCCTGTGACTCCTGTGTATCTGCCCCACAGATCAGAGAAATCAGCAATTCTGTTTTAAACATTTTTGTGTCCACTCTGTTGCCATCCGGTCTATCTCTAAAACTGCCACTAAGTTCTCATTCTTGAGACAGTAGACTGCCTTAGAGGCACCAGCCTGTCTATGTTCATGTCTTAGAGTCCTGGCATCTGTCTTTCTGCACCAGTGTGCCATCATTGGCTGCATCATCTTTGACAACAAAGGATAATGAAGGGCTACACCCTGGCCAGGTCTCTCCTTTACCAGACCAGGAACCAGCCTGGGTACCAGGTGGGACAGCTTGCCTGTAAATCCTCCAGCCCCAGGTCCCTTTAAGTCAGGAAACTCAATTGGCAGTGATATGGCAGGAGCTGGTCACTCACAAGCCTGTGGGAGCATTCAGATAAATGGAGGGAGGACCTGGGTTGTGGCTCAGGAGCACAGTGCTTTCCTGGTATGTGGTGGGCCCTCGATTCCCTCCTCAGTACTGGAAAAAAAGTTATCGGAGAATGTGGCAGAACTTGCAGTGAGCAAGAGTCAAACAAACAAAAAATGTAAACACCCAGGAATCTAGCAACATGTTCTGGATATTTTCTTTCCTTTATTCCAAATTCCCTATGACTGATTGATGTGTACATTTGGGATCTGGGAAATCATTGCCCAGAGTTCCCTCTCCCTCTGCTAATTAAGGGGGAGATTCTCCCCTGTCCTCCAGCTTTGGGTGTGGACTCTCTGTGAGCATGCTCTTGAGCTTCACTATTGGACCTAGCTCCCACTCCTGCATGCTGGCTTCTGCTATTGTATTCCAAAGGAAAGAAATAACGATATGCAATTTGCTTTAATAGGTCGTAATGCCATGCACAGGGTATGTGACTTCAAACATTTTTACAAGTACCTATTTTATGTGAGCATTGCTGTGGCATTCAAGTGGAGGTCAGAGGACAGTTTGTGCAATCCAGCTCTCTCCTTCCACCACTGGGGCCCAGGACCGAACTCGGCCTTCTGACTTAGCAGCAGGCCTCCTTAACCACACGCACCTCACTCTTGGCTCTCACAGATGTGCTTCCTCCCTGCCCCTTTGTGTTGCCAACTGAATCAACCAGTCTCTATGTAGAGAGTTAGAGTTTGTTATTTTACACAGCTATATCTTCCGATCATTTCTTTTATGGTTTCTTCCATCTTTTTGCACCTTGTAAGGGTCAATTTTTTTACTAATAGCAGAGGACTTTGTTGCTAAGTATCTGTTTAATACTTGTCTAAATATTCTTACAGTTTTTTTTAAGTGTTGACATTTTTCTCATTGAATTCATTTAGGATTTACTGTGGAATATGGCATAAGCTGAGACTCCAAGTAGTCTATCTTTGAAATAACCAGTTTTCCCAATAGCACTTCCATTTTAATGAAAGTCTGAAAATAAAATGTCTCTTCTCCTCCTAAGAAAACACTTCCAGCTCTATCAATAGGAGGTTGGTTGATGTGTTTTAATCTCATCGTAACAGAGCCCCGACCTGATCTGTTCCATTCTCATATTTCTGAAATGACTTGGCCAGCAGATATCAGAAAAAAGCCCACAGTAAACTGTCACTGCATGTCAACCAGGCATCTGTGGATGCCATGGGGACAATGGCTTCCCTGAGTGGGTAGTTCCTCTGAGCTTGGCACTCTCTTAAGGGAAATCAACTGTC
Source organism: Phodopus roborovskii (assembly GCF_943737965.1). Lineage (NCBI taxonomy): Eukaryota > Metazoa > Chordata > Mammalia > Rodentia > Cricetidae > Phodopus > Phodopus roborovskii. Next base: position 3,504,942 of record NW_026126586.1, on the reverse strand, counting down.
TTTAAATGCAGGTGCACAGCTTGGCTCAGCTTCCCTACTCACTCTGGAAGATGTCGTTTCTGTGGAGGGCAGGGATGTGCCACTGTCTTCTAGTGACTGGAAGAGGGAATGATAGCAGGTAGCAAGCAGCAGGGGAAGGGTGTTAATGATGCTAAAGAGGAAATCACTTCCTGTAACAGAGGACTTGCTGTGTTCCGTCTCATCTTAGCTGAAGGGCTCCTGATAGCTTCCAAAAGAGAAAGCAGACAGGGCTGAGGAGCCTCTCCTCACATGGCAGCCAATCCTCTCATGGTGGAAACAGCCGTAGTTCCCTACCGGCTTCATGAAGTCCCATGACCCTCGACCCATCCTCTTATCCAGTGTCTCCACTATAGCTGATTGAACCCTACTTAAGCATGCAAGTCACTCAGCATGCCCCTGTCAGTGGTCTGCTATCGGACTTCATTTAAAAGGCAGAGATGCTGTCCATGCAGCCCGCATCCCAGTCAGCTTCCGTGGGGAAAACCGTGTAGCCCCGGGCAGCTGCCTGAGTGAGCCTTACAGGGTGACCAGAGGCAAGAGACTCGGGGTACCATGAAGACACCCTAAAGTCTGTGGAGTAAACAAAGGAGATTGTCACCACCACATATGTGTCTCAGGACAGACCTGAGAGCAGAAAGTCGGAGAGACTGAGTCCCGGCCACAGTCATCATGGCTGAATTCAGTGCTGCTGCCCTGATCCCCTGGGTGAGCTGAGAAGGAGCAGATCCGAAAGCTTGGGCCCCAGTTCTGCTAGGCTCCAGCACCAGTGTTTAATCAGAAGTCAGGAAAAGTCACAATCGAGGGGAAAGCGTCGAGTCAGTACTGTCACACTGCGCACGGTGGGGAGCATGGATCTTCTCCAGTTCACACTGGTAAAGGAAAGGGCCAGTGAGAAGCGAAGGCCTCCCCACCTTTCCTAGCAGAGAGACGATAAAGGAAAAGGCAGGGCCTGATGCAAAGAGGGTAGACTGAGTCCACCACAGGCCAAGGCTCTCCGCGCCAGAGGCTCTCCCCTCTGATCTGGGGCTTAGAAGGTTGCAGATGCTTTCGGGAGGTTAGCATTTGTCTGGGAATTGCAGAGTGATTCATACCCACCTCAGAACTTTCCTTATCAATGAGGGTTTGCCACAGGATCCCTAGTGGGTCCCTGAAATGATGCTTAGTACTGGACTGGATCGTGTGCATGCATGTGCACGCGCATGTGTGTGTGTGTGTGCATGCATGTGTGTATATGTATGTGCATACATATATATGATCCTTTGTCAGTTAATGTATAAATGAAGTACATTTCAAGATTGATAAGAACTAGTAATACAATGAAGCCATTTAGACAATATATTATAATAAAAATTATGTGGATGAGGTTTCTTCTTTTATTCAAAACATGCTTGATTATGTTGTAGCGATTGTTCTGTTTTGACTTTTACTGGTTTTCTGTTTTTGTCGGTCTCTTGCGGTGTGTGGAGGGCATATCCCCCATCACTTCCTCTCATCTCCCTTGCTCTTCTGATGACCCCTCCTTCTGGCACGCCCTGTGTGCTCTTGTGCAGGTGTCCACAGCTGCTGTGTCTTCTGACTTCATCAACTGTGCCACATCTGGGTGATAGTGCTTTCTTAGGGTCCCGAGTTGTGCCAACCCTATCTGTGATGTCCCTGAGCCCCTGAGTGGATGATATAGATGTCCCATTTAGGGCTGGGCACCTTACCTCAGCATTTCATCGGGTTCCAAGCCTCTGCCTTGACCATCGCCCACTGCCGGATGAGGATCCTCTGATTCAGGCTAGGACTGCACTAATCTGCGTCATCCTTCTTCTTGTAAAGATGCAGAAACATATTCATGGCCTTCCACGAATTGCCAGCCTCATCATCCTTGCATCTGGGAACCATCATGAAGTAAAATGAGATGAGGGGACTTAAACTCACATACCGCACTACAGTGCAGGTCTATCCGATATGAAGGTTGTTAACTCAAGACAGAAGGGTGGGTAGTATACACACCAGAGACGCACTGTACCAAGGGTGATTTACATCCTGGATTAGCCGGAGCACTATTCTATGGCTTTTCATCAGTGTAGTGAGAGCAACCGCAATTTAAAATTTAGATGTTGGCTATTTCTAGTTTTCTTTTCATATTATAGTTACCTGAAGATAATGGAAGCCTCAGAAGACAAAATAAATAATGGAAGTAGGGGAGAAGATTATTGCTTGTGTATCAAAATGTAAATGCCCTCTTCACTTCCTCTCTTGGAGTACCAATCATGTCATCTCTCCAGAGGGATGTAGCCACTAGCAGCCAGTTCATATCTCTTTCCATCTTCTTCTATGCATTTATAACTAGATGATTGATAGCTAGGTAAGTGGTAGATTGATAATATGATAGACAGATAACATGGGCATATAGATATATGATAGGAGATTGGTTGATTGACAACAGAGATAGACAGACGGATAATTTACAAATAAACTATTCACGTGTTATTCTATATCTGCTTTCTCACCGAACCATTGATATATGGTTGTAACATTTGGTTTTGGTGGTGAATGAATTGATCCATCCAAGTACTTGTTTATAACAGGTATTTCATCCCCCCCCCATTTTCCTATAAAAACAATGCACACACTTGTGCATAGAGATGTTAGTGTTTGTGGGAGAGGTATCAAAATACAGCACAAAAGGAAGGAGCTGTATTGTTCATGTTTAATTTTCCCAATTCACTGGTCATTGACTCAAGGGGCCTCATAGATTTGTACCCCCACAATCTGTGACAGCACCCACTCTCCTGTCATTCACTTGCATGTGATGATATCGCTGTGGCAGCTCTTGCCAGCTGGAGAGCAAGCTGTGGGTCATCGTTATTGTTTTAATTTGCATTTCCCACAAAGCTGGCATCACAAGCCCTTTTCATGGATCATGTACCCTTTGCTGACTAGCTAGTTGGAATTTTTTCTTTGATTCACAGCAGTTCTCCATGGTCTCTGGATGTTGGGCCTTTGTCTATGGAATAGATAGCAGATGTTTTCTTCATCTTATTTTAATTTTATCTTAAGATTTTTGGATGAAACTTAACACAGTTGCTTTTCTCTGTTTACTAATGAACTTTTAAGTGTTGTGGGGTGCGGATGAGACTAGCTGGCTTATTTTTTAAAAGTTCTTCTGAATTGGGAAGCTACTTACTCTGCCTCACTGTAACACGGCCCAAAGGTGAGACCCAAGACCCCATGAATGGCCCTGCAGAGATTGTCAGTGAGACATTAAGGGGGCCGTGGATGCCCATTGTTTCCTACCAGAACACATAACTTCATTGTGTAGATGGTAAAATGCATTGCCAGACCAGAGTTCAGTGACTTTACTGCTGAATTGTAAGATTTATCACCAAGTAGACTGGTTTGACTGATTTAATCTATATCGGAAACATCATTCGTTCAGGATACCTAACTGATTTTCAAGTGTCTTTACATTCCTCTTTATTTCTTTTGTGCTCTACCACAGCTTACACACATGTTGTGGTCAGAGAATAATTTGTAGGAGGCAGTTCTCTCCTGCCACCCACCTGTGGGCTCGGGGGTCATACTCAGGCATGGTGGCAGGTGCCCGCCCACGCCCCGGCAGCCCACTCACTCACCCCTTGAATAACTTTTGTGCTAATAAAATTATTAGCCCATAACTTTAAAATGGGCTAATTAAAATGTGCAAATAAAATGTCAGCAAATGAAGACACGCCAAGGTGACGCTGAATCATAGAAGCACTCTGAGAAGTGACTGGAGTATAGTGTCAACTCCTCAGCAAGCACAGGTGTGCTTGGACACTCCCTGTGGTTAGAAGGCAAACACAAATGATTAAGGCACAAGTACAGGCATGGATGGTGTGCAAACCAAACTCAATAGGCAAGAGACAAGTATGTTGACTGCCTGCACCAGCACTCTAAGGCAAGATGAGGCCCACGCTTGAAGGCTGGAAAATAACCTATACCATAAAGGGAAGGCTGGGATGGGTTTAGCTTCACCTCAGCCCAGTGAAAGGTCTAGAACAAGATGAGGGCTGGAGAGATGGCTCAGTGGTTAAGAGCACCAGCCTGTGGGTCAAAACCCCTTTGGGGGTCAAATGACCCTTTCACAGGGGTTGCATATCAGATGATATTTATATTACAATTCATAACAGCAACCAAATGACAGCTATGAAATAGCAATGAAAATAGTTTTGTGGTTGGGGGTCACCACAGCATGAGGAACTGCATTAAAGAGTTGTCGCATTAGGAAGGGTGAGAACCACTCATCTGGAAGTCCATTGAGATGGTCAGATCCCAGAGCCACTGCTCTGACTAGACTGGCTTGGCTAGCGAGCTCCAGGGATCTGCCTGTCACTTATCAAGAGGTTTGCTAGACTTCAGTATTACCTCAGCATGCGTTTATGAGCTCAGAAACCCACAGCAGCCACGGTTGGTTATCTGTGCAAGATAGGCTGAGGAGGTCAGGCACTATTCCAGCAGACAGCTCTAACGAGACTCAGCAGGTAGAGAGAGAGGAGAGAATTCGAGGGGTAAGGGGCACGTGTTGAGGGCGTCTGAGCTGGGGGCGCATGAGATCAAGTACTTTGTGTGCATATCTGAGATTGTCAAAGAATAAATGAAAGATGTTCTATTTTTAGAAGATTTTGGCAGGTGGATCTCTATGAGTTTGAGGCCAGCCTGATCTGCAGAGCAAGTTCTAGGACACCCAGGGCTACACAGAGAAATTCTGTCTTGAAAAGCAAACAAACAAAAAAACAAACGAACAAAAAAGATTTTGGCCAGTTGGTACAGAGTTGGGGACTGTTCCAACCATCCTCAACTGCCAAGCTGAATGAAAAACAAAAAACAGGCCCCTAAAGCACCAGCCTGGCCCCTAAGAAATCAGGGCACTAGACTGTGTTCTTGATTTCCTAGGCTTCTCTCTTCCATAACTTTGTAGAAGTCTGTATTAGCTGTGTGATGTGGTGATGGTTTTCGTGCAAGAAGGATGAAGAATAAGAGACAAAGCCATGCAAGCCCCTCCCGTGGAGCATGCGCAGCATGCCGATGGCTGGTTCGCCACCGCCCTCTTCTTCGGCTGCTGTCCAGCATGCTCCACTAACCTACGCTCCTTATCTGTGTTTCCAGGGGCCATGTCCCAACAATCACCCACATCTAACCCGATAGCAGCCCCCAGCCCCGCATCCCAGATGGAATGCGAAGATGTAGATGGGGCAGCCTGGCTGGAGCTCCCGGGAGGGTGAGCCAAGACGTTGCAGACAGGCCTCTGGCCCCTGTGACAGCTTCCTCTGAGGAGTTGCTGTTCCTCTCAGTAGCCTGACACTGGTAGGAACGAGGGTCCTGCTTGCTACCCAGGCCCTCCCCATTCCATCTTCCGGGCAGCTGTAGCTCACCCATCATCCGCCCCTTGGATCAGCATGGTTGGTGGTTTCCTGACAGCCAGGTGGCAAATGTCAATTCCACAAGACACCCCCACATTGTTTAATAACACCCCACAAAAGACCACTAGCATTATTCTCATGACCCATAAAAACAGATTCCAGTGATTTGTGTAGTACAGAAAGCCATTTCATCAAGCATATTCCGTCCAAAAAACAATATCCTAGGCCCCCGCACAGCATTCTTCTCGGTAGACGTAAGTCAGCGTGTTCCTCACTGACCCATAGGTAGACTGTGAATACTCACCGTGAAGGAGGCAGACAGATCTGTCTCCAGAGACACTCAGCTCAAAACTCCATAGAGGAAAGGAGGCCGGGATGACTCATGACCCCTGCCCCGGGCCCTCCATCAACCGGTGCAGTTCCTGTTCCTCGCCACGCACAACTCCTAACAAGAGAACTTCAGGTTGAAGCCCTTGAAGCCCCTTGGAATAAAGAACAATCCTGAGATTCCTTGGACACGTCTCTGGCCTCCTGATGCTGACCGATCTGGATCAGGTGTGTTGGTTTTGGACCCCAGGAGCCCTGGGCAGCGTGGCCAGGAGAGGGCTGTCTGCAAAATATTAGCTTTTGATATTTTTTAAGAAGGTGAAAAAGAACACATTTGCGCAGATTTCATTTCTTCAGCACTTTTGTGAGTTGGGGTTGGCATGAGTTTGGAATATAATCATGTGGATTGTGTCTGAAAGAATGCTCGGCCTTTCCCAGCTTCATGGCCTTCTTGCCCCAGTAAGCCACCCTGCTCTTGTTCCTGGAAGGGTGACAGCTCTGAGGGAAATTTCTTCCAATGTCTCCCACATGTCTCAGACCTCGCCAGCCCACAACAGCCAGAGCTGTCCTTCCTTTTATTCCTGAGCGATCATGGCCAAAGTCCTACTGGCTTTGCCCCTGGAAATTAGTTCACCCATCTCAAAGTAAGTCCCCAGATGGTTCCTGGGAGGCCCTCCCCGAAAATATCCAGGGGATCGTGCCCAGAGTCCTCCCCCACTGGCCTCCACATTTACTTCCATGCAGCAGGGGCTGTCACCTGCTGGGTACACTATTACCGGTGGCCACTACAATAATAAGGTCTGTCCCTGGCCACCGCATCTGATGAGGCCAAGCAGATTTCCCAAACACTTGCATATCGCGAGATGCTCCCAGACAGTGGCATGGGACTCATGGAGGGCTGTGACAGTGTGTCACCATTACCTTGTCCTTGGGGCCCTACCTGATCTCAGCTGGATGTGTCTCACTGACACTGGATTGGGGGCCCAAACACCTATTAACATATCCATTCTCTCCTTGACACTGGCCTTGTAGCCCTGACAAGATGGTGCATAAGTTATTTTCCACAACTGTGGACTCAGCCAGGCAGGGTGATGTATGCCTTAAATCCCAGCACTCACAAGGCAGAAGAGGTAGGTAGTTCCCTGTGCTTTCAAAGCCAGCCTGGTCTATACAGAAAGTTCCAGGCCAGCTCCAGCCAGGGCTACATAGTAAGGCCCTGCCTTAGAAAGGAAAAAACCCAACTATATCCTATTCAGGATGTTCTTTAACAGAGCCAGGTTGCCATGGGCCATTGTTTTGTGTGCGGCCTATTAAGTTTTCCTATTGTGACTGCTTCACACAGATGCAAAGTGAGAATAAGATCAGGCCTGTGCAGCCCGCTCATCTGCCCCATCTGGCTTCCTTCCCCACATGCCGGCTTCCTTCCCCGAAGCAACTGTGTTGACAGGAACAGACCACCACATTAAAATGGTGCCCAGAGCAACAAGAGCAGATCTATGCAGACACAGACAGAGGTTTAGAGATAGGGTTCAAAATGGCAGGGGCTGTAAAATTTACATCCTACAGGCTGGAGAGGGGGTGTGTGTGGCAGAAAGGTGTTCCTGGCAGTTCATGTATAGAGGCAACCTGGAGCCAGAATTCCTTTATTCCTTCTACTTGGGGCACCTCTCTCTCTCTCTCTCTCTCTCTCTCTCTCTCTCTGTGTGTGTGTGTGTGTGTTAATGTGGAGATGTGGAGACTAGAGGTCTATGTTGGGTGTCTTTTTCAATGGCTTTCCACATTTTATTTATTTCATTTTATTTTATTGACATGGTCTCACTGAGCCTGGAGCTCATTGATTTATGAAGGCTGGCTGACCAGTGACCCCCAATGGCTCTTCTGTCTCTACATACCTCTTTAACACTGGGCTTACAGGCACACACCGCCACACCCAGCTTTTACAGGAGCTGGGGATCCAAACTCAAGTCCTCCTGTCTCACCAGCCCCCAAGTCTGCGGATTCCAATTGTAATGGAGACAGGTTGGATGAAGAAACTAAGAAATCTAAGAAGATGCCCAAAACGTATGTAAATTTACTAGAAGAAAATCATAATGCCAGAACACTGAAGAATTGTAATAATGACGCTGAGAGAATGGCTTCTTGGTAGAGTACTTGCTTGAGGCCCTGGGTTCCATCGCCAGCACAGACAAACACACACACACACGTATACACACATGCACACGCACGCACACACACACACACAAGCACACACAGAAGCACACACCTGCACGTGCACACATACACAGGCACACCCACATGCACACGCACACACACACACACAGGTGCACACCCACATGCACACACACAAACACACACAAGCACACACATGCACATGCACACACATGTGCACACACATGCACACGTGTGCACACACATGTGCACACACAAGCACACACATGCACGTGTGTGCACACACATGCACACACGCACACGTGCACACACAGGCACACACAGGCACACACATGTGCACAACCCACATGCACACACATGTGTGCACACAGACACACGTGCACACACGCGTGCACAGACACACAGTGCACACATGCATGCACAGAGACACACGTGCACACACAGCATTTCATGCATCATCAGTTTGTCCTAATTCGTTCTGTCATGTAACTTGCACTTCCGTCCTTCTTGGATGTGGTGAGGTTTCCTCTCCTCTGGTCTCAACTCGAAGCTCATAAGTCACCGCACGCTCTCTCTGTCCTGTGGCAGTTTCTCTCTCTCCTGTGTCTGTTTTTCTTCTCGCTCAGTAGGTGCTGACCTCCTGGTGTCAGCCCTTGGAGTTTCCACTTCGCAGAGGCACAGGACTCAGGCCATGCCCTCCCTTACACAGCTCTCTACCTTCAGTGGGTGAGGATCCTGTAGCTCTGGGCTGTGGGCTGCAAGCTCCCCTTAGCTTCCCCCTCTCCTCACAGCTGCACTGCAGACCCCACCCCCAAAAATTACGTGTCTGCATTGCCTCTTAGTTATAACCCTGGCTCTCTGTTTCCTTCTTGTGACTAGACAAGACTCAGCGGGCCTGAGCTCTGGAAGAAAGAGAGGCACTTGTGCTAGAATCACATGCAGGCAGAATTCTCGTTGAAAGAGGGTAAACACCTGAAGTCTGGCTCCTGCAGGGTGGCAGCTAGGCCCATCTCCACCGCCCCTCCCTGCCTCCCTCCTTTGAAAACCTTTAGCAAAACCAAGTAAGTCTGTTCTCTGAAAGAAAGTAACAGACTGAGGGTCAGAATCATCACAGGTTCCGGAAACGGGCCCATTAACCAGGAGCGTTTCAAGCAAGCTTATTAAAAAGCCATTTGCTTCCAATTATAGAAATCAGTCATATTTGACTACAAAGGACTGTGAAAAGACCCCATTACTAATGAAAGTGACGGAGAGCTGTAGGGTAAGTCGTCAGAAGGCAGAGAGGCTTGGCAAATGAGAGCTGAATTGGACCCCTGCTTTAGACCTCTGTGAGGCTGAGTGAGCCCTCCCCAGGGGATGGGGGCATTTTGGGGGAAGCCTGCAGGGCTCAAGAGATCCTGTTCATTTATTCCTGAGAGCTGCCTCCATCAAAAATAACGGGGGGGGGGGATGCAAAGGTCACGCCTGATTGTAACAAAATCAAGGCCTCAGGCCCCCGAACCTCTCCTAAGACCCCTGTTTCCACTGCTGCCATTACCATAACCACAGCTTACTAGCTTACTACACACGTAACAATGTTGACTATTCTGTTAGCTTTTTCTAATTCTGCAGCAACCTTGAAAACCTGGTGTGAGCATGCGTATATGGGTGCACATGTGTGGAGGGTGGAGGACAATCTCAGCTGCTACAGACCGTGTGCCAGACACCTGTTTTATAAGACAGCACCTGGCTGGCCAGGGAGACTCCATGGTCCAGCTGTCTGCACCTTCCTAGCACTGAGATTATAAGCGGATACCATGCCTTGTTTGTTCATTTACATAGATTCTGGAGATCAAACTCAGGTCCTCATGCTTGCAAAATACACCCTTTAAATTCACCCAAAAAAGGTATTAAAGCCAGTAAAGAACTGTAGTAACAGGGTTGGGTGTGGCTCGGTGGTAGAGTACTTGCCTAGCATTCAGGTGGCCCTGGGGTCCATCCCCAGTGCTACACACACACACACACACACACACACACCCTATCAGCATTTCATTCATTACCTCCCCAACCTCTCATCACCCTGTTTTAATGAAGAAACTCAAAGGTTTTAAGTAGCCAAAGGATGCAGGGAGCAAGTGTCCGTGACCAATACTAATGCACCTGTGCCCAGAGCCCATGTCCCTTCCATCACTCCTCTGGGGCCCAGGAACCTCTGTAGGTTCCTGGGTCTCTGCCAAAGCTCAGCTGACTCTGTAGGCCAACTATGCTGTTCTGGCTTTGTACCCCCCCACTGCAGCCCCCAGTTTCCCACTGGCTCCTGCCTTTATGCTCAGCCCTCCTTGGCTCCCACAGATTATTTGCCCAGGATGTACTCATAATACGTAACTTCAGACACAGAGCCAAGGGCCTCTCAGAGGCTTCAGAGAAAGCAAATGGGCCATGTACCACGTGGCTGTGGGACTCTGAGAGATTCTTTTCATAAATCTTTTTAAAAGGTTCATTTATTCTGATTTTTGAGTGTTTTGCCTGTGTGTGTATGTGTATGGAATGTATGCCATACCCACAGGCCAGAAGGAGGTATCAGATAATCTGGGACCTAAGTTGCAAACAATTGTGAACCCTCGCATGCATTCTGAGAACTGAACGCAGGTCTTCAGCAAGAGCAACAAGCTCTCTTAACTTCAAGCCCCCTCTCCAGCTCTATGGGAGACTTTCAAACCACGAAATCGATGCATTTCTATTCTGTCTTGTGCCCAGGCTCTTTACAGGGAGAACAGTTTACAAAAGCACTTGCTCCCTCTTTCTGGTAAGGGCAGTCGGTTCACAGACCCCCACTGACCTGACCCAGGGTGGGTGCTTCCTTCCGGCTTTTTGAGAGCACTAGTTAACAGAAAATGAGTAGAAGCAAATCTTAACTTCCAGTGCCAGAGTGTGGTGTGTATATTAAACTGGCAGTTTTCATGTATTAATACAAATTTTTAAAACTAGACACTTTGAGGCCAGGGGAGGAGATGAGTAAAAAGTCCCAGAAGGGGGATGAAATGAATATCCTGGCAATGCATCTCCAAGCCGACAAAGACAGAGGTTTAGTGGAAATAGATGAACCAAACACGGCTCACCACAATATGATAGGTGATGATGAAGATATCTATAGCGATTCAGAAGTCGATGATGTCTTGGCTCCAGATGCCTTAGCTAAGAAATAGGCTTCTGCTGAAGGCTAGGGGCCCAAGTATCAGATTCGGGAAAAGCCAAAAAAAAGAGGCAAGAGTTTGAAATGAAAAGGAGGCCTCACTAGAAGGAAGGACTGAATATTAAACCCGCTGGGCAGTTCATGTCAACAGTTCCATGTGACGAAGAGGAAGAAATGACAGAGACTGCAGACAGGGACAGCATGAGTATTGACGAGTCAAATCAGGGACCGACAACAAGTGAAGACAGCAAAACAAATCACAAAGTGCATTAAGAAATATGCCCAACCTTGCAGTCCTTTGTCAAATACAAACCTTGTTACTATAACACAACAACAACAGCAAACTAGAGACTTGGCAGGAATCAAACATGTGAGCGCTTAAGGGTTGATTTTGGACCGTCTCCCGAGCGTCCACAGTTAGTGAGGAACTTTATAGCTTCCAGTGTAAATAGCGGGACACTAGAATCAAGTGCCTGGCCTGCCTACACTGGAGTTGATGAACCTTGGGTGTCCCCAGACACCCCCTGCTCTACTATTGAGGATGTATGGAAGGAAGTCAGAGGCCACCACCCAGGCCTTGCCCTTAGCCCAAACAGCACCCATGACATCCAAAGACGACTTGGTAACCTCTCCCTGTGTCCCCACTAGGGCAGGCCCTGGAAGCTGGCTCCTCTTTAGAGAGACCTTCCAATTATCTAAAGTGACATCTTTTGTGTGGGGTGAGGAACACCAACACAACCCAGGTCCTTTGCCTCCTGGCGTCTTAGGGTTGACCAATTCATGCTGAGCAGGAAAATCCCTCCTTCCACAGCCACTCTACGTCTGCTCAAGCTTTTAACAAATGTTTCTGTTTACTTAATCCTCTGACTCTGTGTGTGGAATAGTCACACATAGTAGAATAGTGACATCAGGAAGCCGCTTGACTTAATGGAAGGTATGCCAAAGCCGAATGCACTGAGACGTGCCAGTCTTATATGATTCTGATGACTATGTGGGTAGTCCCAGTGAACAGCCCATAGAACAAGAAAGTCACCGCTTAATTGGGACTTTTTTAAGCTGTGACTTTTTTAAGCTCCCCGACAATGTGTCATTGTGCAGTGTTCAGATGATCAACAAGGAGCTGCCTCAGGAGCCCAGACTGCTGTCTGGTGTCTTCCAGCCAAGGAGCTCATCACTTACAGGGAAGAGCCTGCCCCTTGCAACACAGCCAAGGTGGTGATCTGCTCTGGGAAATCCCTGTGGGAGAACAGAGAGAGGGAAGCCACTCACGCCGTGGGGTTTTCTGGGAACTATCAACAGCTATATATTTTTAGAATGGCCTGTGACTTCATTCCCTTATCACAAATGATGTTTAGTTCTGGGGAACAGAAATGTCATTTTGCAAAAAATAGACTTTAAAATGTTTGCCTTGGGGCTGGAGAGAAGGCTCATCCTGTTCTTACAGAAGTCAGAGTTCAGTTCCCAGCACCCACTTTGGATAGCTCACAACCACCTCTGGTTCCAGCTCCAAGGAATCTGAAACTTTTGGCTGCTACAGATACTGACACTGGGTGCACACACACACACTCACGCACGCACACACACACATGCACATATGTCCACATATACACACACACACATGCACATATGTATACATACACACACGCATATATGTACAATGCACACACACACCAACACACACATGTATATACACATGCGCACACATATGCACACACACACGCACATATGTACACATGCACACACACACGTACATGCTTTTGCTATCATTTAACAAAACCGAGGATTCTTTGTATATTTTCCTCTATTCGTTTCATTAACAATTTTTTATTTATTTAGCTTATATGTATGAGTATTTTCTTGTATGTGCACCATATGCATGTCTAGTGCCCTTGGAGGATCAAAGATAGCATCAGTCAGATTCCCTGGGACTGGAGTTCCAGATGCTTGTGAGCCACCATGTAGGTGCTGAGAACCAAACCCAGGTCCTCGGAAAGAGCAACAAGTGCTCTTTCGCTCCTGACTGACACCCCAGCCCCTCCATCCATTTCTTCCTTCCTTTATTCTCCATCCCTGCGTTCTGTTGCATTTTTGAAATTTGACATTGTCTTTCTACAACACCAATGTTTCCTTTCTTCTATTCTCGTACTGACTTGGCTGCCTTGGTCTGTAGCTTTATTATTCCTGGTTTAAAAGAACAAATGTAACAATGCTGTAGTTAGTCCAACTGCATCCTCCCAGTTAAACCCAGTGCCCTGGCTTTGTTGTAGTTTATTTTTTCTTTCCCTGTTTTCTTACATGACATAGATGGTGTGCATATGAGTGTCTGTGCATGTTTGCATGTTGGAGATGCTCAGGTACAGGTCTGTGTGTACATGTAGAGGTGCAAGATTGACTCATTCTGGATTGCTCTTCTACTTTATTCAATGAGGCGAGGTCTCCCATCAGGCCCAGAGCTCACCAATATGGCTAGTGTCACCAGCAGCTGGCTCTGGGGCCCCGTCTTAGCCTTTAGAAGCTGGGATTACAGGAACTACTGTCACTTTTATGCATCCCGGGGACTGGAACTTGGGTCCTCACTTGTGTAGCACCCAGCCATCTCTACAGCCCTTTGGCTTAGTTCAGCTTCCCATAGCATCCTACCATCCTATCTCCTTCCTGCTTAGTTTTTGTTTCTGTCTGTCTGTCTCTTTCTTTCTCTCTCTCTGTGTCCCCCCCTCTCTCTCATACACACACACACTGAGAGTCTTTCGCTGTCAGTAGCTAAATCCCCAAGTCTTTTCTACTGTCTCTGTCTATCCACATCTTTCTTTGTGTTGATTTTCCTTCTCACCAGTTACCACTGTTTTGATGTCTACATGGTTGTTAGCATGCCAGGTCCTCTTTCCCTAATTGATGTATTTTACACATGGGCTCTTGTTAAGTGTTACAGCTCTAAGCAGGGAAGCTTCCCCTACACAAGTGTTGCAACTCTGGGGGGGGGGGGAAGCTTCCCTCTATGTAAGTGTTCCAGCCGGAAGGGAAAGGTATCCTGGCAGTCGGGAGCCAAGGAATACCACAGCATTACACCGCACAACGAACCTCACACAGGAGATTTATTGGGAAGGACTCAAGAGAGTGGTGGTGTCTGCTGGGCTGAGAAGCAGCAAAGAACCTGGTAGGATCTGGGCTTTACATAGGGCTTCTTGGGGACAGAGTTTTCCAGGGTGGGGATTAGCGCGGTGTCAAGCCATGCCCATGGATTTGTGGGGTTTCATGATCAGGGGGATAGGAGCAGTTTGGTAGGTTTACAAACCGGAAATGGGCATGGGCCTTTGACTCCACAGCCCCGATTCAACCCCATTCTTCCACTGAGGAAACAACGGTACACTATATCCAGTCACCTGCCCCAGCGTGCAGTCAGTGACCCGCTGGTGTCCAAGCCACTGAGGCTGGCTCCAGAAAAGAGTGTGCAAATACTCTGGCCCTCTCATGACTGCCTGCAGGGGCTCTTCACCTCACAGTGAGTGAGGGGGATGGTGGCTTTTGTCCTCTGGTATCATGAACATCAGCCAGTGCGGGTAGAGCCCCTGAACACTGGCTCAGCCTTCTCCATGTTCTATGATACAAGTATGCGGAGTCCTCAGCAACAAGGACTTGTAGCCAAGCTGTGACCAATAGCATTGTCGATAGCCTGTATTGTATGGGGCTCATGGGAACTCACTGGCCAACAACTCAAAGTGATATAACCTGGTACTGGGGTTTTTATTTGGTGGTATGTGATGTCTAGTTGGGGTATTGTTTCCCCCATTATATGGTGACTTATATTAGGAGGTTTCCATGTGGTTCTTCAAAAGGCTTGTGGTGTTAGTTGACCCTCCCCATGCCTCTCCATTGCCCTCCCCTCTTTCACTCAATGCAATCCTCTTGTTGTAATTTCTCGTTTATTCCTTTATCCCCCTTCCTTGGAAGATGCTCTCGGGTCCCTGCCTAACCACTGTGAGTATTCTAAACAAAACACATATCTAAGGCATGAAAGCTAACATCACATAGGAAATAAACATGAAATGTTCACCTTTCTGGGTTGGGACTTTAGCAGTCAGGATAGTTATTTCAAGTTCTAGCCATTTACATGCAAAATTCCTGGTTTCATTTTTCTTAACACCTTAATAATACCCCATTGTGTAAATACATCACATTTCTACTGTCCGTTCTTTAGTCGCTAGACATCTAGGCTGTTTCCAGTTTCTGGCTTAGCAATAGGGCACCCACAAAAGGGCAACCCTTCATCAGTCTCTTGGAGGATCCTCAACGCACCTTAAGGTGTCTGTCTTGGGAGTGTGGACGGCACAGCAGCACCCACACTAAACACGGGCTAAGGCTGAGCAGAAACTCTCAGCACTCAGGACTTACTGCTTGGGCTCCTGGGGTCTGTTCATGCTGGGGGGGGGGGAACGGGGACAACTAGGGACTGAACACAGCCATTTTTGTTTTCAAAGTGACATTTCCTTTTGAGGTGTAGTCTCCCTAACTTGCTATCCTCCTGCCTCAGCCTCCTAAGTAGCTAGGGTGAACTGACATGTGCCACAAGGCCCCAGTTCACAATATTACTTTCATAGTTTGAAAATTACACAGAAAACTCTTGTTGTAAGGATGTAGATGATAGGAAGGCTACCTCAAGCCTCTTAGAAGGCCTCCTGCTGGGAGAAGGAGAGAGTAAGGAAAGAAGGAGGGTCAAGGCTTGGGGATAAAAACCCATATGTACAAAGTTCACCGTGGTGGTGCATGCCTTTAATCCCAAGAGACAGAGGCAAGGGAACTGTAGGTTCAAGGGCAGGAAGCCTGGTCTACATAGCGAGTTCCAGGCCAGCTAGACCTAAGTGAGACTCTCGAAAAGTACATATATACATACAAGCATGCATGCATTGTGTCTTAGTATTGTTCCATTGCTGTGAAGAGACACCATGAACAAAGCAATTATTACATAAGAAAACATTTCATCGAGGTCTTGCTTGCAGTTCAGAGGTTTAGCCCATTATCATCATGCCCTAGAACATTGTGGCAGTCAGGCAGGCAGGCACTGGAGGAGTAGCTAAAAGCTACATCCTGATCTGTAGGTAGAAGGGGGGGATAGAGAAAGAAGAAGAGAAGGAGGAGGAGGAAGAGGAGAGGAGAGAGACAGACAGACATTCTGGGCTTGGCATGGGATTATTCAAACCAGTGTGTGTGTGTGTGTGTGTGTGTGTGTGTGTGTGTGCGCGCGCGTGTGTGTACATAGAGGGAGATGATAGATTGATAGATAATGTATGCAACACATTTATATAAGTCACGCATGAATGCCTATGTATATGCATGTGTACATACATATATACCTATAGATTTATAATAAGATTAACTCAGCTCTCTGTACTTCTATATGCATAAAATTGTATCTGCCCGTCAAGCAAATGGCTATCTTTTGTAACCCATTTCTGATTCAACTATTGACACAGCTCTATTTTCTAAGTGTATTCATATAGATCAGATCAGCTTTTTTTGGCCTGTCCCCCCCCTTTTTTTTTTTTTTTTTTTTTTTTTTTTAACTGAAACACATCTAACTCCTTTCCCTTGCTTTCTCTTTGTGTCCACGCCTCCCTTCTGTCAGAACCTCTGACTTCCTTCCCCAGTTCAGAGACAGCTCTGACAGAAACCCTATGAAGAAGTACTTGCCCCATAGCGCTGCTAGGATGTAGCAGCTCCTGCCACAGAGAGGCTTAGCAGCTTGGACAGACAACATGAGGAAGGCTGGATCTGTATCCACGGCCCCCTTCCTCTCCTCTCTCCCTCCCCTTCCCCTCCCTCTCTCCCCTTCTTCCTCCCTCCCCTTACCCCCTCCCCCTCTCCCTCTCCAGCCATGGGACGCAGTGAGATGCGGACCAGAGCCATGCACAAACCCTTCCTCCCAGCCCCAGGCCCCTTCACTCTGGGCTGCTGCTGGGAGCCTCACCTCAGCCCACAGTCTCTCCCTGTGAGTCTGGCTCTCACCACTGTTTTGCACAATGCACTTCGAGTTACCTTCCTTCCTCTGGAGCCAAGAATCCTGGCAGGCTCCAGGCTCAGGCTCAGTTTGCCATTGTATATTTCTGCTCTGTTTCCAGACTTCAGAAGCCTACCCTGTAGCCTAAGCCAGCAAGGCCTTCTTGTTCCTTTGTGTTCCCACCTCCAAGGCTGTACTGGCTGAGCAGAGATGGCAGCCCTGCCTCAACAGACTTTCAAACTATACCAACGAGCCTGATGAGCTGTACATTAGCGACGTTAGTGAGAGAATGAACTGATTTGAAGCCTTCAAAGGCTTTACATCCTCCCGTTTGTTGGAAATCCATCTAAGGATTACACACTTAATTTATTCCAGGCCCATTGTGTTTTACAAACAGCCTTGAGGGATCTAATGTACTAGTTATCTCAGATCTTCATTGCTATTACAGAGAAATTGGCCACCTCAGCACTATGGATTCGGAACCTGAGCCATGACCTCCTGCTGCAGAGCAATCCCCTCCCCGAGGCATGCAGCATCGCTGGCGTGTCCTCCCATGCTCCAGCTGTAAGGCTGGTAAGACTCAGCCATGGTATATCCAGACAGAAGACTATATTCCACCTGGCTCCTGAGCCCCTGGTCACCCAGGACCCCACATTCTAGTAGGAATACAGCCAGCCCCCTCTTTCCCCTCCCATTGTCTGGCCTAGCCTGTGCCTGCCCTTCTCTGCCCTGCGGTTTGTACCTTAGCCCTCCTTGGAGCACACTCACTCAAGCCCTCCCCCCCCCCCGGCACCCCTGTTCTCCCCCTCTTCTGCTGACTTAGCACTCACAGCTTAGCCTTTGGGGACTGTCATGGGAATTGTTTGGTCTCTATTTAATACAAGTTAAAGAGCCTTGATACCTAAAATTAGGTGATGCATCACATGCACCCATTTGTCCTCCTTCCTACCACGAGCCTTCAGATACGGTCAAACGTGTCTCTGCAGTAATAGCCACTCCATTTTTCAAATGATAAAATCAAGGCCTAGAGATGTAATACAGCCCATCTACTGAGAAGTTGAGATTTGGACTATTTATGGGGCAAAACATTTCCTGGAGAGATGCAGCATGCGCATACACACACACACACACGTGCAACCAAAATACAGATACTGCTGAACTCCAACGTGATGCAACAATATTTTATTGGGATTACTTAACAGAAGCAGAAATGACTCAACGGCAGCTGCATCAGCAAAGCTCTCACCCCTGCCTGGGTACCAGCGCACAGAGCTGGGAGCCCGGAGCCCACTGCACAGCCTGCAGGCAGCTCAGCTGGTTGAAGAGTGTCCCTTCCAGGCGCCTTACTTGCTCTAAACCTCTCCCAGACAGCTGTTCTAGTCTCGGAAGACCTCTTTGCAGATTTGCTTGCCTGAGAATCTTCTTGCCAGCTTAGCTTCCTTCACTCTGACAGGGAGTGGCCTAGTGAGTCTGCTTAGTTTCAGGAACTTCCTGAAGCTATGTTGAGTTGTTTTCCTTCCTGTTTGAGGGCTTCCTGCAGGATGGAATGTTTCAGTCTTAGAGGAAGCTGTTATACAACAATCCCCAATACCTGCAAATTTGTGACTATTTTCTATTATGACTAATAGGATACAGATGTTTGCTTTGTCCAGATACCCAATGTGCTATATTAGAAAGGCACCTACTTCAGTAGGTGGGATATAACATCACCGTGTTCCCCCAACGTCCACGAAAGACTTTCTTTGGGGGGTAATTATGTGTGTGTATGTGTGAGCCTATGTATTTATCTGCACGTGAAACCTGAAATGGAAGCTAGATGTTTTTCTTTGATCACTTTGTTATCTGCCTCTTTTGTTTTGTTGACACGGAGTCTCATCTGGGCTGGCTACCTACAATGCAGTGTCCTGCTACCTTGTCACACAGCACTTTGGACATAGCGCTGTATCCACCGATAAGTGATTAATACTTATGGCTTGATAGCAATTTAAGCTTCTTCAGTATAGCAGTAGAATTACAAAGCTTCCAGGAGGAGCAGAGCTGGTGGTACACACCTTTTGTCCTCATACTCCTGAGGCAGAGGCGGGCAGATCTCAGTCATTTCAAAGCCATCCTGGTCTACATAGAGCGTAACAGAACAGCCAGGACTATGCAATGAGAAGCTGTCTCTAAAAACAAGGAAGGAAGGAGGGAGGAAGGAGGAAGGGAGAGAGGGAGGGAGGGAGTCCTCCCCAAGAGCAGTCTGCAAAGCCATGCTGCTGGAATCCTACATGAATGGTCCTCAGGACCAACTCCCATTTAGTGAGTGATCTCAAGCTAGCTTATCTGCAAAACCAAGTGTGAGCTTCAAGGAAAACTCTTGCCTCCTAAACCCTGCAAGTATCAGGATGCAGAATCAGTTTTGCTTCCTCATGATGCAAACACCCAGAGAATCCACACCTCTGCAACCCACACCGTCCATGTGCTCTGATTAGACTATGGGTGTTCTCAAGGCCACACATCTCCAGAGCACTTCTGTGAGTGGATACTGACTTGAAGTACCCCGTCTGTCCTCACTGCCTCTCCTCCATCAATGACTGGGCATTTCTTGTGCATGGTGCTGTAAGTCAACAGGGGAAATTTGCTAATTGCCAAGTTGTCCCTTGGAGAGGGCTTTCCTTCCTTCCTTCCTTCCTTCCTTCCTTCCTTCCTTCCTTCGTTCCTTCCTTCCTTCGTTCCTTCCTCCGTCTGCTCCTTGAGTCTTGAGCTCCTTGCTCCCCTTTCAGGCGGCGTCCTGCCTGGGTAGGGACTTCTCTGTTTCTCGTCCCTACCTCTTTATGGGGAAGATGTCCAGGAACCCTGGCCAGAATCTGTAAATTTATCACCTTGGTAATGACAGCAAGCCTCATGCTGAGTGAATTCTGCAATCTCCCTCAGCTACTCCTTTGCCAAAACTCATGGAGCTGCGAGACCCTGCCCATTGGAGAGACTGCTAGCGTTGCTTGAAGAATGCCTCTGCTGGCAAGTGTAATTAGGTATCAGCCAGAAGGCTATTTTTGGAAGCTTGTTTAGGGATCTGGCCCTCCCTCCATATGTCATATGGTGGAGGATGTCCGTCAATTCACCAAAATCGAGCATTGGGGATTACATTTTACAACCGCTTTTATCAATATGTGATATTATAAACCCTGCATGTTTTCATCCCTTAGGGGTGCTTTATTCTGAGTGCACGTGTATATTTGTAGCATTTAGAGAATTCTAAGACCTGGTAAAAATTTTCCCTTTTTATTTACATGAGCCATCCAGACCCTGTGGGAAATCCTTAACTCTCCCATTCTGCAGAAGGCCTGACCCACCCCACTGCAGGACTGGGGAGCCCGTCATTAAGTGGGAAGCAGGACAACTAGAGACAAACAAGGACAGACACTGCTACTGGGGAAGGGCCAGGGCTGGGAGGAGCTTTACCAGGGAGGGACACTTGTCAGGAATACAGGGAGAGGGCCATTCGTCAGAACACTGGGAGACAGTTTCCCTGGGAGGGACAGAGGGCTTCAAAGTAGGGCTTCCTTTTTTATTCTTTAAAATCATAATTGCAATATTTTGTTCCCTCCTGTTATTCCCATCTTTCAAATTCATGCCCCTGTTTTATTTAGTTATACATAATTCTTAAATACATAAATACAAACTGCTCAATCCATATAATGTTACTTGTATGTATGTTTTCAGGGATGGCCTTTTAGGGTGGATAACCAATTGGTATGCTTGAAATCCCCAAACTCTAAGGTAGAGATGGGCAGACCACTGAGGCTCTTGGCCAGCCAGCCTAGCCACAGCAGTGAATGTCAGGTTCGGTGAGAGACCCTGTCTTTTAAGATATGTTGGAAAGCGATCGAAGGAGACATTCAAAGTTTACCGTCTTCCACATGTCCCAGCCACATGTGTATGTATAACCCCCCCCCACACACACACACATACACACAAATGTATTTGAGAGCAATTTTGATGTACATATGATTTTTGCCTTTATTTAAAACAAAATCAAATTTACATGCTAATGAGACAGATACGATAGGGAAATAAGTCTCACCTAGGTATATTAAACTTCAGGGTAAAAAGCATCTCCAGCATTTTCCATAGTGATGAACATTTTGATTTATGATCATCAGTATCGAGAATGTGGCTTCCTGTAAGCACACAGTACAAAGCCATAGAACTATGTTTAGGGCCATTACAGAAACTGCTGCAGGTTCTGTCCTAATACCAATCTAAAAGTCATTTAATGGTATTCAAATGAAACATATGTCAACTTTTTAAAGCAAATGTCCTAACACAATACAATTCAAAGAAGTGTTACTTTGATACTTACATGTTGGTGAATAATGTGGGAAAGCATTTTGAAGAATCTTTATTTTCCATTATTAAGCCATTATGCTTAAGAGAAGAAAGTCTCGTATGCAATATGAAGAATGCAGCAATTCATAACAAGCCAGGTTTCCTCCCAGCTTACCCCAACACACTCCCAATGTTCCACCCTTCCCTGCTTAGAACTAGGGAGTAGTTATTGCTCATGCCCGTCCTTGGCTCGCTGTCTGTCTGTGTATAACCTTCTGCAGCAAAGAAATATAGAAGGCAAAGAACAGCCAGGCAGGTATTCCAGGCCTTCACCCTAGGTCATCATTTCTCAACCCGTGGATCGTGACTCCTTTGGGGGTTGAACAACCAATTCAAAGAGATTGTATATCAAATATTTACAATTCATAACAATAGCAAAATGACAGTTTTGAAGTAGTAGGGAATATAATTTTATGGTTGGGGTCACCACAACATGAGAACCTGGATTATTGGGAACTGCTTCTGGAAGGTTGATTATGGATCTAGAAGCAATGCTCCACCCCAGAGAGCACCCAGAAGTGAAGATCTGACAATGCTTAACCTGGGGAACAGCCAAATCAGGGAATTGTGGCACCCTCTGACATGAAGGGACAGCCAAATCAGAGAAATGTGGCCCCTCTGACCACAGCCAAATCAGGGAAATGTGGCCCCTGTGACCTGGAGGACAGCCAAATCAGAGAAATGTGGCCCCTGTGACCTGGAGGACAGCCAAATCAGAGAAATGTGGCCCCTCTGACCACAGCCAAATCAGGGAAATGTGGCACCTCTGACCACAGCCAAATCAGGGAAATGTGGCCCCTCTGACATGGAGGAACAGCCAAATCAGGGAAATGTGGCCCCTGTGACCACAGCCAAATCAGAGAAATGTGGCCCCTGTGACCTGGAGGACAGCCAAATCAGAGAAATGTGGCCCCTCTGACCACAGCCAAATCAGGGAAATGTGGCCCCTCTGATATGAAGGTTTTGCTCTGTCACCCAGAAATAACCCACCCCAGACTGAAGGGTTGCAGGTGTGGGCTCCACACGCATAATTTATTCTGTCCAGCCTCACTGTGACACTGCCTGGGAAAAGGGTCTAGCTCATTCTTTAGGAAGGGTTTTTAAGGATTCTCAATTGGAATTAAGCTGAGTTCTGTCATCCTTCTACATCCCTTTGTCACCCCGGACAGTGTCCCGTGAAGACCTCATTGTCTGCCCATCCTCACCTTGGAACTGTATGTTCCTTATGTGCACAAAGAAATACGAGAGACAGGAGCAGCAAGGCTCCCAGGCTCCCGCAGGTCTGGATCACAGTTCCCACTGGGGACATTCAGTGGACAGCACTGAGACTTAATGAGTGTGTTGAGGCCCAGGACACACACTAACACCTCAAGGCCCCAACCTTGGGATTTTAGACATAGAGGAAGCCTAAAGTCACTGAGTCCCAGATCCTTCAAGGATAGGAATTTGTGCTCTAACCACCCGTGGGATGCTCTTGCCAGATGCCTTGGAGAGGTGCTTGTGGCTGGCCTGGGAGACGGAAGCTGCCTGAGAACACTCAGTCCATCTGTGGGCAGTAACCCTGTGAACTGTTTCCTTCTCATATCAAATCCCCAAGCTGGCATTCCTACAGCTTCACTTCCATACCCACCCACTCCCAACTGGACAGAATAAAGCATCCGCACATTACTGCTCAGTTAAGTTGTCCAGGAACTCATCAGTCCAGTGCTTCCATCAAAATATCTCCGGTTAGCTCAGCTCTCTCTCTCTCTCTCTCTCTCTCCCTCTCTCTCTATCTATCTCTGTCTCTCTCTGTCTCTCTCATCTATCTCTTTCTATCTCTGTGTCTCTGTCTCTTGCTCTCTCTCTCTCTCTCTCTCTCTCTCTCTCTCTCTCTCTCTCTGTTTCTCTACAGAGGTTGGTGATGGGTTGTCTTTTTCAGTCATTTTTGCCACTATGTTTTTGAGGCAGGGTCTCTCGCTGAATCTGGAGCTCACATTCAGCCAGCCTGGCTGGCCAGAAAGCTGCAGAGAGTTCCGGTCTCTGCGTCCCCATTGCTGGGGTTACAGGCACAGGGCACTATGACCAGCTTTTCACGTGGCTTCTGAGTATGGTGTTTGTTTGGTGAACACTTCGGCAACTGGTCTATCTCCTCCCCTCTTCTGAAGTTTCCTGTTTTGCTGATGTTTCCTATGACGGTGGGGGGCACCCAGAGCAAATGGCATAGTGTGAACCCCGTCCCACGGAGCTCTACAACACTCACTGACCTGCATTTACACACTGTGTCACCCCGCTAGCGTGACCCAGAATTGTGTGTGCCTCAAAAGCAGTGATGGGCTTTTCATACAGCTTTAAAATGAAAGACGCAGGTTGCAGAAAGGGACTCAGACATAATTAAAAGACGGCATCCTCTCTCCTCCTTCACTAATAATAGAATTACTTAAGAGACCAGGGCCCCAGCAAAGTTTATGAATGACAGGTTAGATAATTAAACCAAAAGATGGCTGGCCCCAGGGTAAAATCTATGAGGTACACCTACACCCACCTCTGCAGTCTCCTCCCAGCACTGCCTGGGGTTTGGAAGGGCTCTCAGGAGAAGCTCTACCTGCCCGTATCTCCCCCAACGCTGGACTTCTGTCTCAGTTTGCCCGGTGCTTCGGAGGTGAGATCTTCTTGCAGCTTGTTGGAAACTCACTGGTGGTTTTGCTTTGTGTCTCTGGCAGGTCAGCTAAAGGACGCCATCACCCAGCGGCACCTACAGCAAGTAGCTCTTGGTGAGTATGCAGTAGAGCCCTCAGAATAAAGAGGGGTTTCCGTGCAGAGCCCTCAGAACAAAGGTGGGTGTGTGCTGGAGAGCCCTCAGAATGAAGAGGGGTTACACTTCAGAGCCCTTGGGATGAAGGGGGATGTGTGGATACATGAGCTTTCTTGTCAGGACCACCAACTCACAAATCATGACATAGAGACTTATTATTAATTATGAAAGTTTGGCTTTAGATTAGGTTTGTTCCTAACTAGTTCTTATAACTTAAATTAACCCATATTTTAAATCTGTGTTCTTTCATGTGGTTCAGTTATCTTTACTCTGTGTTGCCCATCCTGTTCCTCTGCATCTGGCTGGTGACTATACCTTTCTTCTTCCCAGAGCGCTCTCTGTCCAGAAGTCCCGCCTAGCTATTTGCCACTTAGCTTTTCATTAAACCAACCACAGTGGCGTATCTTCACACAGTATAAAGGAATATTCCACAGCAGGGATGTATGCTGTAGGTCCCTTGGAATAAATAGGGAGTAGTGCAAGCTAACCCAGATAAATGACAAGCCCTCACCACCCTGGAAGTTGAAGGAAGGCAAGGATTGGAGTCTGCATACCTCCTCTGGGATAACCAGCTCCCCAACCTATCTTCTTACCCAGGGCTGTTACTGATTGACTTTCTCGCTGCTTCATTATTCTCCCAAGCTCTCCCATCCTGTCCCACCCTGCCCCTCAAAGTGCTATTCTGAGCCTTCTAGAGGCGGACTGATCAATCCTAACCATAGCAACCTGTGGCAAAAACCAGCAACCCATCAGTGCCTGTGGCCTTGTGGGAAGCAGCTCTTTTCATCACCATCATATTCACAAGAGGCCAGGTCATCCTCCAGATGGGGGAGGTTCGGTGGTCTGCCTGTGGTCACACGGCTGGTGCTGACTGGAACCCCAGGTCCGTCTGCGCATTCCCATGACTCCTAGCCTACAGCAATGGTTGACTCCCTTCAGTGCGCTGAGAATGTCAACAGTAAACTCACATGGTCGTGGTCCAAGGGGCCTTCGGTGGCAGACAGATGCAGAAAGTGTCCCTTTTGATATGGGACTCGAGCAAATCATCTGGAAGATAGTGTCACTCTCCGGAAACATTGGTGGAACAGATCTCTGGGGGGGGGGGGAAACACCTCACTTTCTTTCCAAACAGCCCCCCACACCTCATGCTAGCCTGTGTCCTGTAGTGACTCACAATTGAAGAAACCCAGTACCCAGGGCTAGTGGAAGGGAAATAGTACATAAAATTGCCATGAGCATAACCCAAATCAGTAATAATAACGGCCACGTGAAATGACAACTGGCGAGTCACAATGTCAGGGTACGTGTGTCCAGGCCACCTACCCAGGCTCTGAGCCTCCCACTGCCAGCCTTCGAAGGGTCACACTGTGCACTCCATTGCAGGCTTGGCATACCTCCAGCTGACATAGTCTTCCGGTGCCATCGTCTCAGGGAACCTAAGGAAGGAAGGGCAGCCTTGTTAGAAAGATTTGCCAGTTGACCTGGGCCATGCGCCCTGCCCTGTGCTCACCCCGGGCATGTCGCTGGGGCAGAGTCTTCCCTCCTGTCCCTCACGCGGGTCCTTCTCTATCTTCCATATTGCTGACTCATTAGAAGTAGCGCCAAAGCAGAAAGGCCACTCAATCCAGAGGTGATTGTCACTTTGGCCCCGGGGAAGCATGCCCACAGCAGGCAAAGTATGACCGTTGAAAGCAAGGGCTACTCTGTCCCCTCTGCTCCCCAGCCCATAACCTCCCAGGTCTGGTCCCTCCCCACTGCGACAGGCACCCTCAGGACCTTGCTGCATGTTCTCCAAAATCATGCGCCTTAATTCTTCTGCCTGCCTGAGGCTGTCTACACTGCACAGGTATCAGGGTCAGCAAGGCCAGATGTCCTGAGGCAGCCATCAGCAAACTTCAAAGGAAAGGCACATGGGCAGAAGTCTAATTAAGAGCTCCATGTATTTTAAAAGCATATTATCCCAATTAGATACGAGGTGTTAACATCTCCCAGCTGCCCACTTTAGGGACTTGACTGCATCGCTGTCCTGGAGCCTTAGGCAGCTGTCTAATGTCTGCGGCCCCACGTGACCCCAGTAGAAGGGTTCTTGTCTGTGAAGGAGACTTTGTCCTCTGCCCTCACACTGCAGCTGGCTCGTACGTCAGGCTAGGAAGGAGGGCTTCTGAGTAGCCTCTGTACGTTGGTGTGGTCTGCGGTCCTGTCATTCTGGTTTCCAGTGCGAGAATTAGGCAGTGAGCAGCCAGGCAGCGTGGGCTTCACTGTCTTTGGTGTGTACTCCCTCTGCCTCTGCCTCGCCCTTTGGTTTAGGCCTGACTCACTAGACTTCTGTGTGTCGCTGGGTTTCTATGGAGGGCGGTTGAGTTACTGGTTGGGAGTACCCTGGGCACCAACCAAATCTAAAGCGGGAAAGGTTGGCCCACACATTCAGGATAAGAACACATCTCTATATGTAAACGGATCAGTGTCCAAGGAAAGTCATATGAAGACAACCCCATATCCCAAGGAACATAGATTTAGGGGTGATGTGAGAGGCGCCATTTGGAAGAGATCATTGCCTTGGTGAGGGAAAGCCAGGGGTGTGCCGGAGCTGGCTCCACCGTCACAGGAACTGGCTGTCAATGTGTCGGGAATGTGGGGTGCTGTTATTCAACACAGCTGATGTTGAAAATCAAATTATGTAAGTTTATAGATTCATTATATTTTAAAACAGACCCTTAAGTGTCGTCCTTTGCTAATGTGTGCTAATGTGTGCAGTTATCTGTGGCTGTCATACCTACCTCTGTGGTGGTGGTGGGGTCTGCATAGTGCATGTCACTCTCTGTTTCCCCGAGTCCACCTTTTGACATCACACAGCAGCTTGAAGGGAGAATTTACATCAGGGGAATGGGCAAATCTTCTAAACAAGGGCTTCTCCGCACGTGGCTGCCTTTGCTAGCACAGCACTGGCATACAGACAAGCACACCATGGAGCCAGCTGTGTGTGTGTGTGTGTGTGTGTGTGTGTGTGTGTAAACATGTGTGTGCTCAGGGTTTTCTCCTCCCTCTCCTGGCTACAAACACAGATTATGGCCCTCTTTTTAAACCTACCCAAACTGTATCGGCAACTCAAACTCCCTCAGCGCCTCGGTCCTTTGAAAACCAGTGGACAAGGAAACACATGAAGATTTGACATGTTATCGGACAGCACTGAGGCCTGTGAGCCTGAGGGATGCAGGGGTGGCCCTGAAGAGACACGCCAGTGGCCACTTGTCAGACCATCAAGAACAGGCGTGGCTGAGGGGAGAACTGGCGTGGGAATAAATGCTGTAGAGTTATTTCAACGCAGGCACAATTGGAGAGTTGAGAGTCTGTCACACGTCTCACTTTAATTCTTCTTCAATACTCACAAAACCCCCGGGAGGTAAATACTTCTCTAGGCCTCCAGAATCAGACACAGGACAACACAGCCGGTATAGGATGGACCTGGGAAACAATGCCCATGTTTGGGCAGGCCTGCTCTGTTTCCAGGCCCTATTGGGGACCCTGCTGATCCCCATGTTACAGCTAAGACCCGGAGTGGTTAGTGGTTACAGTCACATAACCAAATAGCCTACGTGATTCAGGCTCTGCCAGCTGCCACACCGCACTACCCTACACACTTTGCCTGGCATCCTGGTATCCATACAGGGGCACAGAACTAAAGCCTGCCCTCCCAGAATCTCCAGTCTAGGTAGAAAAAGAGGATGAGTACTAAGAAGAGGTCAGATTTGAGTCGTCAGAGTCAAAGCTGCCTATGTCTCCATCGACTGTCCTTTCCCTTGCATGTACGGAGCTAGCTCAGCCTTGACCCCCTCCAGGAAGACTCCCCTGGCCTCTTCCCCCCTCCTCACCCCAGCCTCTTCTCCCCGACCTCATTTTATAATACTATTATAATGACTAATAATTTCCAAGCTATTGTCCACATTAAAACATGAACTCCTTGAAAACTGGGTGTGGAGGAATTCAGCTGTGTGTCCCCAGCAGCCAGCATAAACAGTAAATAGGCCAGATCAATGGGCCAATGAATGCTTCCCCAGACGGCTTCCAGACCCACACATCTTGCAAAAGTACAATGAGACATTTGAACATAAAATAAAATAAGTCCATTTAAAAGAAGTAGAAGGAGTAAGTGCTTTTGGACCCGACGGCTGAGCAATTACACACACGGGCAATAAATCTGGCTCTCCCTTGTCTAGCCACAGAGGAAAAAAAAAGAAGCACCCAGAATTCCCGAGTTTTCATTTTCTGACAGCAAGGAGCGCACTAACTAATTTATCTGCAGAAATAGAATTTCTTCCTGGAACTAAACACAAGGCAGAATTTATCGTGCGGATCCTCGTGTAAAGGACCAGGAATGACGTCTTCAACGGCAGTTTCACAAAAGACATCCCAGTGTTGTTCGACCCAGTGATTCTCGTATCGACCTTCCACAAAAGCGAGAGGTCTGACATTAGAGCATACCTCACGGAGAATGTTCACGTGAGCAGCAGGGTAACCGGATCCAGGTAGTGAAAGCCTTCCATGGGGAATGCGCTGGCCAAGGCCGCACCTCTCCTCTTGAGCAACAGTGTTCTATGAAGGTGAAGGGTCACATTCCACTCAGGACCAAAACTCTAACAAGAACTGTGGTTGGAACTTAAAAACTGCAAGACGCTCCTAAAGGTGGCAAGAAGTCTGTCAGGTAAGAACAGCCCCCACAGCTTTGGGACATAGTTCAAGGAATGGTGTCTGGTGCCCATCACTGAGACCTCAGGGCAGGGCTGAAAGCTGAAGAGCTGGCAGGATCCAGAACCATAGGTATGACGTGGACTAAGGCTGAAGGTTTGGGGTGTGTGTGTATGTGTGTGTGTGTGTGTGTGTGTGTGTGTGTTGCACACTATACCCTGAGTTGGGCCTTCTCCTCCCCAAGCCAGGACAGTCAGGACAATCGAGCACATCCCATGATAACAAAGCCATGTACGGAGAGCAGGCCCACCCTCCCTGGAAGGCCCCTGCCTGTCCTACCCACCTCTTGGCTCCATATCTGAGCCAGCTTTCCTCACCAGCTTTGCTCAGGCCCTGGGGAATTTCCTGGTTGTCTGGACGCACCTGAATGATCCTGTCAGGAAAATTAGTGGAGCATCTGACACAGTCCAGGGAGCCCATGAAGACCAGACTCCACGAGAGCCGCCTGGTCCTTGGGATAGGTGGTCACATGGTTGCTTTGTCTCACCATTGTCCTGAGAGACTCGCAGTCTGGGACAGAGGCAGCCTATCAGAGAAGGAGGAGGAGGGGGCACACCGGTCCACACAGCCAGCCCCTGTGGAAGCAGCCCCCTGCCAGTGCGGTGGGCATGCCTCAACCACTGTTTCTCTGGTACAGTGATGAGGCGATCCGAAGATGCCATTGGCAGGTTCTAGAGACATCGGGGACCTCTTCAATTCTACTCCTCCAAATCCTCCCTTTGCCTTCCAGCCTCAGCAACAAGAGAGGCCCTTGGATCATCACTAGCCTGGTGTGAGCTCTTGAAGGCCACTCCCCAAGCCCCACATAGGGCCTTAAGGAAGTGAAAAGGCCTCCTGGACTGTCCCCTGCCTCCTCCAGCTCTTCCTTCAAGAGCTTTGCTTCCTCAAGGGGTCCTGCAGTGACCCCTTGTGGCTCCTTGTTCTTCAGCGAGGCTGTGCTCTGGCTTGCCCTATTTGATCAAGCTCATCTGGGCACCACAAACCATGTCCTCATACTCTCCAGGCCTCACTGAGTGTGACTGAGGGTTTGAGACCAGCAGTCCACAGACACAGAGAAGCCCCGCTGCCTGAGGCATTGATCAACAGCTTCCCAGCAGTGAGGGACCAAGGGAGGAGGTGCACCCTCAGGGCCACTGGTAACAGTGGGCAGGGGACCCAGGGGGGTCCCCAAGCCCAGTGCAGGGTCCAGAGGGTCCCCAAGCCCAGTGCAGGGTCCAGGGGGTCCCCAAGCCCATAAGGGTCCAGGGGGTCCCCAAGCCCAGTGCAGGGTCCAGAGGGTCCCCAAGCCCAGTGCAGGGTCCAGGGGGGTCCCCAAGCCCAGTACAGGGTCCAGGGGGTCCCCAAGCCCAGTGCAGGGTCCAGAGTGGTCCCTAAGTCCAGTGCAGGGTCCAGGGGGTCCCCAAGCCCAGTGCAGGGTCCAGAGTGGTCCCTAAGTCCAGTGCAGGGTCCAGGGGGTCCCCAAGCCCAGTGCAGGGTCCAGAGTGGTCCCTAAGTCCAGTGCAGGGTCCAGAGGGTCACCAAGCCCATCAGGGTCCAGGGGGTCCCCAAGCCCAGTGCAGGGTCCAGGGGGGTCCCTAAGCCCATCAGGGTCCAGGGTGGTCCCTAAGCCCAGTGCAGGGTCCAGGGTGATCCCCAAGCCCATCAGGGTCTAGGATGATCCCCAAGCCCAGTTCAGGTCCCCTGGTGGTCCCCAAACCCAATTCAGACAGAACAACTTGTCTATTTGCTGTTAAACTTGTGTCTGAAGGAAGTGCCACAGATTTCTGCTGGTGACTTTGGTGAAAACGCTCTCAAGTTAGTCCACACTGCTCTTCCCGAGTCTTCTCTGCTCTGCACATCCCTCTATGAAGTGACATCCAGTCCCTTCCCCTGCCCCCATACATGGAGCATCTCTGTGCTGGTTCTGCTATTGCTGTGATAAACACCATGTCCAAGACAACTTGGGAAGGAGATCAAATCACCCTACAGATTAAAGTCTGTAATCAAAGGAAGCCAGAGCTCGAGCAGTAACTGAAGCAGGACCCCATGGGGGAACTCTGCTTCCTGGCTCCTTCCTATGGCTTGTTCATCCTGCTTCCTAAACAACCCAAGACCAGCTGCCCAGGTGGCTCAACCCACATGTGCTGGGCACTTCGGCCTTCAATCAACAATGAAGAAAATCCCCCACAGGTTTGCCTACAGGACAATCTAAGAGGTCCCTCCTCTCAGATGATTCTAGCTTGTGTCAAGGTGACAGAAAGCCCACCCAACCCATTTATTTCCTCTGCACTCAGCCCAATGATGAGCACACAGCCCTGGGTCCCCGCAGCATCCCTTGATATACCAGTGAGATGTATAGCATTACAGATTTGCCTTACAAATGTGCCAGGCAGCCTGGATTCCATTTTCATCTGTAAAATGAGATGTTTGTACCAGCACCCAGCACAGCCCCTGAGACTTAGCTGCATTCCCTGATGGCTCATGGCATGAACTAATGGCTTTCATGTTCTTTCCGGCCCTCAAGCACCAGAGCATGACCCCTGTGAATGCAGCTGTCCTTAGGACACATGTCACTGTGGTATGGACACATGGGAGATGCTGAATCGACTACAGATCATCTACCTTCTGGAAACAAGTGGCAGGGATGTTGATTCCTTGGAATTTCAAAGAATGGGAAGGAAACAACATCCCCAGATGAGATGACATCTGAAAGCTTTCAAAAAGCAGCCAGGGAATTCTGAGACCCTTGTGTGGATTCCAGTCCACAGTTGTGTGTGAGAATATAGGATGAAGGATAGTGACCGTGGTCCACAGTTGAATTTCCAGGCTCAAGATGAAGGCTGGGATGAGGAGGCTGTGGCTTCAGTCTCCTGCATCCATCCAGATGTCCTTCCAAGAACTGTAGGGAAGGAATTGGGACTGGGTGTCCTGGCACCAGTCCTTAGCTGCAGTGTCTCTCAAAGGAGAAGGCACTCACCCTGGGTCCTGGCCAGGGCTCTCAGGACAGAGGCGCAAGCCTATAGAGGCCGATACATGGGAGGAAGCTGGTTAGGGGAGCCTGGTTTGGAAGGCAGAGGGGTCACGTGATCTGCAGTCCTCCGGCAAGCAGGAGACTCGGGAAAGCTGAATGCTGTGGTACCCTCCCACACCAGTGCTGTGAGTTCTGGCCTAAGTTTTAACATCTGAGAAGCGCAAGCGCTGATGAACATGGGGAGGTGGTCGATGCCTCCATCAAAGCACAGAGACCAAGTTAGCCTGACAGATTCAGTGACGCCCACCCACATTGATGAGGATGGCCATTCTCTCCTCAGTTCACATGGGAACACCTTCACAGACTCACAGGGAAGTGATACTTGACAGACTCTGTGGGCATCCCTTGGCCCAGTCACGTTGACCATCTTACCTCGGGATCGGAAGCAAAACAGGATGCATGGCGCCTCTGCCACCTTGTGTCCTTGGTCCGTAGCCCTCCTGATCGTCCAACTTTCCTCGTCCCTAGGGGACAGACAAGTATGGACTCCAGAGCTGGCCTGCACTTCAAACGATGTGTGCGTGCTGTAGGCATGGACACAGCAGATGCTCAGTAAATCGTGATGAGCTCTGACAATGGTGGCAGGGAACAAAAAGAGCCCAATGTCCTGGCAGTGGGCACAGCCAGCCCTCACACTGAGCCAACAATGGCTCGGAGCCATCAGCACCAATGGCACCACCATCAAAGTTGGTGAAGTCACCACATCTGCTCAGGACACCAATCTGCTTCCTTGCAGAGATGCTGCGGAGCCTGGTGAACGGGCTGTCTTGTCCTCTGAGCACTGCGCTGCTCGTGACCGGGCTGATAGTTACGAGTGCCATCTTTTCCGCCGACAGAGACCTCATATGTGTGCATTTGGATTAATTAGACATTTAACCAAGCATATAGAAGACAAAACACTAGCCTCTTGACTTCGTCTTCTAGCCTAGAACGTGTTACAGCTGCCTCTTCCATATGTCTATTCTGCCCTTACACATTAAAAAAAAAAACAACCCATTTGTGATGGACAGATACAAGCCCAAGAATGCCCTGCCCATGTGTTACGGAGCCAGGAAAAACTCTCTCAAGGCCCCCAAAGAGTTGATAAAAAATAGTGATGTCTATTCAGGGAGCCATGAGGAAGCTGTTGTGAAAGTTTCGGCACTTACCCAGAACATGTGACATAGAAGTGCTTCCAGTTACGAGGTTTGGGGACAGCAGGACCTTTCCACAGAGCAGCATCTATTCAGGGGGAGGGGAGGAAGGTCAAAAGAGAGAAAGAGGAAAGGTAGAGGTGCTCAAGAAAGTGCTTTGTGATTTGTTTCCCAATCTTTGTATGTGTGTATCTGTATGCATGAATGTTATGTGCCTGTGTGTGTGAGCAGGCACGTCCCTGGCATATGCATGCTACAGGACATGCCACAATGCATGTGTGGAGGGCAGAGAATAACCTCAGGTGTTTGGGTCTCCTCTTTCCACCTTGTTTGATGCAAGGTCTCTTGTTTGCTACTGCACTCACAAGATCAGCTCACCATGCACTCACCAGGCTAACTCACCCATGCACTGACCAGGCCAGCTCACCCATGCACTGACCAGGCCAGCTCACCCATGCACTGACCAGGCCAGCTCACCCATGCACTGACCAGGCCAGCTCACCCATGCGCTCACCAGGCCAGCTCACCCATGCACTGACCAGGCCAGCTCACCCATGCACTGACCAGGCCAGCTCACCCATGCGCTCAACAGGCTAGCTCACCCATGCACTGACCAGGCCAGCTCACCCATGCACTGACCAGGCCAGCTCACCCATGCGCTCAACAGGCTAGCTCACCCATGCACTGACCAGGCCAGCTCACCCATGCACTGACCAGGCTAGCTCACCCATGCACTGACCAGGCCAGCTCACCCATGTACTGACCAGGCCAGCTCACCCATGCACTCACCAGGCTAGCTCATCCATAATCTTCCGGGGATCCCCCTGTCTCAGCCTCCCAGCAGGAGTTCTGGGTTTAAAGGTGTGAGCTCCCACATGCTGCTTTCTGTGGTTCTGGGGATCTGAACTCAGGTCCTCTCACTCACATAGCATGTGCTTTAGCCACCTGAGCCATCTCGCCAGCTCTGCTCTTTTTAAAATTAGATCTTTGGGAATTTCACAGGTTTTGGCTGTATTCACGCCCCCCCCACTCCTCCCAGACCCACCCGCTCCCCTACCCACCCAACTTTATGGCCTTTTTTTCCTTTTCCCACCTGTCACATTTGTGGCCTTCCGCTGCTCTGTGGCCCTTAAGGGACATTACACATACAGTGTCGGAATTCCGACATCTGTGGGGAGCTGTGGGAAAGAGTGGCTGCTGCAGGCTGCAGGAAGGCTCCCACCCACTCGGTAATGGTTTATGGAAACGATATCAAATGGTGTAGAGTTTCCCAAATACGGAGGTGACACAGACCATGCTTTGAGCTGTGTTGAAATGGTTTCTGGTAATCCCCAGAGCTCAATGAAGGATTAGGCCACAAGGGTTCAGAACTCAAACAGAAATTACCGTTTTTTGTGGACCCGCCATGATGGTTGACTTGACAAGAAGGGGAGGGTCCCAGTCCTATTGAAAATCATCTTAATTCTCCTCACTATGGCTATGACCAGATCACCTCACTTAAAGGTAAAAGCATAAATGCACAAGTTCTTATTTTTTGCCTCCAAGCATGAGGTCATTTCTATAGTGGGCTTAATAGTTGTAGAGAGCATGTCCAGCATGTCTAACGGCACAAGGTAATATACACGTGAATCTCTCTCTCTTTTCTCTCTCCCTCTCCCCCTCTCTCCCATGCTCATAGGAGGCCTTTCTTCTGTATCTCAACTAGAAACTGAGTGACTTCACAATTCAATTGGTCAGTGACTGTTCACAAAAAAAACAACAAAATTAAAATGGGCCATTCTGTTTAATTGCAGTTCTGGTAATTTGAATTTCTCTCAAAGATAAGACTTCTCTCTCTTAATCCTAGCTAAGGCCAACTGTGTCTGTGGTCAGCTTCTCTCTATTTCTCTAATTCCCTTACTTACTCCATCCAGTAAGGCTCCATCTCCTCAAGAAGGGGTTGGGAGGAAAGGTCAGTTGACACAGATGCCTCCTATCTGGTCCTCTTGTACCATGGTTGCGACCTGACTCTTCCTCCTTTGGGGTCTCTAGAGTTCCTCTGCCACACATCCTTGACTTGAGGGTGTGCACTTATTTGGACAATGCACCTGAAGTAGCCAGGGGTCGTGGCAAGGCGTAAATAGCAGTATTCATATTAGGAAGTGTGAAGAAGCTTGAATTAATTAAGGCCTGTTCATAAAGAACAGGTGAGTGTAGCAAAGTCACAGGGCCAACATAGCAACAAGGCAGGAGGCATTGTCAGCCCTAGGCACCAGGGTCACAAAGATTGAGCAGTAACTGGAACGTGACGGCAGGGACGGATGCATAGAAACCTTGGCATCTGACACACTGAAGCTTGAATGTGACTTTTGAGTCCTGAGCCTGCGTGGACATCTCCTCCTCAGTTGTCTGGACTTCTGTCTCCCTGCAGTAGCCACTGACTGACCCTAGGCAGGTCACCAGGCCAAGGAACCCACCTTTATACCAGCTAGTTCCTCAGGGTGACAGGGAGGGGCATAAGAGGTGAGCCGGAGAAGCGGACGGAATAGAAACAGACCTGTCACAAAGCTCCAGACAACAGTGGCCCGCTCCTTTACTTCTCCTGGGGTTCTGTCCCTCCCAGGGAGCCTTATTAAAAATGATCTTGGTCTCGTGGAGTTGCTAGAGGATCTCGGGTGTCCTGGAACCAGCTCACTCAAGTTCATTAGCGCCCCCTCTATATATCTCTTCCCAGTCAGAAAAAAAAAAAAAAAACCGCATGTGACTTGAAATCGCCCATGACTCTAGTGTTCGCTTCTCACTCAGGCACACTTGGACATGGAGTTCCCAGCAAGCTTCTTACTGGTCTCTTCCAAGCCCCACTGGCTGAGGAAGAGAGCATAACCCCATACATGCTTCCCTTGATTAAAAGGAAGATGTGGACTGGAGGAAAACGTCTAGTTGTTGTTGTTTGGCTTTTTGAGACAGGGTTTCTCTGTGTAGCAGCCCTGGCTGTCCTAGAACTTGCTTTATAGACCAGGCTGGCATTGAACTCACAGGGATGCACCTGCCTCTGCCTCCTGAGTGCAGGGATTAAAGGCATGCACCACCACTGTCTGGCTTGGAAAATGACTAGTTTTTTATTTTCAAAGTTTCTTCCAAGGACATAGGCTGTGGCCCTTGTCTGAGGTTATATGAGAGTCTGGGCTGTTTGGCCAATTACTCTCTGGCAACTACATTGCTCAAAGACCTGCATGTCCTGAGGACACGGCAGCCATGCTCCTGGGTCCAGCTGGGAAAGAGGGAACGGGTTCTCAGGATGTCCAGGTTCTCAGTTCTTACTGATTTCCTTCTGGGAAGCCACTATGACACAGCCATGTGGTAACTATGGCCCTGTGAATCTGAAAAGGCAGGAGAGAGTATTTTTAGATTTTATTTTTGTTATTTTTAATGATGTGCATGTATGCATGTCTGTGTGAGGGTATGTGTACATGAGTACAGCATCCAAGGAGGCCAGGAGATGGTGTCTAGAGTTACAGGTAGCTTGACTCAGAACTGAACTCCAGTCATCTGGGAGAGCAATGAGTGCTCTCAACCGCTGAGCCTGGAGGGAGGGTTATAAGGTATCCAGTGCTTTGAGAGAAGGGTTTTGTGGACATGAAGGGTTGTGGACAGAGAATCATGGACAGATTAGAGAAGCGTGGGAACTTCTGAGTATAGAAAGGTCTCTGAGCAGATGTGAGAGGGAGGGAGCTTCCAGTTGGGCATGGGCAACCATGAATCCAAGCACAAGCAGTTATGAAGCATACCTTTCCTGAGTATGGAATATTTGGAGAGTCTCCCTCTTGTTGCTGACTGACCGTGTGCACTCTGTAGGCCTCTCTGTGGCCCGCCTCCTCGGGGAACATGATGAGGAGCAGGAAGGGTATCATTCCAGCAGCCCCGAATAGAAGAGAGGAGAATTGTTCACACGGGGGGAGACCAGGAAGGGCTGTCTGGCCTGTGACTTTTCCCCCCTAAGATAGACATTAGTGCTTGTATTAAAGTGTCACCTTTCTCCTCTCAAAGATCATCTGTTCTCCTTAAGGTGTGGCAGGCAGTGTGTGCAGGGAATGTGGGGCAAGGATGATTGTGTCCCAGGAGCTGCCAGGCATGTGTCCACTGTCCTCTTCATCATGGCTGAAGTCCAGGCATGCCCTGTGCAGCTATGGGACTCCTCAAAGCCAGGACCAAGATGGATAATGGCACCAAGCATCGTCAGTATGATGAGTCCAGTTGACAATAAATGTGAGCCATTACCCAGGAAATGGTCTGATTGGGAAAGCCAGACGCTTGCTGACCACTGTGTTGATTGAGCCACTGGCAACATTAATCTCCATAAGAGTAGACACTTGGACTCCTCGGACAAGATGAGGCTAGGTGATCTATGGCTCTGCAAGGCAGTTTAGTCCAAGGAGACCCAGAGTGGGTGTTGAAAGAATTCACTGGGTAGCTAAGGAAATGCCTCATCGCCCTGACAGCCTGTCTGGTATGGGAAAACAACAAAGCCCACTGTCTCCTCCTATGCTGGGCCCCGGCCAGGTGACAGCCATGTTAGACCCCACAGCCTACGCTCTACAGAGGCCCAGAGGGTCCCTCTCAGCTTCACAACGTGGTTGGAATTGTCAGGTTGCTCCCAGGATTGGTCTGAATTGTGGCAGACCCCTGCCCATAGCCAGCGGGGAAGTTGCACATGCCCAGTGGGAGCTCAGCACACACAGGCTGTTGTACTTTGGTTAGTAAAGGAGTCTTTACAAGCCAGGCCCCGGGAAGAGACTAAGGCTTCCTTTTGGTCCTGCTGCAGATCTGAAAGTCATCCATGGCCAAAGGCACCACCCTCGCCCACTTAGGGTGAGTCAGTACAGATGTGAGGGAGCTGCCCGTGGCTCCCTTCATCACTGGAATTGCTTACAACCCCAGCTTTGAGACTAGACGGAGCCGGGTTCCCAGCCCAGCTCTGCTCATGAGCAGCATCCCCAAGGATACCACACCCCTCCTCAAGGCCGAGTCCCATCTGGAACAGGAGTTGTGAAGACTTCCTGAGATGACTCCCGTGAGTCACAGTTACAGCCACAAGTGGATAGCATTACACAGATTCCCAAATGAAGGCCCCGGTCAAGCAGCTCTGACCTCACAGAGCCTGTGTGTCCATTGCTGCAAATCCCTGAGCTTCATCACAGTGGCCCTCAGTATCTGCAGGGCCGGCTGGGGCCGTGAGGACACAGTCCCCCTCACACCATCCCTCGTGCAAGCCTGTTCGCCTCCAGAACTCCTGTACAGGTGAGGGGCTTGCAGTGAAAAGGACTAGAAGCCTTAGCCGGTTCCTCAACAAGGGTTGGCATGGGGACCTCCAGGGGACATGCTGACAAATCCAAACTCAGCATGTCTGGATCGGGGCCCAGCTGCCGCTGTGCTGACAATCTCCATAAGTGATTTCAGCGAGCACCCCGGTCGGAGCCACCGAAGCAGACAAATGAGATGTTGTGCAGTCCGGGCATCAGATAACTGTGTAGCATGCAGGGGTCGTGGAGATGGGAGCTGGAGGCCTCCCCATCAGAACCAGCTCAAGCAGAAGAGCTCCCATCATGGCTGGCATCCCAGCAATGGAAGGATTGGGTAACCCCACCCTCTGGCTTCCTGGTTTGCTACTCGGCTGTTTAGGGCTTCCTCCCTGTGTGACATCCAGATAGACAGCCACCAGGGTAAAGCGAAACCCTTTCTTCTTGTCCTTCTGTATTGTCTTGGAGCTGGCTGCTCATTATTGTGACCTCACAGGCCTCTCAGGGCTAACCCTCCTGTGCTACTGTCCAGCCTGCACTCTGTCTTTGAAAGAAAGGCTCCCCCAGACCGCCTGCCAGGTGACTGGGGTTCTGTCCATGGCCAGGGTCCCCGTGGGAACAAAGGCTTGCAAGCCCAAGTGTCCCTTTTCTCCCCCCTCTGCCCCCCTGTGTTTTCACTTGCCTCCATTTGACGCCCCAGCCCAGGCTTTCTCTTCACAGGGGCTGGCTCCTGGCTCCTGGTGGGTCACAATGCAGTCTACAAAGCAAACATCACCTTTGGCCTCAAGCCCATCTAGGACTATGTGTGTAGCTTGTGTCTCAGGGATGCTGTGCCTTCACCCCAGCTGCCCGGGGTCCCTGCTTTCCCAGACCTTTTCATCAAGTTTGGAGAACCCTGGCACCATCCCTCCATTAGCAGCTCTTCACTGCAGAACAACTCTGTCTCAGATGAGCTGTGAAGGACAAAATCAAGCCCCCCCCCCACTGTGCTCCCCTCAGCTCCCATGCAGCTCAACGCCAGCGTCCTTAACATGGCGTCCAGTGTACAGTTCTTGTTGCTCCTCAAAGGCGCCAAACAGGCTCGTGTGACTCTTTCCCGTGCTCCTCAGTCCCCTAATTTCTGCGGGTCTCTGCTCTGTCACCCCCTCCTCCAAGAGGTCACCCACGACATCACTCCATGCACTCTGGATTTCTGTCCAGCGTGGCCTCCCAGCCTACTGTATTATGCTGCAGACCTAATTTTGTTGTCGTTGACTGAGGTTCATCTCCATCACTAGAACTAACCCTTCTGGAATAGGGCGGGCCACAGTCAACACTGAAGAAACATTTCTTACAGACTAGTAATGGCACACAGTTGCTGTGCAAGTCTGACGAGCTGAGAGAACCAACCGACTCTACAAAGTTGTCCTCTGACTTTCACACACACACACCATGGCGTGTGTGCATGCACACTCTACATGAGCGCTCGTTGAGCAAGTGACGGGAGAACCAAGCTCCTGGGTAGCCCCGGGGCATTGCGCACTTCCCCTAGCCATGCTGATCCTTGGTCCACTCACTCAGTAAAACAGTAGAACCCGCTGTGGTGCTGATGATGAAGGAGGTGGCACACATTGGCCTGGACTCAAGGACTGGACCAGCAATAGCTGACATAAGCCTTTCGTTCTCGTGTCGGACACATTCAGAATGATCCCCTGGACATCACACACACACACACACACACACACACACACACACACACCTGAGGTGTACCCACAGAAGCCCCCACATACCGTGGAGTGAGGCAGGAGCCTGACCCCTGCAGAAGGACCATGAGTGCTTAGTGGGACTGAATCCCCTTCAAATAAACAGGGAATCCAGTGCGTCCTGTAGCAGCCTCTAAACAAGGCTCCAGGGAAAAGACGCAGGGAACAGGAAGGCCCTACTTCCCACAGCTAAAGTGCCTGTGACTTGGAGGTCAGGGAGGATCATGGGAAATTAAGACCAGCATTCAGCCTCTTAAGGCTGATAAAATGTTCCTACAGCATGACGGTGCCATCTTCAGCTGGGTTGACAGAAGATGCCTGCTCACCTAGCACAAGGAAGGAAGGGTAATTGGTTCTGCAAAGATAAAAGACAGACTAGTAGCCATTTAGCATGTGTGAGCATTCGTCAATGAAGTCCAGAGGAGGGGCCACGCGCTTAACAGAGGGCCACACAGGCCATGGTGGAGAGAGCTGGTGTGGACATCTTCCTCCATTCACACCTCTGCTTTGCCCATTCCTAGCTGCCATTATTATCTGTGTTGTTCATGGACACCCTAGACATGAAGTCTAACTGCAGGGAGTTGCTAGTGCCTTCCATGCATGGTTACTCTAAGGAGTTGGGGGTGTATGGAGGACCATGTGCCTAGTGAACTTGTCGGGACATTTCAGAGAGAGGCATTCAATAAATGGCCCGCATTAGTAACTCTCCTGCTACAGAAATAGACTGAGTTACTTGGGGTTTCTGGAGGGTGGTTTTGTGTGAACCAGGGTCTCCTATAACCCAGCTATGCAGCCTAGGATGGCCTCAAGTTTTTAATTCTTCTGCCTCAGCCTCCCTGTCCAACTGAGAACACGCACCTGGTGTGTGTGATGCTGGTGTGGGATGCACGCCACGGCACACACATGGAGGCAGAGGTTGGAAGCGAACTTGCCTTCTACCTTGATCAGGGGCAGGGCCCCTTTTTTTGTCATTTGATGCTGTGGAGGGCAGGCCTGCTGGACAGTGGGCCTCCAGCAACTCACCCACCTTCAGCTTGCATCCTACCCCAGGATGCACGCCACTGCACCAGCTTGCTGTGCCTCTGGGGATTCAAACTCAGGTCCTCCTGCTTTCATGGCAAGCACTTTACACACTGAGCCGTCCCCGGCCTGAAATTGTATATTTAAAAGCTGGAAGGAGCCCCTCTCCACCCTGCACCTCTCACGCTGGATGGACTGTTACACAAGGTCTCTGATTTTGAAATGAGATAATTGGGCAGTATCAAGGTCCCTGGACCTCCACTCAAGGAAATGGACAAGTAAGCCCGCCAGAGACTCCAGTCTCATGTTGTGTGGTGTTTCATATTTAAAGGGCCCTCCGAATAGAAAAGACGTTCTGCGCTGCTCCAAAAAGCCAGGTGGAGATGAAGGGGGACATTAGTGGGGACGGTCTCTGCTCAGAACCAGTGGAAATTGCTGGGGCCAGCGAAATATGTTCTCCTATACAGCATTGAACTGCGGGGCACTGCATGACTGTGCAGAAAGCAAATGATCGTTCCCCAGGGATGTTGGGTTGACAAGGTGGCTCAGTGGGTGAAACCTGTGACACAGGAACCTGGTTGGAAGTGGAAGGA
Organism: Phodopus roborovskii; assembly: GCF_943737965.1. Classification (NCBI taxonomy): domain Eukaryota; kingdom Metazoa; phylum Chordata; class Mammalia; order Rodentia; family Cricetidae; genus Phodopus; species Phodopus roborovskii. The sequence goes on along the minus strand of NW_026126586.1, from coordinate 3,463,192 downwards.
GAGAATGGACTCCATAAATGGATGCCAAGACACACACACACACACACACTTCCCACACACATGAATTCAGGACCCTGGCACCCACATAAATGGGAATCTGCACCCAGGATCTGGAAGTTAGCCCCAGGATTCAGCAGATTAGCCTCCTTAAGTCTCAGGAGTAATACAGGAATGATGCTTCCTCAAATAATTGCCATCAGGGTTAAATCTGATCTTGTTCAGGAAGCCCGTAGACTAGGGAACAGGGGCTGTGGGGAGTGGCTGGGAGAGCAGGATTGGGGGTGGGGGAGGCCTTCATTCTGTGACAGGGCCTTCACTATTGGGGGGGGGGAGGCTTGGTACCTTCCCTCTGGGCCGTGGCAGAGATGGAATGGGCTGGAGGATGGGTGGAGCTGGGAAGGTAGGTGAGGCCTTCACTTCCCTGGCTTTGTGATACCTCTGCGTTGACTAAGAAGCATTGCCCAATGGTTATCACCAAGACACCACTCAGAGGTTTAGCGGATGGGCTAGGAGGGTGCCTGGGGCTCCCCAGCTACAGCTACAGACAGGTTCCCATACAGAGGAGTCAGCCTCCCCTAGGCCCTAGGTTCTATCTCTGGTCACAGAGGATCAGATTCATATCACCTCAGTCAGCCTGAAAACCTCCGCCTCATATGGAGGTGGAGGACAAGGGCTAAGGTTCTGATCCTGGAGCAGCCGGCTGGGGCAGGCACAGGAAGGCGGGCAGAGCCACGCCCTCTTCTTGGTCTAGAAAGGGTTCTTTCCCCAGTGTGGAAATGCAATTGCCTCTTCCATATGGACCCCAGAGCTCATGGGTGCCGGGAAGAAGATGGGAGGCAGAAGGATCCCCTCCAGTGACGGAAGCCAAGCTCAGGCTGCCACCCAGAGGCTCCGGAAGGAACTCCCGGGACCCCTGTGTCTTTGGATGCCCTTGAACTCTGTTACTGGCCCCATCACATTTGTCCTTGTGCCTTTCTATAACCCACTGGCATCTTCCTCCTCCAGGAATCTCAGAGAATGCTGGCACACCCTCCATGCCTGACCTCCAGGAAGAGAAACTTCGATCACAGCTGGAGGAGGAAAAGACTAGGTGAGCTGTCCTTTGTTAGTGTTTGTTGTCACATGCATTCTGACCCCAACCCCCTTGGGCCTCCAGGACTACCTCCAACTTCCTCTTAGGAAATGGGTCCAGCCTGGAACCTCAAACAGTAGGGAAGCACCCTGTCCAAATGGCCACGGCTATTTAGAGCAGTGGTTCTCATCCTGTGGGGTGTGACACGTATCAGATGTCCCGCACATCAGATATTTACATTACAATTCATAACAGTAGCAAAATTGCAGTTCTGACGTAGCAACAAAATAGTTTTATGGTTGGGGGTCACCACAGCATGAAGAGCTGTGTTACAGGGTCGCAGTGTTAGGAAGGGTGAGAACCACTGCTCTGGAGGAACCATGGTGTGCTTCACCAAAGCTTACCCTGGGCCCAAAGTGATTTTCCTTACAGTGTGATGATATTTCCCCAGTCATGGTCATTCATTCCTTTATTCTCCATGCCACAGCTGGGATCCGGAGGTCCTGAACAAGTCACCTTCCTGCCACGAGCTACTGATGGCATCACTGCAACAGCTTCCCAGCACATGCAAAAGCACACATGCACACGCACAATGCACATGCACACACATGCATGCGAGCACACACGTGCACGTACACAGAGGCATACATGTACACACACATGCAGGCACATACACATGAACACATGCACACACAAGCACACAGGCATGCAAATGAAGTCACACATAAATGCTCATGCACACACAGGCACATGATGACACACACACACAGGCACATGGTCACATACACGCACGCGCATGCACGCACGCATGCACAGAGACTTACATGTACACACACATGCAGGCACATACACATGAACACAGGCACACGTGCACACACACAGGCAAACACACATGCACACATGCATACGTGCAAATGAAGGCACACACATGCTCACAGCCACACACGCACACACGCACACACGCGCACGCACGCACACTGGCAATGCCAGCACCTGGCACTGCACTCCCTCACAGCTTCCCAGCAAAGGCTGAAGCGTGACCCACACCTGTGTGCTGTCACCCACATTAGTATTTTCCTTAGTTGTCATCTGCCCCTCGATGTGTTAGTGCTCTCTCCATTGCCATGAAAAGCAGTAGAAAACACAGCTCAAGGAAGGAGGAGTTTATTTGTGCTCACAGTCTAAGGGAAGAAGGCATGGGCAGGCACACGAGGCTGCTGCTTACTCAGAGATGGTTGCTGGCGCTCAGTTTGCCCAGTCTTCTTGTTCCATTCAGTCCATGTGTTGGTGCTGATGCTGCCAGTATTCAGGGTCCACCAGCTCTGCTCAGTGAAACCTCTCTGGAAACACCCTCTGGGTACCGACAGAGGTGTGCCTCCTAGGTGACTCAGAATCTAGCCAAGCTGACAGTGAAGATAACCGCCACACTTGTCCTGAGTGCATGCCCAATGAAAGGGAGCTCTCTTTCTTGGGGAAGATTCCCCAAGTGCCTGCTGACCAAAAAATGACCCACTTTGATCTTTCTGCTGGGTTCAACACCCGGTGTCGTGTTCTAGTCTTGGCAGACCCCTCTTGGTCCCCCGCTGAGCACCAGGGCAGCTCTGCCAGGCTTCTGAGGCCTGCTTCATTTACAGCCCCTTCCTGTGCTGGTGACTTCTCTGGTCCCACTGTAGGTACAAAGCGACGTTCACGCGCCTGAAAGCCCTCAAGGTGGAGATTGAACATCTACAGCTGCTCATGGACAAAGCCAAGATGAAGCTGCAGAAGGAGTTCCAAGTCTGGTGGGCCGAGGAGGCCAGCAATCTACAGGTGTGCTGCGGGAACACCAGTCATGCACAGATGGTGGCTTCCGGGAGACGGGGAAGTGAGGGCTTCAAACTTCAGACCTATGAGCGCTGGGCCTGGCCCAGGAAACCAAGTGGCAGGGACACACGGTCAGGAGCCAGTGTCTCCTCCAGGGCCTCCATGGCCTGACCGGTGGGAGACGACTCCAGAACAGTGATTGTATCTCCATTGCGTCATCTAAGATATGTGGAGGTGTCATTTGACATTCATTCTCTTTCTTCCCTTCCCTGATAGTTTGTTCTTTCTTTCTTTGAGGCCGTGTCTCTCTGTGAAGACCAGGCTGGCTTTGAACTCAAAGGCCTTCCTGCTTCTGCCTCCCCAGTGCTGGAATTAATGGCGTGTGCCACCATACCCACCTGATCCTTCTCTTATGACAGAGCCACACACACTTGCGTATTGGTTCTAGAAATTTTAGAAAACACAAAGAAAGTAGAAATCACTTTTATTTCACCACATAGGGAGAACCAGTATTAACAGGCTGACTTATGACAACTTGCATGCTTATCCCCCCCATACAGCACCGAGCATGGTGTTTTTACCATTTGGATGGGTGTGTGTGCGTGTATGCGTGTGTGTGTGTGTGTGTGTGTGTGTGTGTGCACGTGAGCGCGTGTGTGCGGCAGGGGGCGGGGGTTGGTTGGTTTAGGGCTGTGGTACCAGGACTGAAGCCCAGAATCTCAGGCATGCTGGCCAAGCATCCTACTACCCAGCTACATCCTATTGGTCTTCAAGTGTCCTGGTTGGCCTTGTGTTTTTAGCTGTTTGGGATGACTGCATTTTCATACCCTAATTCTGTAGTGTCCTTCCCAACTGTCACTGTTCCATCACGTGAATATACTTTAGACACTTTAGTCAGTCTGTTCTTGAATATTTAGGAGGCTTCTGGATCTTCACTGAAGACGTATCTGTAGGTAATTTTTGCATATTTCCCAGACAAAGCCCTAGAAAGTCTCTGATGTTGTGAAGGCTAAAATAACGGTTAAAATACATCAGTAGAAATCTCAGCTTCTTCTTTGCCCTGTGCAACCCTTGCATATGCTAGGGTGGAAGTGAGGAGGTCAGAGCTTCACATCACCCTGGGAGAGTCTCTCCCAGGCTCACCCCTCACTTTAAGGGCAATGGAACCGCAGGGCAGAAAAGGTGTCTGACCCAGAACACCCAGACAAGCACTGACCAGCACATTACTACTGCTGACACAGCACTTAGAAGGCAGAGGCAAGAAAATTGTGAGTTCAAGACCAGTCTAGGCCACGCACAGGTAAGACCTCATCTCAAAAAGAATTTTTTCATCTATTATGGAAATCAGTATTACAGTTCCTCAACAGACAGAAACTAGAACAGCTATGCCTGGATGTGTACCCGAAGGAGCCTAAGCATACAACAGAAATATGTGCACACCTTTCTCTTAGCTGTTCTGTTCACAATAGCCAGTGTAGGTGTCCATCAACAATGAGAAGACAAAAGGTGTTGTGTATGCAGAGAGTTCTAGTCGGCCATGACAGCATCCCCTTTGTAGGAAGATGGGTGGAGTTGGAGATAATTGCTCAATAGGGGAAACTTGGGAAGATAAACACCGCATGTGTTTCTCATGTGTGCAACCTAGACTTACATGTAGTACATGTATGTGGCATGATAGTAAATGGGGGATGATATGGCGGATGATCTGGAACCCACTTAGTGTGTGGAGAAAACTCATTCCCAGAAGTTGTAGACACACACACACACACACAAACACACACACACACACACACACACCAATGAATAAGTTTATAAATGAATTAAAAATCAAAAATAATAAATTTCTACATTACCAGACCATGTGACAGTACTATAAAAAATAGTTCATTAAAATACATGGGAAAATAAAACTAAAGTCTGAAATACAGCTATCAAAATAATTTTAAAAGAAAGCTATGTAGTAAAATATCCTTTTGTAGCTACATATGGTTATCAATGAAGTATTGTCAGCATTTACCATAATTTCAGAGTCACAATGAACACAGTATTTCAGTCTCTGCACCAGCCATGATGATATAACAATGTGTGTGGTTTTGGTTGGTAACAAAGTCACAGGGGCCATTGCTGCCATCCATTAATCTCAGGTAGAAGTTAGGGGAGATGCATGTCCACAACGACCCTGGCCTCTGTTGGCACTCTGGGTCCAAAACTGTTCCTAGTGAGTTCGTCTGGGAGTGAGGCCTTCAGCAGGTGCCCAAGGGTGTTTAGCACTGGACTTGACGAGGGTCACATCTGACAAGGCTAGCAGATTCCCATTGCTCGTGAGTTACATAGACTGTGAAAGCCAGTGCCGCCAAGGTGCTCAGATGTGCCTCCTGCCACCTACGGTGTTGTCCCTGAAACAAAAGAGGCCAGATGGCGACAGCAGAGATCGCAGATACCTTGCCACAGGGAAGCCGATGCCACTCAGCTGTGGGTAGTTTCATAGCCCACCCTATAAACGTCTCCTAGGTGGACTGAAGCGGAACAAGGGAGAGGATGCCTGTGTGATGCCTTCGCAGAGTGTCAGGAAGCCGATGGGAGCAGCCTGGCTGCAGCTCCTTGCAGGCTCGCCATGCCCACAGGTCCAGGGAGACTCACGGGGTGTTCCGTGAGACTCATGGGGTGTTCTGGAAGGCTTGCAGGGTATTCTAGGAGACATGAGGGGTGTTCTGGGAGGTTCACATGATCTTCAGGGAGGCTCAGAATGTGTTCTGGGATGCTCACAGGGTGTTCTGGAAGGCTCCTGGGGTGTGGTTGGAGGCTCCTGGGGTGTGGTTGGAGGCTCCTGGGGTGTGGTGGGAGTCCCCTGGGGTGTTGTGGGATGCCCCTGGGGTGTGGTTGGAGGCTCCTGGGTGTGGTGGGAGGCTCCTGGGGTGTTGTGGGGGGCCCCTGGGGTGTTTGGGAGGTTCCTGGGGTGTGGTTGGAGGCTTCTGGGGTGTGGTGGGAGGCTCCTGGGGTGTGGTGGGAGGCTCCTGGGGTGTGGTGGGAGGCTCCTGGGGTCCTGTGGGAGGCCCCTGGGGTGTTGTGGGAAGCTCCTGGGGTGTGGTGGGAGGCCCCTGGGGTGTGGTTGGAGGCTCCTGGGGTCCTGTGGGAGGCCCCTGGGGTGTTGTGGGAAGCTCCTGGGGTGCGGTGGGAGGCCCCTGGGGTGTGGTTGGAGGCTTCTGGGGTGCTGTGTGAGGCTCCTGGGATATTGTGGGAGGCTCCTGGGGTGTGGTTGGAGGCCCCTGGGGTGCTGTGGGAGGCTCCTGGGATATTGTGGGAGGCTCCTGGGGTGTTGTGGGAGGCTCCTGGGGTGTGGTTGGAGGCCCCTGGGGTGCTGTGGGAGGCTCCTGGGATATTGTGGGAGGCTCCTGGGATATTGTGGGAGGCTCCTGGGGTGCTGTGTGAGGCTCCTGGGGTGTGGTGGGAGGCTCCTGGGGTGTGGTTGAAGGCTCCTGGGGTGTGGTGGGGGGCTCCTGGGGTGTGGTTGGAGGCCCCTGGGGTGTGGTTGGAGGCTCCTGGGGTGTTGTGGGAGGCTCCTGGGGTGTGGTTGGAGGCTCCTGGGGTGTTGTGGGAGGCTCCTGGGGTGTTTGGGAGGTTCCTGGGGTGTGGTTGGAGGCTTCTGGGGTGCTGTGTGAGGCTCCTGGGATATTGTGGGAGGCTCCTGGGGTGTTGTGGGAGGCTCCTGGGGTGTGGTTGAAGGCTCCTGGGGTGTGGTGGGGGGCTCCTGGGGTGTGGTTGGAGGCCCCTGGGGTGTGGTTGGAGGCTCCTGGGGTGTTGTGGGAGGCTCCTGGGGTGTTGTGGGAGGCTCCTGGGGTGTGGTGGGGGGGCTCCTGGGGTGTTGTGGGAGGCTCCTGGGGTGTGGTTGGAGGCTCCTGGGGTGTGGTTGGAGGCTCCTGGGGTGTTTGGGAGGTTCCTGGGGTGTGGTTGGAGGCTTCTGGGGTGCTGTGTGAGGCTCCTGGGGTGTTGTGGGAGGCTCCTGGGGTGTGGTTGGAGGCTCCTGGGGTGTGGTGGGAGGTTCCTGGGGTGTGGTGGGAGGCCCCTGGGGTGTGGTGGGAGGCTCCTGAGGTGTTGTGGGAGGCTCCTGGGGTGTTGTCGGGGGCTCCTGGGGTGTTGTGGGGGGCTCCTGGGGTGTTATGGGAAACTCAGAGCCATCACTACCTTCAGCCTTGTTCTCCAGGGTCATGGAGATATGCAGAGGTCAGTGCTCCGGAAGTGTTCTTTGACTCCATAAGAGGACTTAGGGACAAGGAGAAACACACCCAGGAAGGTTTTCCTGATAATTGCTGATTGACATCATACTCTTCTCTTTCCACCTGAAAAAAAATAATATATGCTCCATTTGGAGGCCTGGGGCATAGAAAACACACTAGACCTTACTTATAATGTCTTCAGTGAACAAATCTGTAGTTGTAACTATGTCTATTTTTTGTCACGTACATCGTGACCTCTACAATAAGCTTTCCCGCTTAAGAATGACATCAACAGTCTGGAGAAATGGCTTAGTGGCTAAGAGCACTTCCTATTCTTCCAAAGGACTAGAGTTGGGTTCCCAGCACCCACAACTGCCTATAATTCCAGCTCCCGGGGACCCGACCCAAATTCACATACATATAATAAAGATTCTCAAAGAACAGTGTTTTAAAGAACTACATCAAAGATGCAGGGTGCAGCTCAGTTTCGGAGCACTTGCCTAGCCAGTTCCAGACCCACAGCTAGGGGACAGAGGACAAGAGTTACATGGGGAACATTATACCATGGACTTAAGCTAACTTACAAAATGTCTTCTTGAGCCAACAGGTAAACTCCCCAGCCATGAATCCCCAGGAGGGCCCGAAGCCAGTTCCCCAGCAGGACGAGCCACAGCTTCTCTCCAAGAAAAGGTCAGCACAGAACCATGAGCTAAGTCAGGGCATCCAGGAAAAGGCTCTCATGGTGTGGGAGAATGGACTGACTTTGCTGTTTAATTAGTTTTAGCCCCCCAGGGCTTGTGGCTTTAAGCTCCCTTGAGTGCACACGCCTCTATACTCCCACTCAGTGCACCTACCACCACTTAACAGAAGAAAACTGGTCCAACCGTGTGAGCCCTGTCCCTGACAGCTGAGGAGGAAGAAGAGGCTGGTGTGGGCAGGAGGGGCATGGTTTGGGAGGAGTCCTTAGGGAGGCGTAGCTAGCAGTCAATCCACCAGGAGCCAGGGAGTTGTAACAAGAGTATTAGCATCCCTTGTCCTAGAAAGATTCCAGAGATACATGGGCAAGATGTGGGCAGCCTCCGGCATGGCTGCATGAGTTGCAAGTGCCTACAGCACCAGCTCCCACTGGGACTGCATGTCTCTGCACACCATGCTCTGGTGTCACACTAGTCATTGAACACGGTGGCCGTCTCTGATTGGCACCCCCTGCCACCCACCCCTGCCAGGCCACAGGAGGGGGCAGGGTGAGTGAGTGAGGCACCCATCTCTGCCATCCAGGGCCATCAAACCTTTGTGTCAAAGGGCACCAACCTACCAGGAAACAGCAGTGATGTCTCAGAGCTTAAGAGCACACACTGCTCTTATAGAGGACCCAGGTTTGGTTCCCAGCACTCACATAACCGCTCTCAACCATCTGGAACTCTAGTCAAGGGCATCTGATGCCTCCTCTGATCTCCAAGGACAACACACATGCATGCAGTGAATTTTCATATACTCAGGCAAAACACTCAGACAAAATAATAATATATATTAAAATAATAAATAAAAGTAATATGTCAGATGCATACACACACATACACATATGCACAAGTGCACACAGGTACATGTGCATACACACACATGCACACATACATTTCTTTAAAATGCTAGGTAGTGCCAGGAGAAGCCTGAGGGAAATGTCACACAAATCCCAGCCAAGGCACATTCTACAAAATGCCTGGCCAGTGTAGCACCAAAGTGACACGGTCATAAAAAGCAGAGTCTTGGAGTCGTGGAGCCTAGGGGAGACAGTGCAGACCCAGGCGACACAGTGCCCTGGGTGGCCCTGCTGCAGCTGAAAGAGGCGAGGCATGGAGGGTGTGCACTGGAGTTAGAGTAGATCCAGCTGGGGAAGTGCAGGACCGTGCCAGCTGCCACGGAAAGGGACGCGGGGGCGGGGGGGTGACTGCCTGCACTGTCTTTGCAAGGCTTCTAGCAGTATCTAAAGCTCCAGACTCTTAGGACTGGAGAGACAGCTCAGCCATTAAGAGCATCTGCCGCTCTTGCAGAGGGACCTGGGATTCCTTCTCTAACCCACGCCAGACCTTTCACAGCCACACCTGTAACTCCAGCACCAGGGGAGCCCACGTTCTGGCTTCTCTGGGCACACACACACACACACACACACACACACACACACACACACACACAATTAAAAATAAACATTTTGACTTAAAAAATAAATCTTATCTAGAAAACAAAAATCTCCATATATCAGACACACTACTTCTGGTGACATTCCACCAGGCCTCCCAGAGGCATGCCTGGCACTCGGCTTCCGGAAAACAGTGCCCACCACTCACCACAGGCCAACAACTGGTGGAGTGTTTTGTTTGGATGTCTGAAGGTTTCCTTAAAAAATCAGTAAATTCATGAAAGAAAATATAGTAAATTGGGCTTTATTAAAATGTTTAAGGGTACTGTTGGACTGGAGAGATGGCTGCACAGTTAAAAGCACTTACTGCGCTGTCCTGGGACTGGAGCTCAGATCCCAGCAGCCACGCCGGGTTGTCACAGACACCTGTGATGGGATCATCACTCCTGTAACTCCAGTTCCAAGGGACCCAGTGCCACCTCCAAACTTCACACTGTGCCCTCCTCGTGTCTGGGCCGCATGAGGGAACAGACCAGGCAGCTGGCCTCTACAGGAGCCGCTGTCCGCCTCTGTCTGTGTGGTGTGGCCACATCCTTCTGCCCTGCTCCCCGGCGGTCCATTTCATGCTGCTGCTCACTCCTGACCCCCAGCAGCCTGGCATCTGTGAACTTGCCCTGGCCTGTGCAGAAAGATAAACTGGAAAAGCATGGTGTGAAAGGACCGTTGGAGAGCCAGCGGCCATTCCCTCGGATTCACTACTGCCTCCTAACTGCCCGTGGCCTGCTGTGAAGGTGGCACCTGCGGGGGGGGGGGGGGGCGGGGACTGGGGACCACTCCTTCCCTTCCCAGGGCTCCCTCCAACCACCCTTGAGGCACCTTTCTCCCAAGAAAAATGTGCAGAGTCTGCCACCTTGTGGCTGTCTCTGGTCCTGCAGCAGCCCAAGTCAAACCCAGCACAGCTCCTTTCCCTTCCCTGGGCTTCCACAGAGAAACTTTAGATTGCTAGGGGATGAGTGTGGGGGTGTGAGTAGGGTTTGACATTCTCTGGCTTCCCTTCCTGCTTATTTGACTCATGGTCGGGAGCCTGTGGAGGCAGCCTCATGGGAAGGGGTCCGTCCTGTCATCATGTCTGAGGTAGGAGAACAAAAGTTTGGTTCTAGGCAGCTAGCCAAACTCATTTATGGGAAAGCAAGCTGTAGGCCTAAGCAAAAGCTTGGGTAGATGGCAGCACACTTGCTACAAATCCCACCTGTCTGTCACCCTGGCCTGCCTCCCAGCCTGAGTGTCCCCAGCTGTAAAATGAAGGTTCTGACCTCGTGACTTCTTAAGTCCCATTTGCCTCTGACACCGCTCTTCACGGGACCATCCCAAAGTACAGAAGAGGGTCCGGAGTCCGTGTAAGAGAGCATATTGTAGTGTCACCTAGAGGGACACGAGGAATGGAGACCACAGGAGGAATGTAGGGTTCTCGCAGCCAAGGGCAAGGAGCACACACCAGGCAGTGAGGCTAAGCGGGCCTAACACATCTTGTGAGCTGCCAGGTGCGGCTCCTCCCGTGGTGAGCATACAGTGGTCTTCAGGGACCATCCGGGGCAGCAGTGTGGCCAAGGGAAGATGAAAAAGTGACTCTCTGGAGCGCCAGCAGGGGCTGGTCACTACCGACGGCTGTACTGACACAGGCGCCTAGGAGATGTGCACACTTCAGGCTCTGCTATTTAACCTCTCCATCTCTGCTCTCATCTCTAAGACAGGCGTGATGGCGTCCTCTCTGACCGCTAGGGGGCTTTATGTTCGAATTGTCCATGCTGTGACAAAATGCCTGTGAGAAAAGCAACTTGATGGAAGGAAGGTTTATCTTGACCCAGGTTCTCGGGGTTTAGGTCTGAGGTGCGCTGCATCCATTGCATTGGACGGGGGTGTGGCCACAGATCCTAGGAGGAGAGGACATGCAGACCTTGTGAAAGCATTGGAAGCAGAAACAGACAGGAAGGGTCTGGAAACCAAAGCTGTGTTCCCCCAACCACCCCCACCCCCCGCCAGCGGCCTACTTCCTCCAACCCAGAACCACTGTGTATCGATAATGTCTGTCATCAAATCAAGAATCTATCAGAGGATTGACCCGTAGATGTGGGCAGGGCTCTCAGGATCCAGACTCCCCACCAAAGCTGGCAGCCAAGCTATTAACACCAGCGCCCCTGGGAGGGAGGGACATTTCCCATCCAGATCACAGCAGGGGCTAAATTGAGACACGATGGGAAAAAAAAAAAATGGGAAAATGTAGGGACATGACAGCGGAAAGAAGTCCACACTGCAGAATGCATCTGAAGTAGCTTGCCAGCAGAGAGCAGGAGGCTGGCCAGCGCAGTTACCAACCAGCTGCTTAAGGCCCTCCCCCCACCCCCCCCACCACCCCCCACCCCCCACCAGCTACAAGCCTGCCGTTCGTTGTCTAGCACTCCTGACAGAAACGGGGAAAGGACATGTCCTAAGTCCCTGGAGCAGCCCTAGTGGCTCTGGTAGCACCTATCAGGTTATAGTGTCACCCGAGGACTGTCTGGAGCCACCCCGTAATCTCGCGTCTCAGAAAGATATATGGTGTCTGCTGAGATGGTCCGGTGTGCCTCTCCCTTGAGGGAGCCTGGTGCCCACACCTGACGTGTCTTACTCTCTGAGACTCTTCTTAGAGAAGCCCACGCCTCTTTTTTCTTAAACATACTAATTTCAGTTTCTCCCCCTGCTCCCCCTTCTCTCCCAGCCCTCCTTTTGCTCCTCAGAGAGGGTACAGCCTCCCGTGGGAAGTCATCCAAGTCTATCCCATCACCACACCGAGGCAGGACCAACTCCCTTCCTGCCTGCCCCCCTCTCCCCACCCCGTGTCTAGGCTAAGCCTATAGGATACTGGCTCCAAAAAAGCCAGTTCGTGCACTAGGGCTAGATCCTGGTTCCACTGCCAGTGGCCCTACAAACTGCCCAAGCCACCCACTGTCACCTGCATTCAGGGGGCCTAGTTTGGTCCTAAGCAGGTTCCCCAGCTGTCAGTCTGGAGTCAGTGAGCTCCCACTAGCTCGGGTCAGCTGTTTCTGTGACTTTCCCCATCCTAGTCTTGACCCCTTTGCTCACATTATCACTCCTCCCTCCCTTCTGCTGGGAGCTTGGTCCAGCGGAGAGTTAAGGATTGCCGCGTGTGGAGAAGCCCACACCTCATGGGTGTATGCAAGCCTTTGGCTAATACATCTATTAACTCCACCTCTGCCTCATAGCTTCATTAGTCCTGAAATTCCTTTCTGAGCCCATGCCCCTGAAGGTCTAACACCCCAGGCTGCTGAAGGTGACAGCACGAAGGGGCACGATGTCACAGAGCACTGCCTGATTGCCTGGTTGTCGACACCGTCCATAAACGACAGCTGCGATCATTGCAGACCTTGTGTGCTGTCCATCTTCTTTCGGCCAGGGACACTTTGCCATCGCCATGTAACTATCCAGGATAGTCAGGGATTGGGTGTCGGGGGTCAGTCTGTCAGTCCAGTCTTCTCCGGTGGCTGTGACAAACTGCCGGCGTCTGAGTGGCTCACCGGTCGGTTGGGTTGGTTGTGGTTGGTTTTTCTGGTCCTGGGCCACACCCAGGAGCTTGCATATGCCAGGTAACCCTCCACCTGCTGGAACACGCTCCACACGCTTTCTTCTCTGTTTGTCTCAGTTCTCAAGGCTGGGAAGCTGAAGATGTAGTTGGCAGTCCGGATGTCTGGTAAGGGCCCGTCCCCTCCCAGGGTCAGGGTCAGGAAGCATTCGTTTTTCTTTTGTAAAATTGCTAATCCCTGCCTTGAGGATTTTGTCCCATGACCTTTTGACCACTCAAAGGTGCCATCTCCACCACTTTAGGGCTAGGTTCACCCTGTGGACACCGTATCACAGAGATATAGGTCTTGCTGGTGGCCCCCTTCCCAGTGTGTAGACCCCTCCTTCCTGTGGTGTCTAGACAGTGCTCTAGGCTGTCTCCCTCTCACAAGGGCACGAGTCCCATTATGAGGGCTGGGTCTCATCTATGCAGTCACCTCCCCAAGGCCCACCTCCAGATGCCATGCCATCGCTCCGGGAATTAGGGCTTTAACATATGAACGTGGAGAGGATGCACACCCCGAGTCTCTCCTACGCACTTCCCCGTGACTTCTGGCTTTTGTTGTTTTGGTTTTGCAGTGATAGGCTTTCCAGAAGAATCCTTCCCTCCCCATGCCCCAGTCAGTACAGCCAAGGGCCCAGTGACTCCAGGACCCAGCTGCAAGACAGGTATGTACCTCCCCCAATACTGTGACAGTCCCTGCAGTGGCGCAGTGAGCCCTAAAGTCTGCATCCCCAACCACCTGAGGGGCCCCTTGTCCAATTGCTGTAGGCAGAACCTGGGGCTGACCCCTGCCCTGGTGCCTGGGAGGTCCCCCCAGATCTTCTCTTGCATTCTGCTCTCAGAACTGGAGGAATTTCCCTCAGAGCTTTGAGGCTCCCATCTCCTGGTGTATGTAGAAGATTCACCAGGTGTGGTGGCACACACCTCTAGTCCCAGCACTTGGGGGACAGAGGCAGGTGTGTCTTAGAGTTTAAGGCCAACCTGGTCTGCCAGTTAGGGCAGTTCTGCCAGAGCCCGCTGGCCCCTGCCAAAGAGAGCTGACTAGCGTCCCCAGGAGGCCGGGGCCCTGATTAGGGTAACTTGTCACCTACCTTCACCTTCTTATTGTCTCATCCTAGACTAACTTACTCTCCTTCGTCACTCCACATAGATTTGACACCCTGATGATGTCTCCCCTCTACTGACACACTGCTGACAGGGTGTATCGCTACTTGTTCAGATCACAACCGTATTTAGCCAAAGTGCTGCTGTTAATAAACTACATTTCCCAGCACCCTTTGCAGCCACAAGGCCAAAGTAATTTGTAAACAGAAGAGTTGTGTGAAATTTCCAGGAATTCTCCTGGTAAAGAGAGGGATACAGGCCCCTCCCCTCCTCCTTCCCTGGTGTAGAGAGCTCCCCTGGCTTTGCCAGTCTTGGGCCTAGAACTGTTTGGCTGTAGGGAGATGGGCAGGGGCATAACAGGGAGAGGAAGCAGCTGGAGCGAAGACCAGAAGACTGGAAGGAATCAGTTTATTGAAGAAGCAGGAAGAAACCAGTCAGAGCACTGGGGACCCAGGAGGCCATGGGGCGGGGTTTGAACTCTATTCCGGGAGTGATATGAAGGGGAATTTGGGCACAGTGGAAGAATTGTTGAGGCCTTCACATAGAGGGAGTGGAGAGCAGGAGAGCAGACAAAAACCAAGTGACCCGAGACAGAAAAGCAGGTGTAGCACATGCTACACACACGTGATGGACTGAGTTTGATCCCCAGAATTCATGGTAGGAGAGAAACATCTGCCACCAGTTATCCTCTGACTACACACACACACACACACACACACACACACACACACACACACAGGCAGACATACAGAGAGACAGGCTCATGTTTTAACGTTTAAAAAACAAAACTAAGCAAGGTAGGAAGTCAGTTTGGAGAGGCAACATTCAGGTATAACATGTAGTGACTTGTGACATGAGACTCATGTATCTCTTCAGTGTCCCCGAAAGGCCACTGTCATCCATCCCTCTCACTGGGGACAGCCAGACCGATTCTGACATCCTGGCGTTCATCAGGGCCAGACAGAGCATTCTGCAGAAGAAATGTAAGTCACAGCCCTGGGACGCCTCCACGGCCCAGCGGTCCCTGCTCTTGTCCCCCACCCTTGGGAGACGGGGAGGCTTGGGGCAAGCAGGAAGCTGCAAGGGAAGGAGGCACCCTGCATGCTCCCGCAGCCACAACAGTGGCCTCTGCCACCTCCATGTCCCGGGGTGGGTGACCTGGGTGCTCCTGCTGCACCTGGACAGCCTCCTGCTCCCATTCCAGATGTTGGCTTTGCTGTCTGTCCCCTGAAGACACCTCTCTCTCCCTGCCCAGCCTTCTCTAGACAGGAAGGAGCTGAGAGCTGTTTGGTAACTGATTGAAACCCTGGCTAAAATCTCCCGTCTCCTTGGCGCATAGTTCTTGCCAAGGAGCTATGCTTGTAAACACCACTTGAAGGCCCAGGGCTGGGGACACTGTGTCAGTCGTGGAGGAAATACCTGTTCCATAGCAGGAAAACAGAGGGCCTTTCCTGGCCTTCCTCACGGGCCTGCTCGCTTGGCAGCTAACCATCTTTAACATGGACAAGCCTTTTCCGACCCAAGACACCCACAGGAACAACGCCAGACCTCCTACCCTACACTTGGGCTTAGTCTTAATCGTATCCCAATATTTCATAGATTTAACATTGTCTTGGCTTGTCAAAAAGTGCTCTCCGCGGTGGTGTACCCCTCTGGCCATTTTCCATGGCTCTAATGAAATGTCGAAGGCTGGATAGCATAGTAAAGCAGAGTGCTTCATTTGACCCAGCTCTGGGAGGTCAGGAACAATGCAACAGCTCTTCTCTACTCGGAACCTCATGGCAGATGCGGGTAAGAGAGATGGGGACTTGAGCTCAGAGATCCACCTGTTTCTGCCTCCCCGAGTGCCAGGATTAAGAACGGGCACCTCCACCCTTGGCTGCAGGGCTCAGGCTCCTGCTGAGACCTAGGGACCTCCCAATAGACCGCCCCCCCAACGGTCCCACCTCACCACATGGAGAACCGAGCCTGGTGAGCAAACGCAAACCACAGACCACGTAAAAGGAGAATGGCGTGGACCGTGTGGTGGCCCTGCCCGGGTGGATGCCACGCTCACTCAGCTTCCTTGGTGCCTGTCTGGGACGTGGGAGCAATCAGTCGCACATGGTTGGAGCCCGGGAGCTGAAGGAAAAGTGTCACCCTCACACCAAACAACTAGACTGTCACTGGATGTCCCCTGGGTGAGCCCCAGGAGCAGCAGCGTGGGTCACACCGGGCAGCAGTGGTGGGCAGGTGCCATTTCATGTGGGGTCAGGCATGTGTGAGGGGGGAAGACAGGGAAGGAGAGACACAGGCAGCTTCCCAGTGAGGGCAGCCATGCGGAGGAGGGAGCTGGGACAGCTGGGAAACGCAGGGGTCAGGAGGAGGCCATGCTGCTGATCGGAGCCTGAAGATGAAGCCTGTCTGTGGTGTCATAGAAGAGGAGTATGTCTGTCACCTTTCCGTTGATGTGACAAAACACCCGAGCAAACAAAGACTCTAAGAAGAGTTCTCTTTGGGTTCAGGGTGTCAGAACTGTCAGTCTGTGGTGACAGGAACCTCAGAGAAGGGCTCACAGAGTGGAGCCGGAAGTGAGCAGAAGGGGTCAAGGCTTTCTCCATTTCCCCTTTGATCCTGTCTGCACCCCTAACCCGCTCGACGGAGCCACTCCATTCAGGGTGGCTCTTCCCTGCTTTGTGAACCATTCCAGACACTGCCACGCACCCAGAAATGTGATTTGCTGACTTCTTAGGCACTCTTCAATCCAATCAAGTTGACCATCAAAATTAACCGCCACAGGGGGGACCAGAAACGTCCAGGAGGAAGTGAGAGGTGATGATGTACAGTGGACATAGACTTAACGGCCCTCCCCATGATAAACTGCACAAGTCAACCATCATTCCTCCCCTCAAGAGCCTACAAGGAAGGCAAGTGTGAGCTTGCTTTTAAGTTGTGCTGCAGCCACTTTGGTAATAAGAGAAATGTCATGAAAGACATGCAAAGGTTGGTGTCCCAGCGGTGTTTCCTGCTGGCACTGTCCCTGACAGTCCGGAGAGCCACAACAAGTCTGGGCACTTACTTTTACTGTTTTGTTTTCGAGACGAGATTTCTCTGTGTAGCCCTGTCTGCCCTAAACCTCACTTCGTAGGCCAAGCTGGCCGTGAACTCAGAGATCTGCCTCCCTAGTGTTGGGGTTAAAGGCGTGTGCCACCACTGCCTTGCTTGGGCACTTAAGACATGTATCAGGGCTGGGGAGACGGCCCCATAGGTAATGTTTGCTGCACAGTCACAAGGACCCAAGTTTCCTCTCCAGGACCGGTGTAAACAGCTGAGCAAGACACACACACTCACAGCCCCAGTTCTGGGGAAGCGGAGACAAACAGGCCCGTGGGCTCTCTGGCCAGCCAGCCTAGGCTAAATGAGTGTCCCACTCCAGAGGAAAGCCCCGTCACAGAAGGCAAGGTGGGCCCAGTGAGGCAGCTCAGCAGGTAAAGGTGCTTATCGCCAAGCCTGGTGGCTTTGATCCCCGGTACCCACACGGTGGGTGGAGACAGCCAACCCACACAAGTTGTCTTCCGAGCGCCACACATGGGCCCTCGCACACACTCTGAGTGCATTAATTAATCAAAAATAGGTGGGCGGGCATCTGAGTAACAATCTTCAAGACTGAGCCCCAGTCTCCATATGCACCCATGTGCACACAGGCACACAACTCACACACGCACACACATACACAGACTGGTCAGCACTGCATGTTTTGCTCTTGACACACTATAAGGCACGCAGAGGCGGGATCTGAACCCCTGTCCTGACAAAAGATGAATCAGGCTTGCTATGGTTGACGACGTTGCCCAAGGTTGGACAGCTAAAGAGGCAAAGCCAAGGAAACCCGTGTTCTGCTCTCTCCACTGAGCCACGCCCTCTTGAGAGCCACGCCAGCAAGGGCTGCCCTCTGGGCTGGTGCCTCTCAGCCTGGGGGTGGGGTGGGGGGAGGACCAGGATGGACTGGAGGGAGGAACTAAGCCTTGCCTTGTCCTGCAGCTGGGAGTGTTGTTCTGCAAACAGCCAGAAGCCTGGAAGTAATTCATCAAAACACACTCAAGTCCCACAATCCAGTTGTTGTCCCCAAAGGAAAAAACCTCCCGGTTTCTAAGTGATCTTGCAGACTCAGGGGAAGCCATGGAGAAGGGGATGGGGGAGGGGGACGCATTTCCCCCCGAGGTCAGAGCCCAAAGGACACACACAGGGGATGGCCCAGGGCCTACCTAGCATTGTGTATGAAACCCACTTATCAGGCTACAGCTGTCAGGCAAATAGCAGCCAGGCCAGCACCCTCCCAGCCAAAGCCAACAGCCGGCCCTGCCTGGGGCTCTCTGCTCTTATTTTAGCTTGCTGCCCCATTACTAGGAGTTTGTGACTACAGCAGGAACAGGAGTCCAGAGAGGCTCCCTGCTCTGAGCATGCACTGAGAGCCAGGAGGAATAGGATTGATGATTTAGGATCCAGGGAAATGCCAGCAAAATGTTTAAATCTCTTCAGGGACACCTACAGACAGGTGTATGCCCCCCCCCCATAGAGGTGTTCATCATCCATGGAGTCAAATCTGCCCTTACACTGCCAAGCATGGCTTAGTCATCTGAGGAAATGAGGTTAGCCCCTTTCTGTGGGCCCTTTTATAATCTTCCTTAATCCCCGAATTTGGAAGTGCTTCTGTCCGAAGCTACAAGAATTCCTTCTCTAAGAGGTGCCAGGAACAGGCCCTATCTATCAACAAACCCCAAGAGTCTGCTTGAGAGTGCTTCCAGGGGTCAGAGAGATGGGGAGGGGTAAGGAAGGGAGGGAGGGTTAGAAAGAGAAAGAGAAGAAACACACACATACAGAGAGAGAGAGAGAAACAGACACACACACACAGAGAAACAGACACATACAGAGAGAGAGAGAGAAACAGACACACACACACAGAGAAACAGACACATACAGAGAGAGAAACAGACACATACAGAGAGAGAGAGAGAGAAACAGACACACACAGAGAGAGAAACAGACACATACAGAGAGAGAGAGAAACAGACACACAGAGAGAGAGAGAAACAGACACACATACAGAGAGAGAGAGAGAAACAGACACACACACAGAGAGAAACAGACACATACAGAGAGAGAAACAGACACATACAGAGAGAGAGAGAAACAGACACACACAGAGAGAGAAACAGACACATACAGAGAGAGAGAGAAACAGACACACAGAGAGAGAGAGAAACAGACACACATACAGAGAGAGAAACAGACACATATATATATAGAGAGAAACAGACACAGAGAGAGAGAGAGAGAAACAGACACATACAGAGAGAGAGAAACAGACACATACAGAGAGAGAGAAACAGACACATACAGAGAGAGAGAAACAGACACATACAGAGAGAGAGAAACAGACACATACAGAGAGAGAGAAACAGACACACACACAGAGAGAGAAACAGACACATACAGAGAGAGAGAAACACACGCATACAGAGAGAGAGAGAAACAGACACACACACACACACACACACAGAGAGAGAGAGAGAGAGAGAGAGAGAGAGAGAGAGAGAGAGAGAGAGAGCGTGCACTAGCTCCCAGAGGGTTAGGAAGGACACAACCTCAGATCAAACCATCTCTGCCATTTGTGGCCTTGGACAGGTCATCCTGTGATCCTGTGTGTCGTAGACAGTGGCCACCGTTTCCTGTCAGTGAGCCTCCTTAGAGATAAACTTTCTCATAACATACTGAACACCAGAGTTGGCATCAGGGAAGGAGGCCTTGGTGATGAGCCCTGGCCCCACTTAGTGATCCATCTACGGTGACATGCTCCATCCCAGGGTATGCCGTCACCCCTGCTACTCCAGGTCCGCTGCTTTACTGGCACCCGGTGTGTGCAACAGGAATGACACCTGCAAGGCTGTGTGGCGGGCCCTTCATGTGAGGAGCCATGTCCCAGAGTGCCATGCTCTCAGCTCTGCTGTGCAGCATGTCTTCTTCATCCTCCTGGGCACAGCTGCACGCTGACCCAGAGGAATTAGGACCTCAGAGGAAGGGGCTGGCCCCCACTCCTTTCTGCCTCCCAGTAGTAATCCTAGCCCAGGCTTCTCCTCAGCACAGGAGAAACATGGAGCCTGAGGCCTGAGGCCGTCCCAGCTCTCACCCACCTGTCCTGACTTCCTTCCTGTCCTGGAGTTGTGTTAGGACAGGTCTGAATATGGGGAAAGGGAGCTGGCTCACCGGGTAAGGGCGACAAGCTGCTGACCTGAAGCCCATTCCCAGCATCTGTGTGGTAAACGGGGGAAAATACAGCGACCACAATTGTCCTTGTTCTCTACACGTGTGCCATGGCATATGCACACACACACGCACACACACGCACACACGCACACACACACACACAGAGTAAATACATGCAAAAATAAGTATTTTGAAAGAATATGTTGGGGGGCATCTCTGCAAAATTCCAGTGTGACTTCACTCACAGTGTCACCTTACACACACACGCTATGACCTCACACACGCTGTGACCTCACAAACACACGCTGTGACCTCACACACACACACGCTGTGACCTCACACACACACACAGTGATCTCACCCACACACTGTGACCTCACACACACGTTTTGAACTCACACGCTGTGACCTCACACACACGCTGTGACCTCACACACACTGTGACCTCACACACACTGTGACCTCACACACACAGTGTGACCTCACATACACACTGTGACCTCACACTGTGACCTCACACACGCTGTGACCTCACAAACTGTGACCTCACACACTGTGACCTCACACACACTGTGACCTCACACACACACACACACTGTGACCTCACACACACACACACACTGTGACCTCACACACACTGTGACCTCACACACACACACACACTGTGACCTCACACACACACACTGTGACCTCACACACACACACACACGCTGTGACCTCACACACACAGTGTGACCTCACACACACACGCTGTGACCTCACACACGCTGTGACCTCACACACGCTGTGACCTCACATACAGACATTGTGACCTCACACACACACACTGTGTCTTCACACACACACACACACACACGCTGTGACCTCACACACACATGCTGTGACCTCACACACACACGCTGTGACCTCACACACACATGCTGTGACCTCACACACACATGCTGTGACCTCACACACACGCTGTGACCTCACACACACGCTGTGACCTCACACACTGTGACCTCACACACTGTGACCTCACACACACACACACACACTGTGACCTCACACACACATTGTGACCTCACACACACACACTGTGTCTTCACACACACACACACACACTGTGACCTCACACTCACACACTGTGACCTCACACACACGCTGTGACCTCACACACACACACAGTGTGACCTCACACACACACTTTGTGACCTCACACACACACGATGTGACCTCACACACGCTGTGACCTCACACACACACTGTGACCTCACACACGCTGTGACCTCACACACAGTGCTGGCCCTGCAGGCTGCGGAAGGGACCATGTTGTTTTATCCTATTACCCCCACATCCAGTGGGCACAGACAGACAGACAGACAGACAGACAGACAGTCAGACAGGGTCACCCCAGCCGAGCTCCACGGTCCACTTCCAGCTGGCTCAGCAGCTTCAGCTTCACCAGCCCTACCAGTGCCTCAGCCCGCCGCCTCCCTGCCCTCTGAAATGTCTTCAAATGTGTTCCTCACGTCACCCCACAGGCCTCAGCCGGTCCCTCTCACACCTACCTTATTGTTTGTTTTAATTAATTTTTAATTTAAATTAAAAACAAATCTTATTTTACATACCAATCCCAGGTGCCTCTCCTTCCTGTCCTCCCATTAGCCCTCCATCCCCCATCCCACCCCGCATCCACTCCTCAGAGAGGGGAGGCCTCCCATGAGGGACCATCAAAGCCTGTCACATCATATGGGAGGACCAAGGCCCTCCCCGGATCGAAGCTGAGAGAGCAGCCCTCCATAGGGAGTGGGCCCCCAAAGCCAGTTCGTGCACTGAGGGTAAATACTGGTGCCGCTGCCAGCAGCACCTACTGATTATCCACACTTTAGGCAGGTGAACTAGGAACTCATACCATGCTCGCACACTTGGTGTGCACTGATGTAAGTATCCTGTTCAACACAGGCTTAAAGCTGTATGCCTACGGTGGATTCCAGACTCATTTTAAAGTGTGCGTGTGCATGTGCGCGCGTGTGTAGGCACCAGTGGAAACCATGGGGTTGGGATGAGTGTGGGTCTGTTGAGGGATGATTCCTTAGCAAAGAGCAAAGGAAGTATTTCCTGCAGATGAGGGTATGGCCAGCCTCCCCTCGGTGCCGGTGCCTGCCAGGTCTGAGAAAAGTCCCCTCCCCAAGCTAACAGCACCCTGTCTTCTTTCAGGCCTGGGAAGCAACTGACTTTCTGATGAGGGTCCCACCCTGTTCTGCAGACAGAATGACTGATGCCAAGATAAAGACCCTGACCCTCACTGGTGACCACAGACATGACACAAAGCCACCCGGGAGCAGCTGGAAATTTGAGGCCAGAGGAAGAGAGCTGTGCTTCTTTGCGGATGGTGTCTGGGAGAGCTCAGGATGGGTGGTCCTGATTGAGCTGCTGGAAGGGTGGGCAAGGCCGGGTTGCTGCTCACTGTCACATTTATGAGGATCCCAGCGACTGTGCAATACAGCATCATAACGTGCAGGCAGGAGGCATCCCAGGCGGAGCAGCACAGGAGGGTGATAATCCGTTAGTTATAACGATTTGCCAGCCACCACCCAAGTCTACTCCTGGCTCAGAAGCCCAGGAATGGCCATGGCAGGCTAGGCAGGACTTCAGAGCCCCAGATAACACAGTAGAATGCAGGGTACCTCAAGGGCCAGTATCCCAGCCCAAGCACTCCACCATCACCCACTTGTCCTGCCTCCAGGGAGCTATGTATCCTCGCAGTCTGAGGACTGCACAGAAACAGAGACTAGTGGGAAGCTCCCCAGAATCCTGCAGGCATCAGTACTTTGAGTCATTACCCCCACCCCCCAAGCTGTGTGGGATTCTACACAATTAAGGCCCAAACCCCCTGTCCCCACAGGGAGACCAGAGCTACCCATGACCCTCCCATCATTTCACAACCTGGCTGTGTGACTTGGACTAAGTGGACATGAAAGGGAAGGAACAGAGTCAGCAGTGGCCCGTGTTGTGTTCCCAGCCCATGTAAGGGGCAGGAGTAGGTGCTCAGAGATGATGACAGCTAAATAAAATACCTTCTGCTCCTGGTGTGTGTGTCCCATAAATACAAGAACTCGTGGTCCTGGAGAGTGACAAGGAGATGACACAGCAGATGGACTTGTTTGGGTGGATGTTGTTGGCTTTTTCACTCCCCTTTGAAGCTAGGCAGGCCTGTAGCGTTCTTTGTCACAGCCTGGCTTGTGTCATTAGGAGCCAGAAGCATGGGGCAGGCCAGCCTTGCCCTTCCACAGCTGATTTCTTGGTCTGCCACAGACTTTAAGATGGAAAGTGTTGTGACAACCAGAGCCTATTGTCAAGGTCATCCCTGTGACCCTAGCACGGAGTCAGATCTTACTAAACATTTCCTCTGTTTATGAGTGGCAGAGCTGGAGCCCAAACCCGTGTCTCAGGCTTGGAATCTCCCTATGGTTCAGTGATTTAGCTCCATGGGGTGGGGGTCACTTCTTCACACCCTTCCCCACCCCTGGTAAAACCTGGAGTATGAGGTAAGACCTCATACTGCAAACAGGAGGCTCTTCAGCATGGAAATGCAGTCAATCTTGAGGGAGCCTCCTTACAATTCACCTTAAATCTCTCAGTGGATGTTGGGGCTTTGGTGTGGACCCACCCTGGACCACACAGTGCCTGCCCGCAAAGAGCTTCTGCATGTGGGAGGAAGAGATGAATGTTTTGAAAAGACACTCCAGCATCAGTGTATCAGGGACAAGGAATGTCTGAGTCCAAATGGAAATTAAAATGTTTCCTGGAGAGCAGCTTGGTCAGTGACCCTGGCCCAGTCCTGGATAGAATTCAGCTGCCTGTCATCCTCTCCACAGGAGGAGGGCTGGGAGGAAAAGTGTGTTCACAGATCCCGCAAAAGGAGATTTCAGATTGCTCAGCAAGTAAGACGCTTGCCACCAACCCTGATGGCCTGAGTTTGATCCACAGGACCTACAGGAAGGGACTGACTCCCACAAGTTACCCTTGGTTGCTTTTAACTAAGTCTCTAGCATTCCATTTTATTAATAAAGACTCGGGAGCCAGATCTTGCTAGCTGAGAAATGCAGAGAAAGCACTCAGCTCTTCCTCTGCAGCCATCTTCCCAGAGCGAGAGATTTCTCCTCCGCCATTCAAACAAAAACTCCTCTGACTGACTGTCCCTCCCTTCTACTTCCTGTGTGTATCTCTCTCCACCCTCCTGACTTCCTCTTATATTCTATGACTTTTTTGCTGTCAAATGGTTGCTTGTTCCATCTCTTGATCTAAGCTTGATTTTATTTAAGCCTATTTACAGTATTCAAGCAGAAAGCTCTTAAATGAAAGGTGCTAGGACAGCTAGAAGGGTTTTCCAGTAAATAATGCAGCCCCTGGGTTCACAGTATGATCAAATATCCTGCAACAATCCTTTAATGTCCACATGCACTCTGTGGCATGCATGCCCCCACATACCATGCACACACCACACACACACACACACACACACACACACACACACACACACACACACACTGCAACAATAATTCTTTCACTCCTGTGACATCTTGAGATGTACTTGATAGCTGCTGTCTTTTAAGACCATATCCTGCAACAGACAGAGAGCAAAACCAAGCTAGTCTGGAGACTAAGTCGTATCACAGCAAGCCCAGACACAGTGACTCCAAGACCAAACATTTCTTGCCATAAACCAGAGGGAATTTGTTCCATAGTGTTATTCATGTCAATAGCTGGATGGTACAGACATTAAAATTTTGACATGGTGTATAACAGTTCAGGGTTCACTCTGCCCCTTTATGCTTACTGACAACGACATTTAGGGTTCATTGTGTCTGCTGCTTACAGCCATGAAGCATAACAAAACCCAATTTACTCCACTGTACATGGTAAAACTAGCAGCATACACAAACCAATGGCTTTTAGATCCCAGATAACAGACAGTATAAGACACTGAACTTCAGGAGAGACAATTGCAATTGCCAGCCAGTGAAAACCTCCAAACATCACAGGCTATTTCAAGGCTGTGCACATATTACTCACCACAACCTGATGATAGGGCCCTATTGCTGAAGTCAATGCTTGAACAAGGAGATGTCAGGCTGGTCAACTAGAAGCTTCACCCCTACTGACTACTGTTCATGGTGCTGGAAAGTAGTCTGCATGCTACCAGAGAAAAGTAACTATCAGTATTACCCAGCTATAAACACAGAGCTACAACAGTACATGCCTGCTAGATACTAGAGCAATAGTGGCACAAATGTTTTGATTGGATTTAAAGCCCATTCCATGAAATGGAACCCATTCTTGACACTGACTGTTAAATTGTCCAACAACCTGAGACCTGATCAGTTATAGGAGAAAACCTTCTGCTATTATTCTGCTAATGGAGCAGAGCATTAAAATAACTCCCAATGACATCCTGCTATACATATAGATCAATGCCTTGCTGAATCCTCAACAGAAAAACTGCTTCTTACCCTAGATGGGGATTAACACAGAGACCCAGTGTGCAATGATGGAGGACTTTGGAACACTCTATTCTTCTGTTGTTGGTGGCTTTGATTTTTCAAGACAGGATTTCTCCATGTAGTCCTGACTGTCCTGGAACTCTCTTTGTAGATCAGACTGGCCTCGAACTCATAGAGATCCATTCACCTCTGGCTTTTGAGTTCTGGGATTAAAAGTGTGTACCACCACTGCCTGACTACAGCACTGAGTTCTGAATGGGATATCTCCATCAAATCCCTCCCCTCAAGACTGAGGGGTCTGTGTGGAAGAGGAGGCAGAAAGGTTGGAAAAGTCCGAAATGCAAGCAAACAGTTGGGCAGATAGGCAGGTGGAGAGGACCTGGGAGGAATTGAAAGAGGGGGAAATCTATTGTATGGAAAAAAATACCACCCACTGATCCATTAAGGTCTGAGGGGAAGGCATATCCCCTGCCAGAGTTAAAACTACAGTGACTAGAAAGGAGATGAGAACCAGTGGTCTGTAGTGCGCTCTATCAGAACTCTGCCACACCCATCAGCTCTCCAAGGCGGGTTCAGCTTTAGTGGACAGGGCACAGTGGACATCCTTCCATCCGACCACATCTTTCTACATGAAAGCCCTTCTGCACATGAGATGCTGGCTCGTGTGCCGTACAAGGGGTGGCGTCACGGCTAATCTTGGTTGTCATCTTGACACACTTGGGAAGAATGAACTTCAACTGAGGAACTGCCTTCCTCGGGTTGGCCTAAGGGCATATCTGTGGAGCGTTTTCTTGATTTCTAATTGATGTACCACTGTGGGTGGTACCTTCCCGAGAAAATGATCCTGGAATGTATAAGGAAGCTAGCCATGCAGCAAGATTATTGGCCTTAATAATAAAATCCAGGAGTCAGCTATTAGGGGGCTGTTGTTCTTTAGTTACAGTTATAGGAATAAGAGGTTGGAGAAGGGGTGGGGGGTCCCGAGTGAGTGGGGTCTCTCTTTTGCTCGCTCTCTCTCCTGCTTTCAGTCGGCCACCAGCTACCCCGTCTTCTCCTCTCCCCTCTCTCTCCTCTTCCGTTCCTCTAAGTCTCTTCCCTTCCCCCTCACTCCCCTTTCTAAACAAACTCCTCATTAAGCTCTATCTGCCCATCTGCCCGGAGTGTTATTCCCTCCCGCCTGGGTCAGCCTCACTGGCTACGCAACCTGCTACGCTCTCCTTTCCTCCTATTAGTTCCGTTTCAGAAAACCCTTTATTGTTAGGCCATGATGCTCTGCCTCCAGGCACCCAAACATTCCAGGACTGAGCCAGAGCCGGGCACACCCTGAACCATCTCCATCCTGGGCTGAAGGTGGAGCCAGGCAGGAGCACTGGGCAGACCATGGCCAGGCTCAAACTGGTTCTGCAACCAAAGACAAGGATCTAGGTCTGACTGCAGCCCAAAGCGGCCAGTGTGTAGGGCCAGGGACTCACTAGCAAAGTCCTCGGTCCCTGACACACAAGTTCTAGGGTCGGGGCACCCAGTTCCTGGGGAGCTCACACACTGTACCATAAACGGTGCTGAGTGTAGTGTCCAAACATTCCCGCCTCTCTCCTTCACCATTGGACTCTCAGAGGCAAAGATGCCGTAGCCACGTGTGGCCACTCACCCACACTCAGAGCCCTCAGAGATGCCAGAGCCCCTTCTCCACAGGACAGAGGACCCAGAGGTGCAGAGGGATAGTCAGAGGCCTGGGGAAACACTGTCCCCAAGAGTGGGGAGGTCTCCAGGGACGGGACGTACTCTGGAATGCCTGGCTCAGCTCTCTGGGTGTGTGGGAAAGAGGAAGCCAAAGCTTTAAGTGGTTAGTTCCTGCCCAAGTGAGGGTCAGGGGAGCCTCCACCCAGCAGCTGAGAATCAGCTCCCGCAGGAAGAGAGGCAGGAGTAGCAGCCATACTTCCCATGACTCCCCCTCCTTTGGAGCACCGCAGGTAACAAGAGGGAGCTGATATTGCCCTGGGACAAGTTTCCAGCTAGAGGAAGAGGAGAGGCCAGAGTTGAGGAGAGGGAGCCCTGCCCGTTCCTCATGAAGGCTCAGTCTTGAACCTACCAAGGCTCCTGCCCTAGAAACACAAAACACAGACCCACAAAAGCATACACACCCATGTAACACACAGCACTGCACAGCACACACAAACAACACACCACATGTGCACACACAGCCTCTCTTGGGCCCCTGATGTAATTTCTTCTGCTGGCGTGGGCTATGCTCACTAGAGGGCGCCAGAGAGCAAAGTGGCTGGATCCTAGGATGCTCAGGAAAGCCCTCAGGCTCCCACCACAGGCCCCAAAGCAGGGAAGCCCCAGACCCCACTTTTCCCAGCAGATACTTCTGGAAGTATCCAGCATCAACCTCATCTTGTCCTAACTAACGTGTGTATGTGTGTCATTCCCTGTCACCAAAAGCATCTCCACACCACCTCCTTAGGTTCCTGGCTCTCCACCCATTAGAGCACACACCTCAGTCAGCCTTGGCCACTCCGAGATTTCATGCTCCCTTCTGTCACGCGGGATGGTGTTATTTAAGAGACTTATTAAGCACACAGAAGCATCTTGTTAGCCCCTCCCCTCCTGACCACTTCCCCCACCCCAGGCCAGGTCATCCTGGGAGCCTAGGTGAAATCCCCATCTCTGCATGATACCCAAGTGTTCCAACACCCATCCTGCCTCTCCCAGGCCAGCCCATGCCATTCCCTGCCCTTCCTGTCCAGCCTACACACTTCCTAGAGAAGGTGGTGGGTATTTCTCCAAGAGAATGGACACGGGTGTGCTTACAGAGCATTTTAGGGGAGATGCGGAGACAAAAACCAAAGGCTTACATGGGTGGGTGTTTGCATACCGGCCTCAGAGCTCCTTTCTCTGGTCCCCAAAGAGGACCCAGAAAAACGCATTGTCACCTTCGCATGCCAGCAGGAGTCCTTAGGCTGCAAACAAAGGCGGAGTTGGTTTTTGTTGGTTGCTACATACATTCTAGGCACTAACAAGCCCCGCCCCCTTGTGCCAGGCCCGTACCAGGTCTGGAGATGTGACACTAATTGTTCCTACTTTTGCCCCAGACTTGTGGAGAGGCAGCCCCAAGAGCCTTGAGTGGCTGGAGGGAACCTGGAGGGAATGAGGGTTCAGGGCGGTGACTGCAGGTGGGAGCTACACACACACACACACACACACACACACACACGCACGCACGCGCGCGCGCGCGCGCGCCCAGGGATGCTTTCAGTGCCCACGGGGACACAACCCTCAGAGGGTCACAGCTGCTGAACCCTGAGCCCAAAGACTGCCTGTGAGCACTCTCGTGCTCTCCTGGGTCACAAGGCTTCCCTGAAGAGGCTTGGGGCATCTTCTGGGTGTCCCAACACTTTCCTAAAAATGACCCCCAGGGAGTTTGTGGCCCTTATTATTCCCCTTGAGAAGCTGAAGGGACAGCAGACTCCAGGAGCTTTGCAGAACAAGTGTCCTGGGACCTAGGCGCCCATGGGACCAGCCTCTCCATCCCCACCTGGTCCTTCTGCCAGAAGGGAGGTGAGGCTGGCTGGCCCTGTCTGCCCCATTGCCACTCTTAAAGGGTTAGGAGCTGGCTAGCTCTTTATTGAACTTCTCTCCCCAGTTGCAAGGAGGTTTCTAAGCCTCTGTGCATTTGCAGATTTAGGGGCAGGGGTCCAGGAGGTTGAGGGAAGTATCCACATTGTTGAAGGACACCCCCCCTTCTGCCCCAGGGAATTGCTGCCATTCAGGAAAGGACTGAAATTCGAAGCCTTTCATGAGCTCTATCCATGCTGGCTACTGCTTCTGCTCCAGTGAATGGGGACCCAGAGACCGCCTCCAGACCAGCAGGGTGGGCCTGGGGCAAGTTCTTGCCCCCCACATACTAGATAAGCCACACCCTCCCCGCTCGTTTGAGTGCATCTGCTGAGGGGCACCTAGAGTAGCATTGCCCACAGCAGGCACTTGGAGGAAGTCCCTGGCCTCACAACCTAGGCAGGAGCCTGTGACAATAGCTTTGGAAGTCTCTCTTCCACACTGCTGTTTGCTGGAGTCTTTCCCACAGAACGGAGCACTGGGGGGGGGGGGGGGAAGCTGGTAGGAGTCTCTGCCCTTCTCTCCCCTCACCTGCGGCTACCTGGCTGCCTTTCCCTTTCCCTTGATGTTGAGGTGGGCACTCCAACTCTCTGGCGAGTTATCCTTTTGTACCTGGGACAGGATCCTCGAGGGTGGGCCGGGCCTTTGCACCCTGCAGCACTCTTCCGAGGGAAACAGGCCACCCGCGGGAGTTTGCTCAGAGAAGGGCCCCTCCTGGTCTTTCCTGCCCAGTCCCGGTTCCTGCCCATCAGAGCGCTCTTGGGTTCTGACCTCTCCACCATGTGCGGACTGCTATCTCCTGAGGCCCGGAGCTGTCGGGTACCCGCCACGGGGCTCCTCCTGGTCTCCTACCTGGCTTACTTGGTGCTGGGCACCGGAGTGTTCTGGGTACTGGAAGGTCGTGCGGCCCGGAACTCCAGCCGCATCTTTCAGCGCGACAAGTGGGAGCTACTACAGAACTTCACGTGTCTGGATGGCCCAGCGCTGGACCTGCTGATACGGGTTAGGGAGCCAGCCTGGGAAACGGGGGTGGCAGGGACGGGGGAGGGTAGGAGAGGATCGATCGCCAGGGGCGGAAGCTCACAGCAGGGATGAAGGAGGGAGGAAGCTTACTCTGGCTCCTCCCGGGACAGTTGGGACAGTAATGTGTTAGAGAGTTGGAATAGACAGGCTTGGGAAAAACAGGGTTGTGCGATTGGGGTTGGGTAACCATGGGGGATGGGCTGGACTGGGGGCTAGGGAGGAGGGGGCTCTGGCTCCATCTTTAAGGAAGTGAGACTATCCCTGTAGGAAGGCCGGTCCAGAACACAGCCATAGGAACACAGAGGAGCAGACGAGCACTTCCCTGGGTCACAAGCTACAAGGCTGTCCGAACAAGCAAGAAAGGTCAGCCTTGTGTGGGGCTTACTGAACAAAGGGCCAAGGATGGAAGGCCACACCTAGTCTTTCAAAGGACAGGGGAGGGGCAAATACCTTAGGGGCGTGGCCAGATTCCGGAGGAACGTTGCCTCGCGGGCGCATGGGAACTTAGGAGAAAGGGCTCAGCCTGAGCCTGTGGGTGAAACAGTGCTAAAATGTGCTCTGGGCAGAGGGAGAAGAGAGTTAGGGGACCTGGGCTGGACCCAGAGCTGAGATCACTTTACTTAAGTATTTGGACATTAAGAGCAGACAGACACCTTCCACCTGTATGCAGGCAGGGATGCAAGGGGTGGATGAAGATCAGAGGTCACCCAGCCAGAGGCCCCTCAGACGATGAGGATGCAGGACACGGAGGCAGGAGATGGCTCATCCAATGGATAGCGCATCCTGGCCACCGTGCGCCACGGGGTGGGGTGGGGTGGGGGGCTCGCAGCGGAGCAAATCGCTGTTTGCATTACTAGTCTACTCCACATCCCTCTGCCAAGAGTGCAGGGACAGAGATAGCCACGTGCCCCAGTGGCTACCCTCTCTCTCTTGCAGTGGTCCCGTTACAGAGACGGGCAGGACCTGTGCCCCCGAAACCCTAAGCTGCAGCTAGCTCCCCTGCGGGAAGAGAAAAATGTTGGGGTAGGACAGGAGTGGTCATTAGTGCAGCTAGCTAGGGACTGTCTGACCATCGCCGGCAATGCTCCTGTTGCAGCCCTTCCCTTGCCCAGCCCCTGTGTCACATGCCTCCCTAGCCGATACTACCATCCCACGGAGGAGATGGACCCTGGCTCCGGTTAGAGAGGTTCACTTTAAACGCAATGCTGCACCGCCAAGAACGGAGGCTGTAAGCTTATCACCCAGAGGCTGCTTTTCTGTAATCCTAGTATGTGGATGTTTCTGAGAATCCCATGATTTTACGTCCAAGACGGTGTGAGCTCCCAGCATCTGCTCCTACTGCCCTGTCTCCCTAAAGCCTTCTCAGTGGGAAGACCCTCAGAGGAGGCCCACGGTGTGATATCCCTAAGAAGATGGCAACCGTTCACCACTGTTAGTGTCCCATTTTACAGATGAGCAAACTGGGGTGTGGGGAAACTGAGAACCTCCCACACCACCTCTTTCATACCTCTATAACTGTCACGATGGCCCCATATCAGAGTTAACTCAGCTCTGTCCCGCTGAAGGCTGAGGTCACGTCTGTCATCTGGCAACATCTGCCTATTGTTTCCTGCCAGATGAGGACTGAGCTAGGCAGCAGATGAGTAGTTAGCTATACCTGAGGGCTAGCCTAGAACCCACCCTGACTTGGCTCTAGGATAAGGAGGAGAGGGGGTTGTCCCCATGATCTCTGCCTCTGGGGAGCCCTTACTTAGAAGAAGCAATGCTTCCTTGTCCCAGATGAACTTGTAATAAAGGGGGGTATATCGTGTGAGGTTTCTCTGGGGACACATGAAAAAGTCTCTTCAAAGCAGACGGGACACCAGTGACTGCTCAGTGACACAGCTTCTCCCACTTCTCGCTGGGTGGCCAGGGAGTCTGCTGGGGTTACTAACAGGGGTGTGGGTGACACAGAGGCAGCTGCTTGGCTGAAGCCTCCGCCCGACAGGAGTGATACCTCACAGCTTGTAGGCAGCTCTGCTGAAGCCCCCTCTCCTCAGCAGCTGACACTGTGGGATTTAACTTGGGGGAGGGGTTGTGGCTGCTGTCATGGGAACTTCCTCCTCTCTTCTGGAGGCAGTGGATCACTTTGGAGAACCTGTCCATACAGCAGGAGGCCTGTACAGGAGTGTGGGTGTAGGTGTGGCTGTAGGCATGGGTGTGAGGGTGCCTTGGGGTGCAGGGGCACAGTCCCCTCTCCCAAGATCCTGTTGGTCACTGTAGCATCTCCCCAGGACATCATCCGAGCATACAAAGACGGGACCCATCTCCTGGACAATGCCACCAGCATGGGGCGCTGGGAGTTTGTGGGCTCTTTCTTCTTTTCTGTGTCCACCATCACTACCATCGGTAAGGGCAGCATGGGGACAAACTGGTGGGGCTCGGGAGTCGGCCTCACCCTGAGGTGTCACCCTGTAAAGCGGTGACCCTGTGTCTGCAAGCACACCCCCACCCTCCTGCAAGCAGCCTCTCGTGCCCTAGGGCCCACAGCCTTGGTTGGCATGTCATCAGACATCAAGGGAACTGAACTGTACACATACTCGAGTTTGGGGACTGCTTCCATGAAGGATTTTGGTCACCCAACCGGGTCTTACAGACGTTCCCGGCCCACCAGCACCCCTCAGTCCCTGTCACTATCCTCCAGGGCCAAGCTGAGGTGGAAACACCTTGACAGCACCTATGGCTGTGGTGTGGAAACAGTGGGGACAGAAAGCCTTAGGTCCCAGGGAATGCCCTAATGTCCTTGCCCTCAGCATCACTTGCGTGACCCATGACTTACCACTAGGTGGCAGGCTCACACCACTGAAGACTCAGGCTCCGCCTTCCCTCTTCTTGGTCTTTGACATTTCTTCCCAGCCCACTTGTGCACACACATACACACACATACACCATATACACACACACCACACACACCATACACACACACCATACACACACCACACACACATACACACACATATACACCATACACACACACCACACACACTACACACACCACACACACACACTATACACCACACACACACCACACACACATACACACCACACACACACAAACACACACACTATACACCACACACACCACACACACACCACACACACACCACACACACACAAACACACACCATACACACACATATACACACATATACACCATACACACACACCACACACACTATACACACCACACACACCACACACATACACACACATACACACACACACACACACACACATACACACACATACACCACACACACACATACACACACACCATACACCACACACACACACAAACACACACCATATACACATACACACACATACACACACACACAAACACACACATACACACACACACACATACACACACACAAACACACACCTCCCTAACACCGATCTTACTCTGGCCATCACTCTGTGAACTCAGCACTTGAGAGGCGGAGGCAGGAGGATCAGGAGTTCAAGGTTACATAAAAAGCTTGAGGCCTGGGCAACACAAAACCTTGTTTTAACACAAACTAAAACATGAGTGGAAAGGGAACGGAAGACCCCGAGAAAGAGACTTCTGAGGTTCTCAGGCCAGACACACACAGCAACCTTCCATCATGATTCATCCGTCCATTTACTCAGCCTGCTACCCAATCGATGCTCAGGGGTTCACATTCCCACACAGTATGTCCCCACTGTGGCCTGTCACTACACTGCCAGTGGCCGTCTTAAGGTCAAGAAAGCAGGCACAGAAAGGTCATGGCCTTTGCCTAGGTCAACCTTGCAGGGATCAGAGCCCAAGAAGTGGAACCAGAAGGAACAAGATCTCCACAGGCCAACAGTGAGCTAATGCCCCATCATCCGAGCTGGGTAGGCACAGCTGCCACTTCCAGTGCAAGAGCAGAACCCGGAGGTGGCCATGCCCAGAGCTGGGGGAAAGGTCTCCTTAAAAACCCCTCCCTCCTGCAACAGGCTACGGCAACCTGAGCCCGGAGACCATGGCTGCCCGTCTCTTCTGCATACTCTTTGCTCTCATGGGAATCCCGCTCAATCTGGTGGTGCTCAACCGGCTGGGCCACCTTATGCAGCGAGGGGTGCACCGATGTGTCCAACGGCTGGGGGGCAGCTGGCAGGTGAGGCAGTGGCCAGGAACCTGGCCATTCCTGATGGGGGACTGTGGTGGGAATGGGGTGCGGAACCAGAAGGGGCCGGACCCGGAGAATGCGGGAGGTTCCGGTAAGCCTGTGGGAGCACGGGCCAGAACGGTGATCATGAGTGTCTGTGGTTGGCATGAGAAGTTGGGAGGAGTCAAAGCCACAGATGCTTCTGGAAGAAAATGGGGGGTATACACGAAGCTGGCGAGGTGGGCATGGGGCATCCCCTTGTTGCTGCCCAGGACAGAGCCACAGAGCCTTGTTGCTATGTGCTTCAGGACCCAGCAAGGGCACCGTGGCTGGCAGGCTCCGCCGCGCTCCTCTCCGGCCTCCTGCTCTTCCTGTTGCTGCCTCCACTTCTCTTCGCCCACATGGAAGGCTGGAGCTACATGGAGAGCTTCTACTTTGCCTTCATCACGCTCAGCACAGTGGGCTTCGGCGACTATGTGATTGGTGAGTGGCCCGGGGATTAGTGAGCCCAGGACCTCCCAGGCAGCCCGGGAAGGCACTGCAGGTGACTGGTGTCTCACATGGGTGGGTTGGTAGGCCCAAGGGATAGCTTGTAACCCAAGTAAGCTCTATCCCTTCCCAGCATGGTGGGTTATGATCTCTCGGAGCCTTCCTGCCAGTGTGGAGCTGTCCCTCCACAGCTATGGGCTCCATGGGTGCCTTGGAGGGACGTTCAGCCTTTCGACTGTCCTGACTTCTCCATTAGTCCATCCCCACCCACTTGCCCAGGCGAGAAACCAGGCAGGAAACTCAGACTGGGGGCAAATGGGAGGACTTGGCAATGGACGGACAGTGGCTACCCAGGGAAGCCTTGGGGACACCACACCCTCCAGTAGGTCATGGTCCTGGGATGAGGAGGCAGCCTGTCATGAAAATTTCTCCTGGGGTGGGGGCTAGGGGACTAAACGTTTCTCTCCACTCTTGCTAAAGTCCCAATGTCAAATCAAAGTTTGCTTGCACTCAAGTTTTCCCTGGGGGAATCCTTGCATTTATTGAGCATATATGAGGGGTCACAGGCAGGACCATGGTGAGCCTAAAGTATTTGCACTGGAAAGTTTTCACCCAGCATGGATGGTGACTTCATGGCTACATAGATGGAGCCGCTCTCCTAGTCCTTCCCAGCCTATATATGCTCACTCTCCTGTAACGAGTAGGGTTTTACGCGCACCGCTGGCCTTGCGCCAGCCCCAAATAATGCAGAGATGTTGTATTTGATATAATGCTGTTGGCCAGTTACTAGTTTCTTATCGGCTAGCTCTGTCTTAATTATTAACCCATTTCTATTATTTCCACGTGCTCTTATCTTACCAGGGAGAGGCGGCTGGCGGTTCTGCTCTCTCCAGACTCTCCATCTTGACTCTTCCTTACTACTTTCTCTTTCCTCCTTGTCTCCTAGTCCCACCTATTTTGCTTTCCTATTGGCCAACAGTGCTTTATTCATTAACCAGTGTGAGAAACATATATACAGAATGACATCTCCCATCACTGTCCTCCAGACTGGGGACCACAGGCAGTTAAGACAGAACTGGCTGGGAGGAATGATTGGATCCTCGGGTGTGGGTCCATCGGCTTGCCCCGCTCCCCACTTCTGAAGGGTAGACAAGCCTCTGACAAGCTGACAAGCCACTCACTCAGCCTGTAGGCCAGAGTGGGTGTCACCCCCATTTTATCAAAAGGGAAACTGAAATTCAGAGAGGCCAAGCCATTTATTTGCCCGAGACAGCTCAGCCAGATACAACTTCTAATCTGTTTGTTCCCACAATTCAGCTAATCTAGAACCCTTGGGGCTTGTTGGGGGCCCATCACTGCTGCTTTCTGGCCTCTGAGTTCAAGGTCTCTGTCTTAAGGGAGGGTCTCATATCTGGGCTCTTGCTATCCCAGCCTGGTCTTCCCCAGCCTGGGGCTCAGGAAGAAGTGACTTGGGTAGATTCTTCCAAATGGGTCAGATGCCTATGCCACCCTGACAGTGGGCACATGTGTCTGAGGTGAGCTACAGCCAGCAGCGCTCTTCCCACCCGCTTCCCCCATCAGCCCTGGGCTGTCACAGGAAGCTCACAGGTTTGGCACGGCACAGCCCTGGAGCGTTCCCATCCACACAGCACGACGAGGCTCCGAGGGTGCTGTGCTCTCCACTCTGATCCCCTTGGCACTTCAGAGCTTGGCTAGCTTCTTTGAAAACCTTCAGGGTTTCCTACAGTCTTAGGATAGAATTCAAATTATACAACTAAACACAGGTGTGTGGTTCACCCCACCACCCCAGTGTTTGAGAGGACGGAGGCAGGAGGATTGTAAATTCAAAGACAGGTCTACATCAGAAGATCCTGCCTCAAAAACAAGCTAGTTCTCCAACTAGGCAGCATTCCCTAGACATGGGCACGTTGGAAATGGGAGGAAAAGCATCAGCCAGCCTCCAGGAAGGGCAGAGGCACGGCCTAGCCCGTGACTATCCGAGTGAGGTTGCCACATGGGTCTCTGCCCAGGAAGCTACTCTGTGAGCAGGCAGGACAGCCTGCTCCACCTCTTGCTCTAAAGCTCCCTGCCCTGAGCCCAGTCCAAAGTCCTGGATGGCAGAAGGGCTGGCGGGAGAGCATCTGTGTGCTGTGGTCCTCGAAGCTGCTCATTACCTCTGCACACACAGAGCCCCTGGCTCCTTCATCTGCAAGGACGGCCTCTGGCTGCGTGGAGAAGGGCAGGGAGGTGCCTAAGGCCAACCATACTTGTTCTGAAAATCTCCACACCTCTTCCCCCAATCTCATCTCTCACAGACCTTTAGGGATGGACCAACTGCTTTCTTGACAGAGATGCTGGTCCCCTAAACACACATACATACACACAGGCGCACACACACACACACACACACACACACACACACACACACACACCTGTCGTGGGATGTTATGGTACAGCTGGTAGCCAGAGTCACCCAAACCCCAGCCACAATTGCATTAACTGTTCGGTGGAACCCTGTGCCAGCTACCAACTCTTGTGCCAAAAATTAAATCAAGGGGAGAAAGGGCCTCCTGGCCTCTGTACACAGGAGTAAACGCTCCACTGATCTCATTCGGTACCACAGAGGAATCAAATTGTCTGTCTCATAACTCTGTCAGCTTAATGTGGGTTGTGAGCCAGAGCCTGTGACACAGGCCAGGCCTGATGTGGGGCCAGCAGGACGGGATGGAGGATGGTCCAAGACAAGAAAGGCTGTGAGATCAGCACTGTGAGGTCCCTGGGAAGCAGACAGAGGAGAAACACTCCCATGACCGGAGTCAGCTAAAGTTCCCTTTCCTCAGCCTCCACTGACCCAGTATGTCAGGGTATCCAGGGCAAGCCACAAGGAATAGATAGCTCCAGGTCTTGGGAGAGCTCCGCACCCTGAGGCTCTAGGCTAAGAGACAGTTAGCCAAGAGAGCAGCTCCCAGCAAAGACACTCGGCTTCAAGAGCATGGCAGGGGAGCCAGGCTGCTCTCCAAGGAGGGACATCTGAGCAAACATATAAAGACGGGTGGAAAAGGACCGTCAAGAGCCGCTGGAAATGAGCAGGGAAGCTGAGGGGATGGCGGGTATGAGGGTCCTGAGAAACAGGGGAAGATGGCAACGACAGAGAAAGGCATGAGGGAGAAAGTAAGCAGGCGGTTTCTAAAGCCAGGTGGTGGGGTGCCGGCCTGTCTTCCCTTGTCACAGGTGTGGGTGCTCAGGTGGCAATCCATCACAGCCGCTAGGAACTGAGGTGGGATGCATCTTCAGCTGCTGCGTATGTCCTTCTAAAGTCCCTGGCGCCCACAGCTTGCTCCCTTCCCACCTAGCCAATAGGGAAGCGGGTGGGGTAGGGCTGTGCACAGGGGAAGCACTTGCTTCCATGCCTGAGGCCCTGGGCGCAATCCCAGCACTACAAAACTGGGTGTGGTGGCACGTACCTACAATCCCAGCATTCAGGAGGTGGAGACGGGGAGGATCCGAAGTTCACAGCCAAACAGGACTACATGAGGGCCTGTCTCACAAGTAACTAAACGGACTGGAGAGATGGCTCAGAGGTGAAGAGCACTGGCTGCTCTTGCAGAGGTCACAGGTTCAGTTCCCAGCACCCACATGATGGCTCACAACCATCTGTAACTCCAGTTCCAAGGAATGGGACACTCTCTTCTGACCTTCCCAGGTACCAGACACGCACACAGTACATAGACATACATGTAGGCAAAGCATCTATACACATAGAAATAAATCTTAAAGCTATTTTTCATAAACACAAAAGAAAAGCTAAACACGGGAAATGGAGTAAGCATGCCTCTCCTGGGAGCTTGCAAAACTGTAGCCTATGAGGCATCCCAGAGATTTCGATTCACCAGGCAAGGTGGGTTCAGCCAGTCACCTGCCTCTACAGCAGGCTCTCGGGTGGCCGCAATGGTAGCCTGGGGACAGCACTTTCTAGAAAAGATTCATTTCCAGGCATAAGATACCAGTGAATCCAAGGGGCTTCCTGAATCTCAGTCTGGCAGCCACAGACTGGGAAGGTCAAGTATGTGGGCTTCCTGCTCTCCACTCACCTCACCCATCACTCAGGCCTCCAGTTTCCGGCCCCCACATCCTCTGGCCTTGCCTTTTCCCAGGTATGGACCCCTCTCGGAAGTACCCTGTGTGGTACAAGAACATCGTGTCCCTGTGGATCCTCTTTGGGATGGCCTGGCTCGCCCTCATCATCAAAATGATCCTGTCCCTGCTCGAGACACCAGGGGACATGTGCACCTGCTCCCTACGCTGCTCCAAAGGGAACAGCAGCAGGGGCCGAAGCTGGAGGCAGGGCCAAGAAGGGGAACACAGGGTCCAATCGCCAGGCATCACATCTGGAAGCTTCCACTCCAGGTGTGCGATATGACAAGGACAGCTCGCTGCCTTCCAGGACTGCTGATCTTCCTCCTCAGACTTCTGATTTCAAGCATCCCTTCCAGCTAGGTCCAGCTAGATGATTCGAGCTCATCCAATAAGCCACACAACAATTTATGGGATGTGACTTTGGGAACGGTGTGTGCTCCTCTTTGCCTGTTTTCTTTCTTTAGCCGTGTGCACTGCTGGCGTGGTGGCAAGAGCCCCAGCAGCCACGTTGCACCATGAAGTAGAGGAAGGCCATGATTGAGACTCAGCACAGTAAGAGAAGTAGCCTAGGGTCCTCCAGGCTATCGCAGTCCCCGTGACAAACTCGATTCCGGTGAGAATAGATGTCACATTTGGAACTATTGCTTGGGTGTTTCTAACACAATGGCATTTAAATTCTAAGTGATGCATACATACCCACAAACACATACATACCCATAAACAGACACGATGGAGGCTAGAACCCACAGAGAGAAACAATGCTGGTGTCAGGTGAGCTTGCCAGGGACTGGTAGAGGCGTGGAGGGGGGAGGGACCCTCGGGACCCTCCAGCCGCAGAAGATCTTCCCGAGGAGTTCACAGGGTTTGCTCGTGAGTCCCAAGAGTGCTCCTGCCAGCTTCTGGATCCTTCCTGCTTCCTCAAAGTGAGCTGAGCAACAGCATTTGCCCCCTCTGCTTCCTGACTGTGTACACAGTGTGACCAGCCATCTCCTGTCACCCATGCATTCAATAAATGCTTCCTCCCTTAGGATGCTTCTGTCTGTGTCTGTCACCCCAACGAACAAGTAGCTGATACAATCATGTAACAAAACCCTGCAAATTTATTTATTTATTTATTTATTTATTTATTTATTTATTTATTGGTTTTTCAAGACAGGGTTTCTCTGTATGGCTTTGGATCCTGTCCTGGAACTCACTCTGTAGACCAGACTGGCCTTGAACTCACAGAGATCCACCTGCTTCTGCCTCACAAATGCTGGAATTAAAGGCGTGTGCCACCAACACCCGGCTTAACACTGCAAAATTTAGTGCCACAAAATACCGTTCACTTTAACTAGGACTTTGAACTTCAACCGGGCTTCAGTGGGGACAGGGCTGTCTCCTGGCATTAGCAGGTGACTGGAAAGCCACATTAGGATCACCTAAGCACTCACATCCGTGTTTGGCAGTCAATGTAGTCTGTTGACTAAGAACTTAGCACATGCCTGAGTGGCCTCCTACTGTGACAACATGGACGCTGTTCCTTGGGATGAGTATTCTGAGAAAGAGAATGTCATGTTGCTTACAGGCTGGGGACACTCGGTGACACATTCTCACTATCTTCAATGCTCACACACATACCATGCCCCAGGACTGCAATGTGCTGGCTTTGACATACGTATTTGCACACATGCCATGTCCCATTCTGACAAGTGACAGTCTGGGCACACCTGTTAGCACCCCTACTGTGCACCAGGGCCTCCAATCAGCAGCCGGGGCACATCTGGGAGCATGCATGCCATGTTCCAGCACCACCATATGGTGACATGGGCACACCTATTCCCGGGCCTGTGGTATCCTGAGACACATGTTTGCACATTGGTCCTGTCCCAGTGCCACCAACTGGGGTCTGGGCACACCTGTTCCCATGCTGCTGCCTGCAGGCCTGCACATGCCTGTTCACACACGTGTTGAGTGCCACTGCTGCTACATGGTCTGGGCCCTGAAATGACACAGGAACCAACATGCCCATATGTCCCCTTGTATGGCTGGGCTTGGGAATGTCATGGGGGCTAACATGCTCATATGAATGGGCTGGGGATCAACATAATCATATACCCTACATGTATGACCAGGCTCAGAAATTATGCAGGGGCCAACATGCTCCAGTCTCAGAAATGTCATGGGGCCAGCAAGCTTGAACAGCCCCACACATAACCAGGTTTGGGAATGGCATGGAGATCAACATATGTACCCTCCATGTGATTGGGATAGAAAATGACATTGGGGCCAAAATGCCCATAGCTCTCCCCTTATGACAGGGATCACAATGGCATATACCCATATATCCCCCCACTACAAAATGGTTGGGTGCCTATATACCCACACCCTCTCCCATATGACCAGGCTCAGATATGGAATAGAAGCCAACATGGCCAGAAAACCCATTGTATGATGGGTTCAGAAGCTGCATAGGCTCCAGCATGCCCGTATACCCCAGTACTTGACCATGCTTGAAAACAGCATGAGGCTAATAAGCTCACACACACTCACATATAACTGATCTCTGAAAAGACACAGAGTTCACATGCCTATATGCCCCTCAGATGACCAGGATCAGACATGGTGTTGGGTACACCATGCCCACACACCCTCTGATATGGCTGGATTTAAATGGCATGGAAGCTAAAATGCCCTGTACAACCCCCATAGAACTGGGGCTTAGAAATGACACTGAACCAACATGGCATATACCTCACATCTGACTGAGCTCAGAAATGCCATTAGGTCCATCCGTCCCTTCATGGCCAGGTGTGGTAACGGCGCGGGGGCCAACATACGAGTGTGGCCTCTACATGAACGGGTTCAGAAATGGCATGAGGACATCATGATACCCTGTGCATGCTGACTTTGAGCAAGTTTAGAAATTTCATAGCGGCCAAAACGCCCGTGCATCCTTCCACTTGGCCCAGCTCAGAAAATGTCCTCATAGTACGACACTGATGTGGCTACCAAGGGTTAAAGACCGTGGTCTGTCACAACAACCTCACTGAGCCTAACCCCACAGACTATGGGCCCAGGATTGCAGCCAGTGCAGGGGCAGGAGCAGGAACCTCCACCTCGGAGCGAGGGATCGCAGAGGAGGCCAAATATGTGGCAGAGCCAGAGCAGGGCTGTGATGGCTGGAAAGACTGTGAAGCTCAGTGAAGCTCAGCCAGCACGGTATCCGGTGGCAGCACGGTGCCCACTGCACAGCAGGTCCAGCACGGGTGGGGTGGGGCCGCTTAGCGCATGCTGCTGCTTTGTCATGCTGATGATGGCAGGGAGTTTGGTCCTGGGCTACAAGTCAGGCACCCAGGCCAGTGAGGCTCTTTTCTCACAGTGCTAATACAGAAGCCCCTAGAAGCCAGTAGGAGTCTATAACCCTTAGCTAAGTGGTACACCTTGTCCCCAGAACAGCAGCCCCTAGCATCCTCTCTGGCTCTCTGAGGCACTCCACACATATCTCTCTTGGAATTGAGCTTCAGACGAACTAGGAGCCCAGGGGAAGGTGGTGTCTTCGGTCCTGTTAGGTAGCCCCGATCTGAAGCCACACTCATGCCTCTGTCTAACCCAGAGCATCTGCAAATGCCCTGAGGTGTATTGCGCAAAAGATTAAGACCTCAAGGTAGAGACTGAGTCCTAGAGCTTTTTACAAGATTCACTATAGTGGTGTGCAGTCTCCTAATGACACTTGGGTTTGCGTGGGTCACCTGTGCTGTAAGTGTAATTCTGCTGTTAACACTAGGAGATTCAAACTTACATATTGCTCACTGTTAACAAGTACAGAGAGTGTGGATATCTTGGCCAGGATCGCATCCCCAGAGAGTAAGGAAGAGCTTGTGATCAAAACCCAAGAACAAAATAACTGTCATTCTTTGGAGAAAGACAGAGTCAGTGGCAGTTTTAGCAGCAAGAGGCCCTGGAAGCTAGAAGTGAAATGCAAATGAAAGCTGCTAGGTCTCAAAGCTAGTCCTGCTTTGGTTGCAACCAAACAGAGTGTCTGTACTGCTAGGCAGACTGCATCCAGCTGGAGGAGCTGGAAAACAGCTCTATGGCAGAGAGGAAGGGCTGGCTGGCTCCATCCCTCTGGGAGCTGGAAATTCAGTCTCTTCCTTCTCTTCTGAGGAGGGACTGGGCTACAGATGCTCCCAAGGTCCCTTTGAGATCCAACAGTTTCTGCATGGGAAGTGCAACAACCATATGTAACTTGTACAGTTTGCATTTGCATAGCATATATTTTTAGTGCCTAAGTTCACTCACATAGTCGTTTGGATAAATTACCAGTTCCGTGCACGTCAAGATGACCGGTTTTGTATGTGTCAAAATGGCCAGTTCTGTATATGTTGAGATGGCCAGTTTTGTACATGTTGAAATGACCAGAACCTTATTTTAAGTTTGGAAACATTTAGTAGAGAAGACTTTGGGAGAAAATGTTTACAGAGTTGGTTCAGAAGGCCACAGACATTATTT
The DNA here is from genome assembly GCF_943737965.1 of Phodopus roborovskii. Lineage (NCBI taxonomy): Eukaryota > Metazoa > Chordata > Mammalia > Rodentia > Cricetidae > Phodopus > Phodopus roborovskii. Next base: position 3,419,605 of record NW_026126586.1, on the reverse strand, counting down.
GTGCATAACTGGAGATCTACACAGCAATTAGGAAACGGTTTTAACCTTTAAGGGCTAATGATGGCCCATGGAAGAAAAGAGAAATCTCATTAAAACCCACACAGCTCATATGTTCTCTGTATCTTTGTAGACAGATTTTTCCCAGGTAGCCTCTGGGACACAGAGGAATGAGATTTTTCAGTGTCTACCTTTAATTCTTACATTAGTGCTTGTTTTTGTTTGTTTGCTTGCTTGCTTGCTTGCTTTTGTTTTGTTTTGTTATGAGACAAGGTTTCTCTGTGTAGCTTTGGCTGTCCTGGAACTCACTTTATAGATTAGGCTGGCCTTGAACTCACAGAGATCTACCTGCCTCTGCCTCGAGTGCTGGGATTAAAGGTGTGCACCTCCACTGCCCGGTGAGATATTCTAGAATGTACAGAAAGGCATGCAGTTACTCTAAGGAGATGGATCAGTCAATCCATGTACCTGGGTGAGTGAGGGGAGTACACAACGGATCTGTGACAGTCTGGAGACAAGGCGATCCTGGGAGCTCAGCAGCCACTCAGTGAGCTGAGTTCAGTGAGAAACCTTGTCTCAAAAGTTAAGGTACTTAACAACCAAGAGAGACATCCAACCCTTGATTCCTCCCACAGACATGCACAAATAGAGGTAGCTGTCTTTGACTGGTAGTTAAGGATTTTTTATTTAAAAGAAAACATTTTCTTTTTTAATTACTGGTTCTGAGAGTCAGTGCCCTCATGCATGTTAGGCACGTGGTCTACCAGCTGAGCTATACCCTAAGTCAGGTAGGCCTTAGAAAACAACTCTTTCAGACAGAGACAACTTCCTGGGGGTGTCTTTAAGTACAAAGTTAATAAGAAAGTTAGAAGGAAACTATGTGGTTTTTCTCTGTAATGTTCCAAGTTTTCTTTGAGCATCTTACCTAAAATAGAAAAAGAACAACTTAAGAACTATTAATGATAGTTGACACTACGTGTCGATGCTGTACAAATCCGTTGTGTGTATTATGTGATAGGAACAGTTCAGTGGACGGTTTAGGAATAGGCTAAGGCAAAGCTGCCATGTTAGTAAGCTTTGGCCCCCACTGTGGTCTACCTGACCCCAGAACCCAGGCTTTTAATAAACTCATGTGTGATGCGGAGTTTCAGGCAGAGGAAGAGGGAGCCAGACGGTGCTTTCCGGCAGCACTGCTCCCTAGAGACTCAGGTTTGGGGCATTCACGGTGGCTCTCCCTCTGGGCTGGCTTCATCTGACCACCTGCCCGCCCTCCCTTGTCTGTAGTTCTGCCTAGCACTGTGCTAAAGGCTGCAAAACCAGAGAGCATGTAAGACAGGTTTTAGACTCCACTTGGCACTTTTAAATGAGACATTAAATGACTATTAAACTTTAGATTTATTCCTTAAAAGGAATGGGAGCATTTTGTAATGACACATTCTTGGCCCCCGAGAGTGTAACAAATGAAATTTACTAGCAGTTACAGTCGCGTGAAGTCATGTTTATTTTTATCATAAATGTTACCACTTCATTTGGAAAGTAACAGCAACCAGAGGAGTTGAAACTAGGTCATCACTGTATGATAGGAGAATATTTGATACGCCCTGTTGTATGTCAGGCCAGGGGAGCATTTTATTGGCACTATCAAGCCCTTCTAGATGTTTGGAAAGGAGAGAGATTTAACTCTTACTGGTAGGTCCTTCTACATTTCATTTATTCCTCTCAGTGGTGCAACAAGGCAGTGTGTGCATGTGTGTGTGTGTGTGTGTGTGAATATGTATGTGCATGCATGTAGTATCTGTGTGGTATGAGTATGTGTGTAGTGTGTGTGTGAGTGTGTGAATGTGCGTGTGCATGCATGTAGTGTCAGTATGTGTGTAGTGTGTGCATGCATGTAGTATCTGTGTAGTGTGTGTCAGTATGTGTGTGTGTGTGTGGTGTGTGAATGTGTGTATGCATGCATGTAGTATCTGTGTGGTGTATGTGTGTAGTGTGTGTGTGAGTGTGTGAATGTGCATGTGCATGCATGTAGTGTCAGTATGTGTGTAGTGTGTGCATGCATGTAGTATCTGTGTAGTGTGTGTCAGTATGTGTGTGTGGTGTGTGAATGT